>NW_002987887.1:2540782-2657766 GCF_000006295.1 Pediculus humanus corporis | reverse complement strand
TAAAAAAAGTAAATTTTTTTTTTTTTTTTTTTTTTAAAGTTTTTAAAATTTTTTTTTTTTTTAAGGGTTCGGGGTTACGTTTAATGAAAAAAAAAAAAAAAAAAAAAAAAACTGAATAATATTAATAATAATAATAATATTTACGTTTTTTTTTTTTTTTTTTTAAATACATTTGCATTTCAATTAAGGGGAAATAAATAAATAAAAACAAAAAATTTTTAATACTTTTAATAATAATTATTAAGTAATAATTTTTTTTTTTTAAATTTAATTACTTAATTTTTTTTAAAATTAGAGCTTATTGGGATTTAATTCGGTTTTTTTTTGTTTTCCGTGTCGACAAACGTTTGTTTGTTTGTTTGTTTGTTTGTTTTCGTTCGTTTAATTTCGTTCATTATTTATTTATTTAATATTAAAATAATTTTTGGGGTTTTATTTTAAAATCCATTCGAACGTGTTTTAATTTTTTGTTTTTTTTTTTTAATTTGAATAAGAAACGTGAGAGAGAGAGAGAGACAGAGAGAGAAAAGGGCAACAACAACAAACAATTTTAACTAACAAACAACAAAAATTCTTCTTCCCCCCCCCCCCCCCATTTTTTTTTTTTTGCCAAAAATAACAAGGAAATCGTTAAATTTTCTTTTTTTATTTTTTTAACGGTTATTATAAATAAGCGAGAATTTTTTTTTCTTTATTTTTTTTATCGTAAAAAATTTTATATAAAACGGCGTTACAAAGTGTGAGAAATTTTCTCACGCGCATGCGCACACACACGCACACACGCACAAACGTTCGGGTGGAGGAAAATTATTTTTTTTCGACAAACACAGAGAGAGTCGATTAAATTATATTTTAAAAAACGAATTTTTTTTTTGTTGGGGGGAGGATGGGCTTAAATAAAAGGAAATGAAATGATTAAAAAGGAACCGGAAGTAGAATAATTTTCATCTCGAGAGAGACTAAAATTATTTTTAATAGTTTCAAATAAAAACAATAATTTTTCCGGTTTGTTTTTCGTTTTCGAAACAAAAAAAAAAAAACTGATTTTATTATTATTATTATTTTTTGAACACTGTGTCTGCTTCCACTTTAATTTTTTTTTTTTGTCGGTTTACGTAAAAATAAAAGGAAAAGTATTTAAACTGCGCGATTTATGACGTATGAGATTTTTTTTTTTTTTTGTTTTTTATATCCAATAAAATATTATTTTTACTGTTTTAATTTTTATATATAAAATATGGTCACTGTTCAAATCATTTCTGATAAATTTTATTAATGTTATTAAAACTTTACGTCACTTATTTTATTTGATTTTTACGTATCCGTATACCTTCGATCTCGTTTTTTTTAACAAAAAAAAAAAAAAAAAAAAAAAAAATGGAAAACTTTAAAATACGTGATCTTGATTGACGCTCAAATTATTATTTTTTTTTTTTTTACCTTTTTATCGAAAACTGCAAGAGACGTGGCAGTAGAATACTTTATTCGCACGAATGGCATCAAGTTGCGTGAGTTGATTAAGATGATCAGGAGGAAATTTCGAACGTGTTTATAAAAAAAAATACGCGAAAAAATGTGCGTGTGAGAGCGCGCGTTCAGAAACCTAAGTAAAATTATTAATTTTTATTTTGTTGGAAAAGAAAGAAAGGAGGTGGTGAGTGGGTGGGTAGGTGGGGGGAGAGGGTGGGGAAAAAATAAAAAAAAAACTTTAATGCGAAATTATTATTATTTTTTTTTGATTGATTTTTTCCGAAGTGATTTATTAAATTTTTTCCTATTCATAATTTTTCTATCGTCGTACGAAACTTTCGTCATGTAATCAAGTTGGCACTTCTGACAGTGTGCTATCTCTTGAGCCAAATGTTTAAATCTCGATTTTCTATATTTCGACGGCGATGATTTCGTTAGATTTTTATTTTCCGAATTCGACATGTCTGATTTCATTTGAACTTGTACGGAATCGTTTTTTCGTTGATTTTTCAATGCTTTCGGACATTTCCAAACTCCTACAGCAAAAAAATTTCTTAATTTTCTCACTCCGTTGAACAAAGACCACCCTGAACAAAGTAAAACATATATATGTATATACACTCGACGAAATAAAAATCGATAACAAAATGGCGGATGACGTTGTAATTAATTTAAAAAAAAAAAAATCAATTTCGATTCGCTTTGTTTTTAAAAATAAAATAAACGATTTTAATACAATACACTACGATAATAATAATAATAATAATATTTTTGTTAGTTTTTATATACCGAGGGGAAACCAAAAACTGATTTTCTTATGAATTTTACATCTTTTATTTTCATTATTATTCTTCATAATATATAACAAATGATTTATTTATATTAATTTAAAAAAAGAAAAAAAAAAGAAAAAACTCTCGGATTTTTATTTACGCGACATTTAAATGAAAATTAAACGTTAAATAAAATATTTTGTAAACAATAATAATAATAGTAATGGCGGAATGTGACGACGACATCGAGGGAATTTTTTCCCTGTCTCTCTCTCTCTCTCACTCTCTGACCGACATTTTTCCCTGCCCTCCTTATTATAAGTTTTTTTTTTTTTTTTTTAAATTCGTAACGGTTTAAAATGTTTTATTTAATTAATTATAGTGATAGGTAAATAGGTCAAGGGTCATAATAAATAATTTTTCCTGTAAAAATTTAATTACGATGATTACGAGAATTTTAATTTTATTACGTAAATTATTACGTAATAATAATTACGTAAATTTAAAAAAAAAAAAAAAAATTTTCAAGTTAAAAGAAAAAAACGTTAGAGAATCTTTTACAAAAGAAAATAAATACAACACGTAACAAAAAAAAAAAAAGAAATAGAAATGGAAACGAAAAAGGAAAACATTAAATATATTTCCCAAAGGAATAAAAAAAAAAAAAAGGAAATGTCTATTGAATTTTAAAAAAAAAAAGGAAAAAAAGGAAAAAGTTATCAATTTTTGATTTTCGGTACGTCCGGGACGAGGATTTTCATAAGTTTCAATGTAAAAATTTAATTAAAAAAAAAAAATTTAATCTTGTTACGTTGTTATCAATGAATAATTTTTTGTGTTTCCTTATCACAGGACTAAAAGTAATCAAAGATGGATGAAATTGAGAACGACGGTACAATTATCAGGAGCAATAACAAGCACAAATCAAAAACCAAAACCCCCATTGAAAAGAGAAGATTCATTTTTAAAACGTTTTTCAACGAGACAAATACCGGAAACACAGGTAATAAAAAAATTTTTTGTTTATAAATTTTCCGCTTTTGTTTTTATAACCATTTCCGGTTTTGACAGGAAACGGTTGATACGGGTGATGATACGGAAACGGCAAACGGTGGACCTCAATCTCACCACGAGGTATCGAGGAGAAGGAGAAAAAGGCGGAAAGAATTATCGAAAACTGTCGTGAATCCGGATGAAAATTTTTATTTTTATTGGTTAATGACTGTGACAGTGTGCGTTTTATACAATATGTGGACACTAATTGTTAGACAAAGTTTTCCGGAATTGCAAAAAGCCGCGAGTGTTTTCTGGTACGTAGGAGATGGATTTACGGATGTCGTTTTTATATGTGATATTATGGTACAATTTAGAACGGGATATTTAGAACAAGGGTTGATGGTAAGGGTTATTACATGCATACACACACACACACATACGCACCCATCCATCCGCACGCACCCCACACGCACCCACACTCACGCAAAAAAAAAAAACTTTCATTTTACAATAATTTAATTAAAAAAAAGTTTTTTTTAATTAAATTATTGCACACACGTAGCAGACGATTTTTTTTTTTAATCATGACAGATTTATGTTTAAAATAAATTCGTTCGTCTATTCACCCACCCACCCACGCAAACATTCACTCACTCACTCATTCATTCAATCACCCACCCACCCACGCAAACATTCACTCACTCACTCATTCATTCATTCATTCAGTCACTCATTCATTCATTCATTCATTCACTCATTTAATCGGGGGGGGTGGCAAAGAAGAAAAAATTTCTTTAACATAATAATAGTGATAATAATTTTGTGTTTTGTTTGTTTTGTGTGCGCAGGTTTACGATTCTAAAAAACTAGCGAGTCATTATTTAAAATCGCGAGCTTTTATATTTGACATGTTATCTTTGTTACCGTTAGATTTTTTACAATTAAACGTCGGAGTGAATCCCATATTGAGATTTCCAAGATTTATGAAAATCTACAGGATATATAATTATTATTACATGGTCGAATCTAGAACTGTTTACCCGAATTTATGGCGCGTCGTCAATCTCATACACATACTACTCATACTCGCTCACTGGTTCGGATGTTTTTATTATCTTTTATCGGAAGCAGAAGGATTTCAAGGGGATTGGGTGTATCCCTACAGGCCTGGAGATTATGCGACTCTCACACGAAAATATCTGGGAAGTTTGTATTGGTCGACTCTCACTCTGACAACGATCGGTGATTTACCAACACCGGAAACCAACGCCGAGTAAGTTTTAAGTTTTTCTGTATTTATTCGTAATGTGACGTCGAGATCCCCCCCTCTCTCCCCCTGCCTCCCCCCCTCCACTTACTCAATCACGAGATTCGGTTTAAAAAATTTAAAAAAAAAAAAAATTAACTTAAAGTGTATTTGATTAAGGTCCCGAGGGCGTAGCAAAGCGATGACACCTTCAAGAGATTCATTTTCCAATCCCAGGAGAGGACATAAATCTCGTCTCCTTCAATTTAATTCAAATTATGGGTTAGTAAATAATAAATCGTTTACTTAAACTTTTTTTTTTTTAAACCACAAAACGAAAAGGAAATTATTATTATTATTATTATTATTATTATTAGCATGAATTTATTATTATTATTATTATTATTATTATTGCGTATTTACACGCATTTTTCCAAAAGGAAAATGTTTAATTCGCGTGAAAATTCATAAAAGAAAAAAACTTAGTCGTTATTATCATTATCATTCATTCATTTCAAGTCGTCGTAATACTAATAAATTCAAATTTTCATTTTCTTTTTATATTTTCCCTACGTAATAATAATAATAATAATAATAATAATAATAATACAAACACGCGGGGTCGTTATTAAACAGAAATTTCATTACATATCTCAATCGTTTATTATTATTATTATTATTATCATTATTATCATCATTTTCCTATACGATTCCAAGTTAAATGAAAAGAAAAAGAAAAAAGAGGAAATTTGCCGACAGTAAAACTTATATATGTAATATTTTCACTCTCTCTCTCTCTCTCTCTCTTTCTCTCTCTCTCTTTCTCTCTTTCTCTCTCTTTCTCTCTCTCTCTCTCTCTCTCTCCTCTCTCTCTCTTTCTCTGATTATTTTTCAAAGCTTTTACTTTTACCCTGTCGGAAGAAAATTTTCGAAAAGAGAGAGAGATAGAAAATTTTCAAATCGTTTTTCAATATTTATTTAACTCATTCAATCGAGTTCGACTTTTCCTTTTGGGGGAGGGGGGGGGGAAAAGAAAAATCGAGGAAAATGATTTTGATTTATTATTTTCTTTTTTTTTCTTTTTCGTTTGTTCATTTTTTTCTTTTATTTCTTTATTCGATTTTAATTAACCGTCGACAAATTGTTTGAATAATTTTCCGAAACTATTAATAATAATAATAATAATAATAATAATAATAATTTTAACGTCATCACGTCTTATCATTCTTATCAACTAAAAATTTTTTTTAAAATTTCGTTTGTTTAATTTTTGTAGGAATTTTAGTTAATAATAATAATAATAATAATTTACCAATGGTGAAAATTTTTTTTTTTTTTTGTGACGTCAAATTTTAAAATTATTATTATTATTATTTCCGGTTTTTTTATTAATTATTATTATTATTTTATCACTTTTTTATTTATTTATTTATTTTGTATATTAGAGGCTGTTCGAAAAAAAAATGTCATCGCTTTGCTAATCGCCTCTTTAAAACACTAAAAAAACATAAAAAAACATAAGAAAACATAAAGAAACATAAAGAAAACATTTTTTAAACATAAAGAGAAAGTAAGTTTTCAATTTGTTTTTTTTTTTTTGTTGTTTTTGATTTTTTTTAAAATTATTTATTATTATTGTTATTATTATTATTATTATTATTATTATTATTTATTTTTATCATAATGTTTTCGAACAGCCTTGCACTCCATCATCATTATTATTATTATTATTATTATTATTATTATTATTATTATTATTATTATTATTACTATTTTTAATTTCATAATTTCAATCTAAAACGGAAAAAGGAAGAAAATTTTATAATAACTGTTCGAAAACTTTTCTTTTTTTATTTATACCTAAATTAGGTTGAACTTGAGGAAAATAAAAGAATCCCTCGAGCTCTTTATAATTTTAAAAAAAAAAATTTAATAATACTAATAATAATAATAATAATGATGATGATGATGATGATGATGATGATGATGATGATATTAAGGAAAATTTAATGTAAATTAGAATCGCATCATCATCATCATCATCAATAACGTGTACGATATGTTCATTTATGTTATAAAGAAAAGTTTTTTAAAATGTAAAAAAAAATTCGTTTTCGAGATGCTGCGTTTGGTGGGGGGCGGGAGGGGAGAAGAGGGGAGAGGAAGGGGGGAGGAGGGGGATTCGTTCCTTTCTTAATCTCGTTCCCGACAGCTGTCATTTGCTACTAAAATTTATCACGAATGTTGTTCACACGGAAAACAATCAGAAATACATTAAAATTATTAAATCTTCAAATTAAATGCAAAAAAAAACATTTTCTAATTAAATCACATTATTTAATTTCGGTTTATTAAATTTCTAAAAAGAAACCCCCCATTTCCCCACTACTCCCCTTTAACCTCCCCCAAACTTATATTTATTCTCTTTTTTTTTTTATTGTTCACGAAAACTCGCGGGAGCCATTTTTTTTTTTTTTTTTAAAGGGGAAACGGAAAATTGTCTGGAAAAGGGAAAAAATTTACATAATTTATTTTTATCGAGAAAATTTTTCTAACGCGAAGAAAAAATACATCATCATTATCATTATTATTTTTTTTTGATATTCAGGTATTTGTTTACGATAATCAGTTACCTGATTGGAGTTTTCATATTTGCGACAATTGTCGGACAAGTCGGAAACGTCATAACGAATAGAAATGCAAACAGATTAGAATTCGAAAGATTACTCGACGGTGCAAAAACATACATGAGACATCATAAGGTACCGGGAGGTATGAAAAGAAGAGTTCTTCGTTGGTACGATTATTCCTGGTCCAGGTACAAACAACGCACGTTTTTTTCGAATTGTTCGATCGCGAAAAATCGCGAAAATTTATAACGGTTTTTTTGTTTGTTGTTGTTTCAGAGGAAGAATTCAAGGGGGCGGTGATATAAATACCGCGTTAGGATTACTTCCGGATAAACTCAAGACTGAACTTGCTTTACATGTTAATTTGAGCGTGCTCAAAAAAGTAAATTTTCTTTTTTTTTTGGTTTCTATTCTTTCCCCCAAAATTTAAATTTGCAAAGAGTTTAAATTATTTAATTAACGTTGATGATAATGATGATGATAATAATCAAACGTGACTAAAACACATTTTTAAATATTATTATGAAAACGATTTTTTTTCTTTTTCTTTCCTCCCCTCTCTCGCTCTCTCTCTCTCTCTCTCTCTCTCTCATTCTTCCCTCTCTCTCCCCTCTCTCTCCCCCGCTCACCCCCACCGATAACAGGTTACTATATTTCAAGAATGTCAACCGGAATTTCTTCACGATTTAGTGCTCAAAATGAAAGCATATATTTTCACACCTGGAGATTTGATATGTAGAAAAGGAGAAGTTGCAAGAGAAATGTTTATTATAGCAGACGGAATTCTCGATGTTATAAGGTTTAATTGAAATTTTTTCTTTTTAAAAAAACCTATACCGATTTAACGAATGTTTTTTTCTATAGCGAAACCGGAAGAGTTTTAACAACAATGAAAGCTGGAGATTTTTTTGGAGAAATTGGAATATTAAATTTAGACGGTTTGAACAAACGTACCGCTGACGTACGTTCAGTCGGTTATTCTGAACTTTTTAGTTTATCCAGGTATTTTTCCTATTTAACAAAAAAAAATTACTTATTCCCTAAGGATTAAGGTTAAATTGAAAAAAAAAAAAATTTTTTTTCCCAAAAATCAGAGAAGATGTTTTAACAGCTATGAAAGATTATCCGGAAGCTCAAGAAATTTTACAAAATTTGGGAAGGAAAAGACTGATGGAAGCTAAAAATGCTTCTAAAATGCACAAAACAATGAGTAATAATATCAATTTTCTATTTTCCTGATACAAAAAAAAAAAAAAAAAACAAAAAGACCTCTTTGATTTTTTGTTTTTTTTTTTTTGTCACAGTTAAACAAATAAATTGTCACGATTCTTCCGGTGATAGCGATACGACAGGGAAAAGAATCGTTGAAAAACTACGATCCGACGTGAAAGGTTTAAAAAACGTTCTTAGACGTAGCAGAAGAGGAGGTACGAGAACGAGGGAGGATTCGAATGAAAATAATCAACTTAATTCTGGAAAAAAGCAAAGCGTTCTCAGACGAATGAGCCACGTTCAAAGTTCTGATGAATTCGAGGAAAATAACGAGGGGAGTCAACAACCCATCGGTGCTGGATTACCACTTTTACAAAGGTACGTCATTCACTCCGATATGAAATAATAAAAGATGGCGCCTAATGAAAATGAGAATTTTCTTATTTCATATTTGGCAGAATAAAACGACTTAAAGAAAAACAAGATAGGGAAAAGGAAAAGGAAGAAAGGGAAAAATTAAAATCGTCAAATAATAACGTGAATGAATCTGATACTGAAGTCATAGGAGCTGGATTGCCTTTAACTCAAAGATTAAAACTTTTAAAACAAAAAGAAGAAAGAGAATTAGCTAAGATCAAAGGTCATTATCATTATTATTATTATTATTAATTCAATTTAATAAATATTTTAATTGAATTTTTGTTTTTTTTATTAAAGACTCGTCATCGACGGTTAGAACTCAACTCACGGGTATGAAATTAGAGAAATCATCCTCTGAGAAAACGTCTAATGCCACGACATCGGACATATCTAATCCTTCGTCAAAACCGAAAGAAGATTCTACGAATAATAATAATAATAGTAGTGGTAGTAGTAGTTGTAGCAGTAGTAATAATAATAAAGAATCGTCGGAGGGTAAAAAAACATCGTTGATTGAAAAACTAAAAATAACCGTTAAAGATAATAAACATTTAATTTTAAAAACTAATAATAATAATAATAATAATAATAATAATAATAATAATGATTCGGAAACTCATTTAAATTCTAATATCGCATCTCACGAAACGTCCGAGATAGTGCCCGAAATAATTGAAACGGATAAAATAGTGCCAAAATTGTTAGGGAGTAAGTTTGAAGTGCCAAAAATAAAAAATAGATGGGAATTGTTGAAAAAATCATCGCTCACGAGTTCGAAATGTGGGAAAAAATATGGAACGGGCGGAAAAAATATGGTACGAAAAGTCGTTAAAAAAGGTACGTACCTGTCGAAAAGTGACACAGTTTTAGAAAAGCAAAAAACATTCGACAGCGACGAATACACTCAATCGGAAAATGACGAATCGCCAAATAATGAAAATAACAACAATTTGAACATTTTAAACAACGAAGAAACGGTGAAACGGGTCGAGTGTGATCCGGAAACGGAAAACGATCAACGCCTTAATATAAACAATAATACAAACAATTATCAATCATCAAACGAAAGTGATAATATAAAAAAATATAATTCGATAAGTGACTTAAGTCCAGAATATTCGGGATTGCCATTCGTGAAAAAACTTAAAATATTAAACGAAAGACAAAAATTAGCCGAATTGGAAAAAGAATTGATCGTGAGAAGCGCGAGCCTGGATGTACCCGATCATCATCATCATCATCATTTAAATTCGCAAAAGGAAAAAGGTATTTTAACAAGAAGTCAATCGGAAGCAATAACCGTGGGGCACCTATACGACAGGTCTGCCACCACAACAACAACAACAACAACCCTATATCGGAAAACGTCGGATTTTAATAAATGTACAAATCAAGATTCTATTTTATCGTTAGAAAATGACGTGGATTTAGAAAAGGATACGAAAATAAGGTAAGAAATCAATTTTCTTATAATAAAATAATATCTTACGTCAAAATGGTTTCCTTTTCAGTGACTTAACGGAAACGAAAAATTCAATCGAGTCCATAATGTCGCCGGAAAGTAACGAAACGTTAGAAAGAAGACATTTAAAAAGCATATTAAAAAAATTATCTCACGAGGGTACGAGCAGCGACGAAGACAAAGAAAGAACGGATTTTAAAAAAAGGGAAAATTTCGATTTTAGAAAATTATTAAGGGATCCTACAATCGAAGGATATGCGGCAAGGCATAAAAAACTAACGAAAAGTGTTACTTTCGATAATGATACCCTTCTCACGTCGACCGAATCATTGGCTCAGGAAAATACCGAAAAAGAATCAAAAAGTATAAAAAAAATTTTCCCATTCGGATTCAATTTTTCCTTTAATAATAATAATAATAATGATTTTTTCCCTCCCCCCCAGGTTTTTCTCAATTGAGTCCAACGGGAATTCTAACATTACAATTGTCAAATTTAAGCATGATACCCATAGTGGGTTCGAATGTTAAAAAAAATTTAATACCGGATAATTTGGAAGAAAAAAATATACTAACGGATGAAGAAGTGGAAATGGAAACGATCATTTCAAACATATTGGATAAATTACAAGAAAAATTATTGGAAAAAATAAAAATTTTAGAAATGGGAAAAGATGGCGGAATGAATCTTTATCCCATAGAAGAAAACGAAGGGAAAGCGTCGAATTTTTTATCGTGTAAAAATAATCAAGGTGGAGATGGAGAATTATTACCGGATATTATTTCCGGAGTCCAACAAATAATGCGTAACGTTTTGGTAAGCAAAAAAATTTTTCTTACAATTAAATTAAAAATTTGAATTAATTCGTTAATTTTTGCAGGTTGAAATTCAAAACAAATTTCAATTTCGTTTTAACAAACTCGAAATCGAAGTTGAAAAAAGAGACGAAATCATTTGTCAACTCAAAACGCAAATAAAAGAATTGGAGGTAATACATTTTTACGTTAATTATAACCAATATTATTAATAAAAATAATGTTTTGTTTTTTTTTTTTTAGGAAAGCAAAATAGAAAAATCTGATTTTTTCCGGTTCAACGATAACACCGAATCGAATGGGAATAACGACAATAAAGAATCATCAACCGATTTATTTTCAGTAAATAATAAATCATTTAAGAGTTTTTATAAAAAACAAACATGGCGGATGATGGATGGTTATTATAATTCATTGTTTTAATTTTTAGAAAGAAGAATCGCACAATTCGTATTGTGATCAAAAATCAATGAAAAATTTTCCTTCAACCGTTAACGATAAAGACAATTTACGCTCAATTTCGAATTCACTCGATGAAAAATCGAAAAATATTATCACGGGTAACAAGGGAATGATAATTCAAAATTTAACGGAAAATGATTCGACGACAGAAAGCGTAACGTTTAACGGAGAAGATTTTAAAACTCACCTTTTATCGAAATCCGATTGTAATAAATCTTCGAAAATCTATAATTTAAATCAATCGAAAAATATAACCGCGGAAAGTGGAGGACAATTCGAATTACACAATTTATCAAAATTTATGAAAATCTACGAAATGAAACAACGTAAACGATACAACCGCGAAGTGAAAATAAAGAAAAATTTAAGTGAAGATGAAACTCACCAGATGTCGCAGCATTCGCCCAAACCTCAAAGGCGGTGGAGTTCGAGTTCGAAACCGAGGGAAGAAAAATTCAAATTGAAAGATCGTTTAAAAGAAAAATCGTTCGGTCGAACTTCGGGTTTTCAACGGTCATTTAGTTGTTCTCAGGACGCGGATTTCGTTGCTTTAAACATGGACGATGATTCGGGTTCGAGTGACGTCGAACAACCGAACAATAAAAATTGGGAAATAGAAATGCTCGTTCAAGAATGGGAAAAATTAGAAAGTTCGAAAAGAGTTTTCGATTTGTCCGACGATGATTGTTTGGAAAACGAAGATGAATTCATTCAATTGGAAGATGTTAAAAGACTTCAGAAAGAAGTGAACACTCTCAAACAAATGGTTTCGGAAAACGATTTAACTCGGTTATCGACATCGGAATTGGACATGTTGGAAACGATTTTAGAAGCCAAAGATAAAAAAATATCACAGATAGCAAGATCGAGTAGTTTAGATAACGAAATGAAAACGGGTCTCCGTGAAAAATCAATTTATTTCGGTTCGTACGATTCCGACAGCAGACTGGAAAAACATCAAAATCACAAAAGGAAAAAATTTTCATTACATAAAAAATTAGGTCAAGCTTTTAGTTTTGATTTTCACGACATTGAAACCAAACCGAAATCTCATGATATGACGAAACATAAAACGCCATTATTGAAAAAACAAAAAACCCTTCCGGAATTCAACAGGGGGGATAACCAAAACGTTTACGCTTTGTGGAACACTTCGAACCTTTTGAGACACAGAGTTTTAAAAGATGGTTCAGAATCATCGAGTCAATGTTTCAAATTTAAAAATTCAGGTTCAAGTTTGCCCATGTTGATTTCCAGGTCTTTAAACGGTGGAAACAATACAAGTGTTAGAAAAAGTTTACCTAGTTTATGCGGCAGCAATGGCGGGGGCGGTAAAAATCCAATTTTCGCACAAAATTCGGACGCTTCCGTTTGTTACGTCGACGAAGTGAACACTAAAAACAATTGTAATCAAAAATGTGATTTTATTTTAGAAAAATCTGATAATTTCGGGCTCTCCGATGGTAGAAGTGGATCCACGAGTGGTTTCGCAAGAGCAGACGACGGTTATTCAAACAACAGTTTAAACAATTTCATAAAATCAATGGGTTTTAAAATGAAACAAGTTATGGTGGGAGAAATAAATACGGTTAAAAATCAAGTGCCAACGATATCAAAACTTTGTGATGAACAATCAATGCTTAATAACATTGAAATACATTGTTGTGCCGATGAATATTGTAACATTGAAAGAAAAACGACGACAAAAGAAGAATCAAAAGTTGTCGAAGATGATGGAACAACTTTTGATCTTGGCCAATCTAAACCGAATTCTCCAGATCTATGAATTGTTAACAAACTTATTATTATTATAATTTTTTTTTCCATTTTATAATTGATATAATTTTATCAGGGTTAGAAATGATTATAGAAATTTATTGATTATTACTAAATTTATTTTATTTTAAACAAAAATTTAACCTTTGATTTTACTTCGATAATAATTTTTAAATTTTTTTACTTTATAAATGAATTAATATGACAATTTTTTTTCACATGGTAATTAATCGGGGAGTTACAATTATTTAAATTTATATTGTCGAGAAAAAAAAATTAATATTCTGAATGATAGTATTAACTTTAATACTTACTGCATGTAAGACGAACAAATGAAAATGTTTAAATAATGAAATTAAATTAACATACATTTCTCTCTCTTGATATTAATACACTTTATTACTACAATTATAATTCAATTTAAATTCTAATAAAAAAAAAAATTAAAACATATGAGCAACATGCTTTTGATGTTCTGCTTCATTTTTAGCCACTGTTGCTTCCCATCGTTTAACATTTCCTGGAGAATTTATTCCAGATTGTAATTTTAACATTATAGGCAAAACAAGTATTGCTGCTATACAAGTATATTTAAAACGCCAATCTTTTTCCCACATAAATCTGTGAGGAAATAATGCAAATTTTGCTTTTATATGGTATGGATACAACATTCTTCTGGAACTCATTTTGAAAACCTACAAGGTAAAAATTTCTATAGTTTGATAAATAACATTCGTAGTATAAATAATATATTTTGATAACGTGTACAAAAACCAATTTTGATTAAAATAAATACATAATTTGATATATTATTAGCACAACAGTAATTTTTTCACATACTGTCTGTCCTTCAATGTTGTTTTTATTAAACCTCAAAAAAATCATTGTTTCGTAATTAAATTAGAAATTTTAACTCATCGTGATATAATATTGCTTTTCTTTAATTTAAATTAACGATTTATATAAATATTTTATACTTACGTTTGAAAAATAAAATAAAAGAATATATTATATGAGAATATCTATACAAAATGACTGGGATGAAAAATTTTTATTTGTGACATGCGCAGTAAAGAAAATTTTTTTTTTCAAGCAATATTGATATCATATAAGTTTTAAAACAATTTTTAATACTTTATGCCAACATTATGGTAAACTTGAAATATTAGGAGGAAAAAGAAAAAGTTTTTAAATTTATTATGCGGGCAAGTGAATATTAAAAAAATAGTTATGAAAAAAAAAGAAATTAATGTTTTACCAGTATTTTTAAATGACTACTACCACTACTACTTCTTGTACTCGCTCAATTAATACATATATTTTTTAAGTTTTTATTCATCGAATTTAATACAATGGCTGCTATCAATGCAATGGGTGAGTAAATTTTTTTATTTAATTATTAACTTTCATCCAGAAGTTTAATCGTTTTAAATAAGATTTTAAAATCAATTTTTACATTTTGTCTTTTTATACCTATAATTTTGTTTTACGTTTCTTAATTTTCTTCTTCTAAAAATATAAATTCTTTTTTGTTCCAGATAAAAATTTTAAGGAAAAATTAATTAAATGTGTCAAAAAGGAGGTAAGGTTTTATTTCTTAAATTTTTTTTAATTAATGATTTTTAATTTACTTTATGATGTTATTTTTAAATTTTAATACATATTTAATAGGTAAAACAAATTATGGAAGAAGCTGTCACGAGAAAATTTGTTCACGAAGATAGTTCATCAGTGACTTCCCTTTGTGGAGCTGTTGAATCATGTTTATCGCAAGGACTTAAAAGGAGAGCACTTGGACTTTTTAAAACAAGTTCAACAACAGCACTACTTCATAAAATTGCTAAAAATTTTGAACCTGCAAACATAATATCTCAAAAAGTTCAAGAATTGGAACTCGTGGAGCCGCAAAAGTATTTAATTGAATTTTTTTTGTATCTGATAAAATAACTTAAAAAGTAAAATTGATAATGATTATTTTAATTTTTTTGTTTGCAGGAGGTCATCATCTAGCACTGATAATGGTTCAAAACCTGCAAAACCACCTCTGCACAAAAATAATTCTGCTGGGTGTGTCATTGGTCCAAAATATCTATGGATAAGATTAGCTTTGTTCGAGAAGCAACTTGCTAAAATAATCGATCACTTGGTGCAAAATGCTTGGTAATTAAATTTTAACAATTTAATTATTTATTCCTTTATTTTATTTATTATTAAATTTAAACTAAAATATTTTCAGTCATTGCCTGGTAGTTTAACTTTTAAATTTTAAGTTTTTACTAAAATGTTTTAAGTAATCATTACGTTAACGATAAGTAAAATAGAAATTTTTTTTTTTTTTCTTTTTTTTTAAAATATTGCATTTTAATTAACATGGTTTGGCATATAAACTTATTTTTGATATTTGAAAAGCAATTATTGTTTTTCATTAAAAAAACACTTATCACAAAAGAAACATAAATGAAATGTTTTTTAAAAAATTTAATTAGTATTATTAAAAAAAAAAAAAATGAAAGTTTATTTTTAACTTATCTTTAATCTTTAATATTAGTAACTAATATTTTCACTGTCCTTTTCATAAATTGGTAAAAAAAAAATAATAATTTTTTTAGAGAACTAACACATTAACTAATTTCAGTAAATATTATGAGAAGGATTCACTCGTCGCAGATCCAGATTACGGATCCATTTTAAGTTCTTTGTTGGGTATGTTTATTAAAAATGGTTTTTGCTTTTCGATTCATTTCTCTTTACACTTATTTTATTTCTTTCTGTAATTTATTCTATTATTTATTTACTTCATTGCCTATGCATGTTTTTTAAATTTTTTTTTTTTTGTTTTTTAGTCAGTTTATGTTTTCTTTTATATCAGGTGAAAAATGTTTGACACCTAACTCGGTTGCTTATGTATAAAAAAAAAATCTTTTTTTTCTCCTTTGGTAATACCTACATGAATTTTTCACAATTTTCAGTACAGAAAAAAAGTATGAACCGTGTATGTCAAATAATTAACTTTAAATAAGTTTTAATATTAATTAAATATCATAAATTTTTAATTTCAGTCGGCCCCTGTGCATTAGATTATTCTAAAGCAAAAACTCAAGATTATTTTTGGACTGATCCACCAGCAGACGAATTAGTTCAAAGACATCGAATTTCTACGGGACATAATACTCCGCCTACGTGCAGGAGACAAGTATTAAATGTAACAATTAAACCATTTTTTATTTAATTAATTTGTATATTGTAAATTGAAAATATAATAACGTTCTTTGTTTTTTTTTTTTAGTTCAATAGGAGTTTACACGCAGTTAATTCAGAAGAAAATGTAAGATCGGTTCCTATGTCGGCTAAAGACTACGTAGAGTCTCTACATCAAAACAACAGGGCCACACTATTGTATGGGAAAAATAATGTCATGGTACTTCCGGTAATTATGCAAAAAAAAATATAAACTTACAACCCATTTATTTTAAATTTTGGTGAGGAGGTCATGGTGATGTTTTTTCTTATTTTTAGAAAGAGCATTTAGAACCCATGGCTGGTTATCTATCACTACATCAAAGTTCTCACGGTTTAACAATAAAATGGACTCCCAATCAGTTAATGAATGGATATGTCGAAACAGAAAATCAAGATAAAAGGTATGCAACACCTAACAAGGAACGTATTTTATTATTTCAAATATCGAACGGTCATATTTTTTATTTTACCATTGTAAAATGGAAACGTTTGTAATTATTGATATAACCGTTAGTTTTTGAGTGAGGTTTATATTAGGGCAAAGTAATGTTTAGCGAATGTCCATCTACCTCATCACTTTAAATTTTTCAATTAAATTAAACAAAATTATTTTTTGCTTCCATTATGGATTTCTCTTATTAAACTTCAACAAGCTGCAATATATCGTTCTGTAATCGATTAACAAGCATAATAAAATTTGCAAAAATACTTGTCACAACAATATTCACCGCCATTTTGTTAATTGAATTGAGTTTAACTGTATATATATTTTTATTCTATTGAACTTAGGCGATGTAGTCTTCCAGTCAGCAGCTTCCCCCTCCAAACTCGTCGGGCCATATCTTTCAGGTGTGCCTCACTCATTGACACTAATCATTAGTAAGTTCTTAAATGTGAAACTTTACCTGGGACTAATGGCTTTACCAAACTATGCTCTATAATTCTTGGCGCTTTTTAATTGATCAAACTTTTATTAATATTTATTTTCACGTTTTCCTTTTTTTTCGTACAGTAACTTAAAACAATAATAATAATAATAATAATAATTACGTCAATTCTTTTAATTGTGCACTTTTTATAGATTAATTGACTTTTTTAATTTTTCAAACATGTAAATTTTTGTTTTTTTTTTTTTTATAGTTTGTATTGGGAATACGCTCTAAATGTTAGCATCGATGAAATAGTGTACGTTCATTGCCATCAAGCTAGTGACTCCGGTGGTACAATAATTTTAGTGGGTCAAGACGGTGTTCAAAGACCCCCCATTCATTTTCCCAAAGGAGGACATTTATTATCATTTTTAAGTTGCCTCGAAAACGGTTTACTTCCCCACGGCCAATTGGATCCTCCATTATGGTCGCAAAGAGGAAAAGGTTCGAATACGAGAAAATAAAATTTTTTAAATGTCTTTTCGAGGGGGGGGGGAAAAAAAAGATGTGCTGTATTCATTAATGTTGATTCCAGGTAAAGTTTTACCTAAGCTTCGTCGCAAAAGTAAAGAGAATTCAGATGGGAAAACGGAAGACGATGATTCAACTGATTACGTTTTCAGGATTGTTAGAAAAGTTCAAAGAGAAGATATCAGTGAGTACTTCACGAAAAAACGGTTACAAAAAAAATTAATTTAAATTCAAAATTTTTACAGTGACTGGACCAGAATTACTTGATCCGAGATATGTTGAGCCTGTACAAAGCGTGATGCCTCGTCTTCAGTCAAGAGTCAGAGCTCAATTACTCTCCAGTTCAACAAGTTCAACCTCGAGTTCCAAAAGCTTCAGCGCTGATCATTCAAACGGGTTGGATATGTTGGACTCGCCAAAAACTCCCAACGGACTTGCCACGAGTCCTTCGCAAGTTAATGCCGGGTAAATCAATGGTTTTTTTTTTTTTAAATCAAGAGTAAATAATGTAAGGAATAAAGAAACAAATATATAATAAAATTTAATTTTTTTTTTAAAGGGAATCGATCCAGTTGGTGTGCGACACCATGAAAAGGCAAATTATCTCACGTGCGTTTTACGGTTGGCTGGCATATTGTCGACATTTATCTACCGTTCGTACGCATTTGTCTGGTTTGGTCAATCCCACCACCACGAGTCATGTAGACGCTGACGGTGGTCTGACGTCAGAAAAATGGAATAATATTTTCAACGATGGTATCGTTTCAAATTCAGAAGAAGTGTTTAGATTAACTTATCTAGGAGGTGTGGAGCATTCCTTAAGGAAAGAGGTATCCACATAACCGTTTATTAATTTACAATGAAAGCGGTTTGACCGTTCTACTTAACTCTCTATCGTGCATTTGATAGGTTTGGCCATTCTTACTTGGTCACTACGAGTTTGGAAGTACGATACAACAACGTGTCGAATTAGATCTTACTACTCAACATAACTACGAAACGATCATGTCAGACTGGTTAGCCGTTGAAGCGATCGTGAGGCAAAGAGACAAAGAAACAATGGCTGCAAATCTTGCCAAATTGTCAAGTGAAAGTACGAGCGGTGAAAATGTTCCCCTAACTCCAGGGTTAAACGCTCAAATCAGTAACGATGTAAGAACATCAATTAATATTTTTTCCCACGAGTTTCTCCAAACGAGTTTAAAAAATTTTTTTTTTTACGATCAGGTTTTTGAGGATAACATTAGCTTGGGTTCCGATGATGGTAATTTAGGAATGGAAGGAATCGAATTCGAAAGTGAAAAAAAAGACAACGACGATAATCTTGAGAAATCTATCGACACGGAAGAGGCTCAGCAAAACGAAGTTAACACTTTTATTGAAAACGTCATATCACAATCTTCGGATGAGGGTTTAGGTGACGAAGATAAAAGGTTGAAAAACATGAAAAGAGGTTTGTCCGAATCAATTAATTTTTTTTTATTAAATACACGATTTTTACGATTTCATAATGATTTGAAATATTTTTTTTTTTTTTTTTTTTACTTCAAGGTATAAATCAAGTGATCGTGACAAATCCATCGGTGGATTCCGGTTTGATATCCGAAGAAACTGTCGAAGTGTCGACCATGGAACCCATCGTGGAAACGGAAACTTTGACCGTGGGAGAAGAAGGAGAACAAAATAATTCAACTTCGAATTGTGTATCTCCTGCGAGTTCACAAGGAGGAATTTATTCTGTACATTTTATTTATTTATTTATTTATTAACAAAACGTAAATAATTATCTTTTGTCTAATTAATTAATTAATTAATTTTCCAGGCCGAGCTTTTGGAAACATTTGGATTGAACGTACATCGAATCGATAAAGACGTGCAAAGATGCGATAGAAATTATTATTATTTCACAAATGAAAATTTAGAAAAGCTTCGAAATGTTATGTGCACGTGAGTATCACGTGATTTAGAAAAATAAATTTACGATTAAATTATAATTAAAATTATTTGTTTTGTTTTTTAGTTACGTTTGGGAACATCTCGATATAGGATACATGCAAGGAATGTGCGATTTAGTCGCTCCACTTTTGGTAATTTTTGACGAGGAATCAATTACCTACGCTTGTTTTTGTCGTTTGATGGATCGAATGGTTGACAATTTTCCCAACGGAGGAGCGATGGATGCACATTTTGCAAACATGAGATCCCTAATTCAAATTTTAGACTCGGAAATGTTTGAACTCATGCATCAAAATGGAGATTACACGCATTTTTACTTTTGTTACAGGTGGTTTTTGTTGGATTTTAAACGAGGTATTTGACATTTCATTGTACATTAAAAAACGGGGGGGAAGTAAAAATTAAAGTTTTTT
The DNA here is from genome assembly GCF_000006295.1 of Pediculus humanus corporis. Lineage (NCBI taxonomy): Eukaryota > Metazoa > Arthropoda > Insecta > Psocodea > Pediculidae > Pediculus > Pediculus humanus. The sequence goes on along the minus strand of NW_002987887.1, from coordinate 2,637,497 downwards.
TTTTTTTTTTTTTTTTTTTGTCAATTATTGAAATTTTAGAAATGATTTACGACGATGTTTTTATCATATGGGAAACAATATGGGCGGCCAAACATATCGCTTCTGCTCATTTTGTCTTATTCATAGCTCTTGCACTCGTTGAAATCTACCGGGATATAATATTAACGAATTCGATGGATTTTACGGATATAATAAAATTTTTTAACGGTAAGTATAATTGTTTTCCAAAAAAAACTTTTTTTTTTCACTCATTGTAAAATTTTAATTAAAAAAAAAATTTTTTATTTATTTTAGAAATGGCGGAACGACACGACGCAAAAGCTATTCTTACACTGGCCAGAGAATTAGTATTTCAAGTTCAAACTCTCATCGAAAATAAATAATTAGTTTTTTGTTTTCTTGCTGATTTAATATCGTGGTAGGTTTTAGTAAGTTTTCACGACGACTAGAATTGTTTTCCCTAAATGAAATGACGTGGAAGGAGGAATCTTTTTTACTTTTGCTAAACGTTCCATCGGTGAAATCCATAGAGTAAATAATCCATGAGTAAAAAAAGGATTTTAATCGTTCGGATCATATTTTGAATCTCTCTCTGTCTTTTTCTAGTCCTTCTCTGTATTACATCACGTGACTTTAATGTACTGAATATGAATTTGATATGAATTTAACTTTATTATTTTGTTATGAAAGTATTAATTTTAAAAAAAAAAACAATTTGGTGTATGAATGGCAATCCTACAACACTGTTCACAAAGTGAAATGAACAATAATAATTATAAAAACGACGAAATTAAATTTTAAAATATATTAAATGTAATACCTAAAATGCCTGTCTCTGTTGACACACACACACATCTTTATTTTTGAAATTTAATTATTATTATTATTATTAACTTTTCACCATGTCCTCCATAATTATTATAGTCTTTTCTTTTCCACCCTCTCCTCCCCCTCTTCCCCCCTCCTGAAAAAGTTGACTACAATGATAATAATAATGTTTAATATATTGATTGGAAAGGATTCCTTATCTAAGGATATCTTACAGGTTAAATGATTGATTGTTTTTTATTTATATATTTTATTTTTGAAAGTAATTAATATAAAAAGGAAAAAGGAAAAACTTTTCGCCATATTGTGTAAAACTCTGATTTTCCTTTTGTAATCTTTATAGAAATAAAAGTAATTAATTTTTGTGCAATAACATTCCCATTATTTGATGCCAGTAAATAAATGTGGATTTAACGAATAATAATAATAATAATAATAATGATTGTGTTATTTATCTTAGATTATATATAATATACATATATATTTTTGCTATTACTTATTATTATTATTATTATTTCTTTTTTTTTTATGTGTGTAAATTTGATCAAAAAGATATTCAATATGTAATATGTAAAATAAAAAGAAAAATATTTTTAATTTAAATTTAAAGGAGAAAAAAAAAATGGAGTATATATCAAATTTTTCTATTTTGTTGTTTTTTTTTTTGTTAAATTAAAATATTTAAAATATTTTATGAGGAAATAAAAATGAATTTAATTTGAAATTTATATAAAAATTTGGTGCCAATTTTAAAAAAAAATGTTTATTTTATTAAAAATATAATAATAATAATAATTATTCACTGTTGATCAGTGATGAGTTTTATTAAATTAAATTTAAAAAAAGAAAATTTTATTTTTATTTGCTTTAAAATAAATAAATAAATAAATATATTTTTTGTTAGTTGAAAAAAATCTATGTATATATATTAATAAAAATATTATTTATGATAAAAATATTTTTCTTATAATATTATTATTAATATTTTATTAATCCTTTTAAAATATTTTTTTGTCAAATATTGATTATTTATTTCAATTTTATTAAGTTTTGTTTTATTTTAATGTAAAAATAAAATAATTTTTCGTTTGTATTTTTTTTTATTGAAAACTAATGGATTTTAAAAATTGTTAAATTCAATATATATATATTTTACATTAATTATTATATATATAATTTATTTTTTTTTACCTCAAATTTATAAATGTTAATATGAATGTTAAAAAAGGTAAATGTTTGTAAGAGAATTAAAAATGTTTAAAAGTTTTCCGCCATTACATTTTGAAAATGGTGAATATAAGTTTTTTTTAAAGTAAATATTTCCAAAGGGGGGTTTTAATTTTTAATTTTGAATTTAAATTTAAACATTTTGTATTTTTTTTTAATAATAATAACAATAATAAAATTACAGTCGGTTGATTTTTAGTGTTCGAAATTTAAAAAAAATTTCCATAAGTATTCTCTATACACACATTATCGCGCAGTTTTGAACGTGTAAATGTTTTGAAACAATTTTTACTTCAAAAAAAAGCCGTTATAAGTTTCATTTGTTCCCAAAGCTATTTCCAACGGACGAATATCAAATTTTGTAAGTAATAATGTCTATAAACAATGTTTTTAATATTTTTTCGTGTGATTTATTTAAATTAAAACAATTAATAAATGTGTTAAATTTTGTGATTCTAACCCATTGTTTTCATTATTAATAATAGGACTGCCGTTATTTTAGCATGCAGGCACACAATCGAATGCTTTTTGTGTTAACCGTTTTTCAGGATCTATTAACCGTTTTAACTTAATTTACAGATATTTTCCTTTTCACTTTTAAGGTATAAAATTAATTACAATTTTTTTTTATTTAACTGATATTAATTAAAATAAACAATAATGAATTATTATTATAAGATAATATCATTTTACCATTAAAAAACTCATTGTGTGTATTGTGCACAAACGAGGGTTTTAATTTTTTTTTCAACTATTCTAAATAAAGTAAGATATTACAATTTGTTATTATTTAAATTTATTCAGCATGCCCAGAAGATCTAAAAGAAAACAAAATAAAAAAAAATATCACAAACAAAATTATTACCAGAAAAAAAAATACATTTTAAAAAAACAGAAAAAAAGATCTCAAAACACAAATAACAGGTAAATCTTTTTTTTTTTTTTGCTTTTTAATGTAAATTTTTTATTAAAATTAATGTTTACTTAACCTCTCTCCATTTAGTTATTTTCCTTTTTTTTTTTTTAGTTGTTCGAAATTACAGTATGATTTGTTTTAAAATATTATTTTTTGTATGCAATCCTAATAATGAAATATTTTTTTTTACAGATCAAATGTACAAATTTCACAAATATCAAAAGTAAATAATTTCAATTCTAACAAGAGCTTACAATTTGAGTTTGAGTTAGATTCAGATCCGGATGCATTTTTTGAATTTCAAGAAGAAATAAATAAAGCCAACAGTGATTCTGCCCTTCACAGAATTAAGAAATGTTCTTCTTTATATCAATTATATGATTCACAGTCGACATCCAAGGAAAGTTTAAATATAGATAAAGAAAACATTTATCTTTTAACAGATTCATGGTGGGTCTAAATTACATTTAGCACTAATTAAAAATATTATTCGAATTCAAAAAAACAATATTTTTTAGTCGTAATACCCTGACAGATAGTATTTCAACTACTCAAACAATTGATTCCAGTGAATTAAAATTTTTTAACAACCTTAAAAATTATTCAACTTATGAAATGGATTTAAATTGCTGTCTGTCATCAATAATATCAACTAATAACTTAGATAGTACTAAAGGATCTCTAGAAAGTGACTCAAGTTCGACTGATATAAAGGAATTTAAAAAAATTTCTGGGTAAGCACTTATTTTCTGCATTTAATTTGTAGTTTATTTACTTGTTCATCAGGTTGTTCAGGTAAATTCAGGTAAAACTTGAAATCAAAAGATATTTTTTTTTTACACATGATCTTAAACTATCTTAAAATTTTTAGGCTGATGCCAATACTTATTTATTCCGGAGAAAATACAAATGCCAAGTTGGAAAAATCATTTGAAAATTTAAATCAGCAAATGATATTAAAATTGAGTGATGAAGCCTTAGAATTAGGGATGACAGTGATACCTCCCAAAAGAATTAATTCCACCTCGAATATATTGAATAGTAATTCAAATCCTGTTAGCCATAGGTCATTCACAGAAGTAGATAATAAATCTGATTATCCTGTTCAAACTTGTAATAAGAATTATTCAAATTTCTTAATAAAAAGTGCCGAAAATGGTAAAAAAAAAAAAAATTTTTTTGTTGTCAACAACAATGATAATAATAATTGGAGTTATTAATTTTAATTAAAAATTTTTTTTTTTAATTACAGAAGAAGAAAACGAAGACAAACATTATTTGGAAAAAACAAAAACTGAAAAACATTTTTTAAACAGTTCTATACTTGGGGAAGAACCTCAAAGTAAATCGACACCCATAACGAAAGAAAAATTTAATCAAAAATGGAAATCGCAAACGGATCTTTACGTTTTATCATTAAATTCAACTTATCATAACAGTAGTGACGATTATCATACTTGCTGTAAGGAATTTATAAGTCGAAACGACATCACAGATGAAGATGAATCGACGACATGTTTGAGTCAGTATGCGAGTTGCAGAGACATATTTAATCAATCGAAAGAAATATTGAAAATATCTTCATTAGAGTCCGACACACCCTCTGATATTCTTTCGAAAAAAATTTACAAAAATGTTTCTGTACAATGTGAAATTTTGAAAAATGATGATAATGTCGAAACGAAAATAATTGATGATAAGTCGAACGTAGAAGACAACGAGGGTGATTCTTCTAGCATATTCGTTAAAAATTTTAATTTTTCTAAAGAAAAAAAAAACGATTGTAAACCTTTTAGAAAATTATTTACAAGGATTTGTATAAAGAAATTTTTTCACGTTTTATCAGTCATGCCAATGGATAAACTGTTGGAATTTTTCTGTTTGACATTTTCGATTCCAATCATCGAAACTATGGCAATTTCCATTTCTGTTTCGAAAGTAATGAACGCCTTATCATCAGCAACTTTTTTTTTCAACTTTAATAAGCAGATAAAAAATTACAGTTCGAAAACTTTGGATTTTATAAAAACGAGGTGGGAAGGATTTGCGGATACGTTAATTAGTTATCGAAAGGAAAAGAAGAGGATCGATTCGGAAAAGGGGAATCAACAAATTTGCATGTGTGACGTTCAAAAAATGACGGATTTGGAAAAAAGATTGAAAAATTTGGAAAACGAATTAACAAAATTTCAACTTTTCGATAGCGAAATTGAAAAGTTAAAAGAAATGGCAAAAAATTTTCAAATCGCGACCAAAGGTCCCGTCAATTTTACAGCTCCTCCGCCTCCTCCACCACCACCGCCGCCGCCGCCACCCCCTCCACCCCCACCTTTTTCCCTCGGTCAACCTCCTGCGAATGCTATGAATAAATCAAAAAAACCTTCCCAAATGAAAGATACTCTCACGAGACCCTCAATCACGGTCGAAGATTTGCAAAAAGTCATTTTACGAAAAGTAACGACAAACGAAAAACAAATACAACAAGATAATGCGAAAAAAGGACCTTTGGTATCTTTAGAAATGCTTAGATCTGTCAAATTGAGGTCGAGTGCAAGGAAAAAAACTCCAACTTGTTCACCAACGCGAACGCCAACATCCAGAGAAAGAATCAGGAGGATTCAATCACCATTTAGATCCGGAAGTAGATCCAGAGATAGAAAATCACGTTATCCAAACATTCCACTATCAGAAATTCTCAACATGGACGATAGTTATCAGATATATGATAATAAAGGGGCAGATATTCAAAAAACAAATTCGGCTGCATTTTATTAATTTATTTTGTTAATTGTTAATAATTTTTTTTTTTTTTTTTTTTAATTTTATTTTTAAGCATTTTCATCAAACAAAAAGAAAAACGAAAAGAAAAGTGAGAAGGACGCACAAAAATATACGTACTAAACAAGAAAAAAAGGTTTCTTGATTTCGTTTGTGGAAATTATGAAGCTTCATATTTGAAAACCATGTCAATTAGACAAGGAAAATTTTCGTATCAATTTTTTTTTTATATATTGTGATAAATATTATATTTTGTTCATTTTAAAAACGTTTATTATTTAATTTTTAAACGGGGGAAAAAAAAAAAAATAATAAAAAATAAATGTAAAACCTTTGAGATTTTTTTTTTTTTTTTTTAAATCTACATTAAATTTTTTAGTTTTGTTTTTTTTAAAAAAAAAAAAAATTGTTATTCTCTTTTTATGGGAAAAATAATAATAATAATAATAATAATAAATAAATAAATAAATAAATAAAAAATGGAAAAAATTTATTTCAGACATTTTGTTTTTTTTATATTTCATTTCAATATTATTACATAAATTGGATATTTTTTTTATTCACAATTGAAATTTAAATTCGACTAGTTTTATTTATTATTATTATTATTATCATTTTTAAGGAATGATTTAATGTGTTTACATTTTGATTAATAACGGTTTTTTTTTGGCATTTCAGTATAATTACAAATGATATTTTCTTTCTTACATTTATAAATACATATTTATAAATTTGCATTTTTTTTTATTTACAAAGGCCATCGTTTTGTTCTGTTTGTTTTTCTTTTCTCATTTGTAGAAAAAGCCTTCGACCTCGTTTAAATTGTTCACGTTTCCATGATTGTTTTTAAAAAGGAATTACCGTTAATGAGTTTGGTGGTAGCTATAACGAACTCAACATTCACTGTAAGTAAATAAATAAATGACTCTGAATAATCTGAAGTTTTCACAGGCTCGGTTGTTCTTTTTTCAGGTACATAATTAATCACCTGCACTCGAGACAGGAGTAAAAGAAAAAATGTCTTTAAATACTCACATTCTTCTTGTTGAGATAAAAATCTAAGAGCTGAAATTTCTGCAAAAGTACATCCACCTATGAAAAAAACTAATATAACTCTTGTGTTATCTCCTTGTACCTGAGATGATAAACTCCCTTTGGAACCTCCTGTAAGATTATTTTCTTATATAAAAAATCCTTTAATTTTTTTTTTTTTGTATAAAAGAAAGAATGGCTATTCATACTTCTTGTGTGCCCTGTAGGTATAACTTGTGTTCCTTCTATTGTAGGACCTGGTAAAACACCTAAAACATCTTGTATACTTTTCCAACCGCCTTGTTTGACTAAATGTTGTGCTAATCTCACAGAAATGGGAGCATATATGGAATGAACATATGAAATATCGACAGGTTCAACTTCACTTCCATCTTCAACTGTAAGTCTTAACATTTTACGAAGAATAGTATAAGGTCTAGAACTTTGCTGGAAAGGAAATTGATTGTAAAAGTTAGGGAAAGTGAAATGTTAAAAAAATCAATAATTGATTATGTTTTTTACCTGGTGTTGTAACAATCCAGCTTTTTCTAAATTATTAAGAGTTAAAAGATGTTGAAAACCATAAGTTTGAACAATTTCTCTCTTATAATGTTCTAAAACTTTAGGTTTAAGTCCACTGTTGGCTAACGATTGTAGGCACATAAGTCTAAGAACATGTTGCAAAGGTTGCTTTTTAGCTATACAATCTTCGATGAACGAGTGAATTTTATCAGTTTCCATACCGCTTAATAATTCTTGTTCTACCTGTAGAGAATCCAAAAATTCAGGTACATCAGTCTTTTCTTTAATTAATTCAGCTATTGTGGTATCTATAAAAAAAATTCAAACTCAAATTTAGTTCTCTTGATGCTTACTACATCAAAACAAAATTTTCAAAATTGAACTTACGAATGGCCAGCAGCCTTTTTGAATTTTTCAATTGAGGTAATTGCATAACAAATCTACTCATTTGTTCAACAGATTCACCTGGCTTAACATCATACATTGCTGAAATATGTTTGGCTTTCCTACTGAGAACATGACCTACTGCATTAAAATGTTTGTCCCTGATATCGGCAAATAATTCATCGTTTGAATTGAGTATAATTTGTTTTTTAATGGCAGTCAATACCTCTGGTTCATTTTCAGTTTTCATAAATCTTTCTGATGGAAACTGAGCAGTTGCTAAAATTAAAAAGAGTTAATACTGTGTCCTACTCAGAACTTATAAGATTTTTATCATCAGTGAACATTTTAAATACATACTATTATTAATACCGAATAATTCATCGATCAAGCCCTCGTAGGTCAATTGCGTCGCCATTGGTGTTATTAAATCCACACTTCTATCGATTAACAACAAATGATCAATTTGTGAAATTTGACTAAATAATTTTTTACATCCTTTACTAGTTTGTTCTTTTAACATTTTATTCATTAAATTCCAAACATTTTTAGCTGCATGACCTTTTCCAGATACTTGTGGTATAATGCCATATTCCATTTGTATTGTCATTAATGTTTTTGCAACTTCATATAAACATGTTGGATCATTTTCTAAAACTAATTCCTAAAAGTATACTTAGTAAAATAAAAGTAATATTTCTTTATAGATTTAAATGAATTATGAGAAAGTTACTTTAAATGCATATTCATTTTCCATTGATAATAAATCATTATCAAAAGGAAATAATTCAATATCGAATTCTTCGATTGTACAATTTCCAAAAACTCCTCTACTTATTAATCTATTTTCGCATAGAAAACTTTTATGCGGAACAAAAAATATGTAAAAATCTTTTCTAATCGATTTATTTCTTTCTTCTTTACATATCCTGAAAATTTATAGTCATGTATGTTATATAATTATGGTTGAAGAAAACCTGAAGGATTTAAAAACTGATGTAAAAATTTCATCTCACCCGTGTATGTAATCAGCTATGATATCCATCAAAGGTAAAGATGGTCTAACAATAAAAATAACATTTTTTTCATTTATTCTAGGTATGAAATTAGGTTTTAAAGGAAACATGTTATTAACATTATGTTCTGTTAATAATCTATATTCTGTAATTAAACCTACTGGACCGGCCAATGTTTCATCCCACATAAGAGCCTGAAATTGTCAAAAAATTTTAATAAAAAAAATTATTATTATTATTTTTGTATTTTAAATGAATTAATTTTTTTAAATAAATAAATTAAATATTAATATACGTTTTACTGACTTTTGTCGAATCACATTTATCCAAAAGTGTAAATAATTTATTTCTAGCTAATTCTTGTATTTGTCCAATATTTATTTTTCCAGTTGTTAAATGAGCTGACATTTTGAATTTTAAGATGTCGATCATACGATAAGAAGATAATTTGCAATAATCATAGCCTTCTAAATAAATAATTATAAGAGGCGGAGAGTAATGATGTTGCTAAAATTTTTTTTTTTTTTTTATATGTGTTTTAAACTTGAAGACAATTAATATGAAATTTTTTACATATTAAATTTTTTAAAATAATAATAATAATAATTAGATATATATAAAGGAAAATTAACGTTATTATATAGTTAATATGAAAGAGGCTATAGCTATTTTATTGGTATTTGTCGGGTGCATGAGCAATGTAATTTTTTTGGAAAATTTAGTGAGAGATGATCCCGGTTGTGGAAATTTAATAACGTTTTCACAGTTTTTTTTTATCGCTTTAGAAGGTTTTATATTTACTAGCAAATGCGGTACGGTTCGTCCTCACATAAGTAAAAAAAACTATTTTTTTTTAACCGTCATGTTTTTCGTTGTGAATTTATTAAATAATTATGCCTTTGATTTTAACGTACCCGTGCCTCTGCATATAATTGTAAGATCAGGCTCTTTATTAGCTAACATGACGCTAGGAGTTTACATAGTTAAAAAGAAATATCCCTTTTCGAAGTATTTATCCGTATTACTTATTACAATAGGAATAGTGGTATGTACAATTGTGTCTGGGAAAGATGTTAAATCAACAAATACAAGAGGAAAACCGACAACATCTCATGAAGATTTTTTTTGGTGGACAATTGGATTAATGGTATTGTGTGTTGCTTTGTTTTTATCAGCTGCATTGGGTATATTTCAAGAATCACTATATAAAAAATATGGTAAACATTCAAAAGAAGTTCTTTTTTATACTCATCTATTGCCATTACCATTATTTTTATTCATATCACCAAATATTTATTCTCATGCAATCATTGCATACGAAAGTGAACCATATTTAGTATTAAATACATTTCATATGCCAAAATCTATATTAAATTTAATAGGTAATGTTTTAAGTCAATATGTATGTATATCATCTGTTTTTTATTTGACTTCGAATTGCTCGAGTTTGGTTGTTACCCTCGTATTAACACTTAGAAAATTTTTAAGTTTGTTATTCTCAGTATTATATTTTAAAAATCCATTTACATTAGCTCATTGGCTTGGAACTATATTTGTTTTAATTGGAACAATTATATTTACAGAACTTCATAAAAAAATATATAATATGACAATAAGTAAAGATGAAGGGACAAAAAAATTAGAATAATATTATCAGTATTTTTTCTAAACGAATGATATTTTTAAATTTTATTATTAAACAAATGTAGAAAAATTTTATTATTAATGTGATTATTTACTTATTAAAATTCAATTTAAACAAATTTATTTTTTCTAGTCTGTTTTAATGCAGTTTTATCAAAGAGAACAATAAAAATTAAAAATTTAATCGATATTAAAAATTAAATTTTATTTTATTTAAGTGTTTTTATCAATCTTGAGATTGGAAAGGGTTATATTTATAAATTTTAAAAAAAAAAAATCATGTGTAAGGCCTTTTATTTTAATAAATTAATTTTACTTATTTGGAAAAAAAAAAAAAACAAAAATACACATTTTTGTGATTACTTAATAATTATTTTTATCAATCAATCCTTTCCTTATTTTATGAAAGCTAAACAATCGCTATTATCGCATTCATTAAGAATTTTTTATACTCACACATACATAAATAACTTTATTAAATTTCACTCTTGTAGGTTAAAAAAAAGCAACAGTTTAAAAAAAAAGTATTTCATTTATATTTTGTCTACGATTTATAAAAAAAGAAATAAAATACAAATTATTTCTTAATTATTATAAAAAAAAAGACCAACTAAATTTTAGAGCATTCAATATGAGGTATAAAAAAAGAACATGTAAAATTATTTACTTTCCCTTCACCCAAGTTCTTTATTTCATTGTTAAAACAAATTTTTATAATTTAAAAACACATTTGGTTTACATGTTCTTCCATCATATAAAAAAAAAATTAATATTTACTATAGAGTTTGTTTGAATAATAATAATAATAAATTCGATTCACTTTTAATTGAATATTTGTTTATTTAACATAACCGCCTTCTTTGAGTTTTCCAAGTAATTCATCAACATTTTCAACGAGTGATCCACCTTGTCTGACAGGGGGATCTTCAACACTTAAAACTTCTATTCTAGAAGTTAAATCGACACCTAAATCTTTTGCAGCTACTTTCTTTAATGGTTTCTTTTTCGCTTTCATTATATTCGGTAGAGTTGCATATCTTGGTTCATTTAACCTCAAGTCTGCACTTAAAACAGCAGGTGCATTTAATTTTATTTGTTCTAATCCTCCATCGATTTCTCTAGTGATTGATACTTCTTTTCCATTTACATCTACTTTTGAGCAAAAAGTTCCTAAAATGAATAATTAAAATGATTAATACTTTTTTATTATGTGGTGGCTTGTAGTTTAATTTTAAATAATTAATCAACAAAGTACACACCCTGTGGCCATTCTAATAAAGCAGCAATCATTTGTGCCGTTTGATTGCAATCGTCATCAATGGCTTGCTTTCCTACAATGACAAGATCTGCTTTTTCATCAGTAGCCAATTTGGCTAATATTTTTGACACATGTAATGGTTGCATTTGCTCATATTCATTTTGTGCCATTTCAACATGTATTCCTCTATCAGCACCCATTGCTAATGCTGTACGTATGACATCCTGAGCATTTGCTGGACCACATGAAACTGCAATCTGAATATTGAAAATTTAAAAAATAATAATAATAATCATTAAAACTAATGGCAAATAATTATACTTACAACTTCTGAGGCTAATTTTTTTTCTTTCATTCTGACAGCTTCTTCAACGGCTATTTCATCAAAAGGATTCATTGAATGTTTAACCCCGTCTGTGACAACCCCTGTTTTGTCAGATTTGACCCTTATCTTAACAGCATAATCAATCACTCTTTTAACTCCGACAAGTACTCTAGACATTTTTACTATTGTTTTATTTATTCCCCCAAAACAAATTTAATTATTTCTTTAATTTTTAACTTTAATTAATTAATTAGCATATTACACTAAAAAAAAAAAAAAAAAATCTGATGAAAAGATTGATAACGGAATAAATGCAAGGTTAAAGTCTCAAATTTTTAAATGGTTCATAGATGACCAACTTATGAAAAATAAAATTTTTTTTTTAAATTGAATAATTTACCTCTTTTATTATGTAATTATAAAAAAAAAAAAATTGTTGTAATAATTTATTTAAACTTTTTTTATTTCAACTTCAATTAAATTTAATTCATTTCCAATGATATAAATTTAAATTTTATCTTATTTATTTTATGTTAAATGTCATTTTAATTGAAGTATAATAAGTATAAAATTAAGAAAAAATTATTATTTTAACATAGACATTTCAAGTCTAAAATTTCATTCAAAATTAATATATTAAAAAAAAATTCTAATCCTGTTTAAAATATTATTTTCAACTACTTTTATATAAACTGTCTCTCTCACCTTTACTATACTTTAATATTTCTTTCTAAATTAATTTCAATTAAAATTTCCTTTAAACATTTAATAAAGTATAAAACTTTCTTTTTTCTTTATCTTAAATTCATAAAAAAAAAAAACTCAACTAAATCCATACAAATTAAAATTTGTCAGATATTTGCTTTTATATAAACAATTTCAATAAAAAATTCTTTCATTTTTTTGTTATGTTTTAAAAAAAAACAATTAAAATCACAAAATGTTTGTGTTTTTGTGTTTGATAAAATTTGTTTTAAATGCATTTCCTGCATTCAAATTAATTAAACGTTAAAAAATAATATGGAATATATATAGAGGCAAAACTTTTTTTTTTAAAAGAGACAAAAAAAAAAAAAACCAAATTATTTTTTATTTATCACTAATTTAAAAATAAAAAAAAAAAAAAAAAGAAATGATTGATTGAAAAAAAAAAATAAAAAAAAAATGATGATTGATTGATTGATTGATTAAAAAAAAAAAAAAGAAATTTGAAAACTTTAAAACTGAAAAAGCGGAGGAGGATATCCGCCACCTCCACCGATTGGATTGTATCGGTTATGTTGAAGCTTGTTTGAATTCACTTTGGCTCCTCCACGACCACGATTAACACCCATGTTGACTCCGATTGCTTGGGCTCCGCCGCCTGTAAATATCCATTATAGAGAGAACAAACAAACAAACAAACAAACAAACAAACAAACTAAATAGAGACATATGTATGGCCATTCATATACTAATTTTATATTATTATTTGGGAGGGGGGGGGGAGATAAACAAACATAATCATAATTAATTAATAATATTAAACTTAATATTAATGATAATATTTTGTATTAGTTTTTTTTTTTAAAGAAAATTGACAACACTGTGTGTGTGTGTGTCTGTGTGTTTGTTTCGTTATCACAATTCGACACAAAACTCTTTATAATATAATATTAAAAAAAAAAAAAAAAAAAAGAAAAAGTCATGGCTGACCAACTCATCGACTAAATATTATTATTACTTTAAACAGATAATATTATATGAATCCAAAAAAAAACATTTTTTTATAGAAACATATTTTGTTTAATTAAACTCGATACAATTAAATATTATATATTAAATATAATTTTACATTTATTTATTTATTTTTTTTACATCATCATCATCATCAATTTCCTTTCCTTTTTTTCCCCAATTATTATTTTTTTTTTTTTTTTTTTTTTTAAATTTGGGAATTTATTACGCCAAAAAAAAAAAAAAAAAAAAAAAGAGGTAAAAATTTTTTTCAACTTAATTTTATATTCGTTTCTCTTGTTTACACACAACAGATCACACTAAATAGACACAAAAGAGAAACTTTAATTTCAAGTTGAAAAGTTTCAAAAATAAACTATTCACAACTAACTTTACAAAAAAAAAAAAAAAAAAAAAAGTAAACATAAGTGTTAATTACGTTTAAATTTTTTCGTCTTTTCGAAACAGGTACCTACTATTTAAATTAATTAATTAATGGCGAGTATAAACAAGATTTAAGTACAATTCCTTTTCTTTTTTTTTTGTCACAAAAGAAAATGTCCTCATGCTAAAAATATGAAATTTATTCATAACCGCACAATAATTTTTAAAAAAAAAAAAATTGTCGAATAAAATTTAAACAAATTTTATTATTATTATTATTTGAATTCGAATTTGAATAAATTTTATTCGACACTCTCAATTATTATTATTATTATTAATAAGAAGAATAAGAATAAGAAGAAGAAGAAGACATACACAGTCTCTCATTTTTTTTTTTTTTTTTTTTTTTTTTGGAAAGTTTGTACTTTTTGTTTCATAAAACATTATCTGTTAAAAAAATAAAATAAAATGGACGTTCTTTCCGAGCAAAAAAAAAAAAAAAAAATTATTTCTTTTTCTTTTTTTTTTTTTTTTTAAAAGTTATTAAAGTAGCGATAAATTTATCACCTCAACATTTAACCATCAATTAAAACTAACTTTAATTTCAATTATATATAAAAAAAAAAAAAAAATGTTTCATAAAAAATTATTTTTAAGGATTATTATTTATTATTAATGTGTAACAGAAATGATAAGAAAAATAAAAAAAATGAACACAATAAAGATGAGAAATAAATAAGTGTTAAATAAACTTGTTTTCTCTCTCTCTCTCTCTCTCTTTCTCCCTCTAATTAACAGCTTAATATTATTTAAAATAAGCACATTTACTTATTATTATTATTATTAGCTTAAGATTCGTAGAATATAAATGAGAAAGCTAAAAAATTAATTTTTAAAAAAATTCCTCTTTAAAATTTCTATTCTAGACTTAAATTTTTTTTTTTTAAGAAACACAATTTAACTATTATTATTATTATTATTATTATTATTATAAAAACTGTTAAATGCCACTGAAAAAATATCACATTAATAAAAAAAAAAAAAAAAAAATTTAAAGACATAATTAATTTGCACCTTTTTATAAGTAATTAAAAGCCTGATAGAAACTGATTTTTTTTTTTTTTTATTATGTGTTATTAGGAATGATGAAAAAAATTATTAATCTCCAGAAAATGAAGCACTTAAGAAGAATATATATATATATATATATATATATATATATCAGAGTTAGCAATGAGCAAGGTATGAGTTACCTTTATGAGAAAAACCAGCATGCCAACCGGCAAAATAAACTGCTTTCTGTTTTCCATGTTCTTCTGCAATTTTCACTTGAATTGCTTCAGTTGCACCATCTGGAACAACTCCATTTAAATTACTAATGGCTGCCTGAGCTTCCTCTTTCTTGTCATACCTGATAAATGATACAAAATATTTGATTTAATAAAAGGCAAAATAAAGTGAAAATTGTTATTATGTAAAGAAAGAGAGATGATTGTTTTTACCTAACAAATGCCACACCTCGAGGCATTCCAGTCACTTTATCTTTCAAAATGTTTTTTTGAACAATAAATCCATATGGACCGAATATGTTATCTAATTCTTGTTCTGTTATATTCTTCGGTAAGTTTGTCACATACAAATTTGTATCTTTAATGTCATCTCCTGCCGGTCTAGCATATGACACTTTCAATCTTTTATTTTGAACTTGTAATCCATTCAATGTTCCAATTGCACGACTTGCATCTTCTTCTTTGCAGTATTTAACAAACCCAAACCCATAGGAATATCCTGTCTACATTAATTATTATTTTTTTATTAAAGTTACCAAGAAAAACATAATATGCTTTTGCTTAAATTTTTCTTAATGAATGAATGAATGAATGAATGAAAACTTACCTTAAAGTCTTTCATTACCCTGCAACTTTGAACAGGGCCTATTGTGACAAACATTGAATACAACTCCTTGTCTGTCATATGCTGAGGTAAATAATTTATAATAAGGTTTGTTTTATCATCACAATCATTTTTTACACCTTGACCTTGATTCTGGTAGTCCATTCTTCACTTGAATTCTTCTCCTATTTTTGAGCAGCACATCAAGGGAAAAAAAATAAAACAAAAAAAAAGTATGGCTGCTGAGGGTTTTTAACATTGAACATTTTATAGCTATTGATTACTAACTTTACTTTACATAATATTCAAGCTTAATGTTCAATGTTAAGTTTTATAATATTCAGGGGCTTTGATGGTTATGGTGGTCGAGGACCATTTATAAAAAAAATAATAAAAAAATAAGGCCCTCATTTTGTCCTGTCAAAATAAAAAAATCAAAGCTATGTTAATTAAGCACACATTTACCTTGTTTAAAAAAAAGAGAAACATTTTGCTTATTCTTAGAAGATAAAAAAAAAAAAAAAAAAAAAAAAAATTTAATTTTTTCACTCACTTTAAGCTAAATTATAAGAATTTTAAAAGAAATGACTATATATGTGCTAATAAATATGACTTGGACAAAATAGTAAGGCTGTTAAAAAAAAAAAAATTATAATCTAGTAAAACGCTAGTTCGGAAAATTAACAAATTTGTGAAGCCGACAAAATATCGAATAGCGGCGTCACGATTTGTAACAGCCACAGCTTCACATTTGTAACAGCTTCCGCGATTGAATATTTAATATTAACATATAAAAGATATAATTTATTAAACCTAAGCCAATTTTACATTTAAAATTGTAATAGAATAATATTACAGAGGCACCGCATCTTAGTACCTTTAAAAAAAGGCTTCTTGAAAAAGCTTGGTAGATTGATTTGGGTTTCAGCAACTTTTTTTCAATACATCAAGTAAACTTTAGGTAAAGAACATCTAAAGCATCATTTAAACTGTACTCTGTAAAATTTTAATTCTAAAAAGTGCTTTTCGTTAGAAAAAAAATATATATATAAGCTATTTTTATTACTCACCTTGAAAAAAAAAGAGTCGACCGAAGCTCTGGCGTTAACAGGAAACGGAACAGTTGTTGCTACGATTCAAAAATAGCCCACCTGCGTATCCTAGATTTTTTTTACAGCAAAAATTATATTTCTCATTTTAAAAAAAAAAATGATTTTTTTAAATTATTTACAAAATCAATGTAGATTGGTTTTATGGGGAAAAAAATAGAAATTTGTTATTTAAAATAACATGGCTAATTTTTTTGCAAAAAATGGTATATGTGTGCTAAGTGAGAAATACCGGGTCACGTTATTTGCTATCAAACAGATTTGCAGTTTGATTTGATTGACTTGATTCTTGATTAAGAATAACTTTAACTGTGTTTTACTAATAACGGGCTATAATGTCAATAAGGAAAAGTCACTTATCTGTTAGTATAAATTATTTTCAGTTTTTTAAAACAAACATAATACTTTAATTATATTAATTAAATAAAATAATATTTATATTTTTTTTAAATTTAGTTTAATTTTTAACTAGAACTAAATTTTATTTTAGAAAGAAGAAATTATTAAACAATTTGATCTCCCTGAAAGGAAATCTAAAATAGCAACTCTTTTAAAACAAGATGAACAAGCTTATTGTATTTGCAGATCTTCAGATTCTTCTAGATTTATGATGTATGTTGAAAATTTTAATCCCTCTTTTTAAAAAAATAAAAACATTATTAAAATTACTTTTTGCTTTCAGTGGATGTGATGCTTGTGAAGAATGGTATCATGGAGATTGTATTAACATTACTGAAAGCGAAGCAAAACATATAAAACAATTTTTTTGTATAGTAAGTTAATGTAAAACTTTCAATTGAAAACCTACGATTTTAATGTGACATTATTTTTATTTATTTTTTTTATTTTTAGCGATGTAGAGAGGAGGATCCTTCACTAATTACTAGGTATAAAGTTCAAAAAACTGAAGCTGAAAAATTAGAGTACCAAAAAAAAAGAGAAAAAGACAAATTAAAAAAAAAAGAAAAAAAATTAACATCTAGAAGATGTGGAGAATGTGTTAATTGTTTAAGAAAAAGTGATTGTGGTAAATGCAATGGCTGTACAAATATTTACAAACAAAAATGCTTATTCAGAATTTGTGCCAATAGGGAAAGAAATAAAGCTAACGAAAATGTATATATTTCATTTTGAAAAATTTGTTATTCTGATTGAAATATAAGAGAAATATGTTTATATTTAAATTATTTATTTCAGAAGGATTCTAAATTTAAACGTCAGAAAACAAAATTAAAACAAAAAGAATTTATTACAAAATCTAAAAGAGGAAGAAAAAGAAAGGACTCTGAATCGTCTAATGATATGACTGTAATAGATACTCCAAGGCAGTGTTATGGACCCATGTGTACAAAGCCTAGTCGACCAGGAAGTAAATATTGTTCGGATACTTGCGGCTTAAAATTGGCAACCAATAGAATTTATCAGGTAATTATAAAAAAAAAATTAAGATACTAATTCATTTTAAACAAAAAATAATTTTTTTCTTTTGAAATTTATTCTGATGCAGTTTGAATTAATGATTTCAGGTGTTACCACAAAGAATCCAAGAATGGTCATTGTGTCACTGTATTGCAGAAGAAAATAACAAAAAAGCTCTTGAAACAGTTCGAAAACAACAATTGGAAGTTAGACGAATTCTACATGAATTAGATAAAAGGCATCTTGAGTTAGATGCTGTGATAGCTCGTGGTAAGCAATGCAAAGTAGAAGAATCTGAAGATAAGCTAGAAGATGAAGAGTCAGAAATAGAAACTTCAATGTGAGTTTGTGTTTACTTAAGTAAAAATGCGTTTAGAGTGTTTTTCTTAATCATTACTCAAGTATTTTTACCTACAGGTATTGTATCACATGTGGACATGAAATTCACTCAAGAACTGCCATTAGACATATGGATAAATGTTTTAATAAATATGAAAGTCAAGCTTCGTTTGGTAGTATATACAAAACTAGAATACAAGGAAATAATATGTTCTGTGATTTTTATAATGCTGCCAATAAAACTTATTGTAAAAGACTAAAAGTTCTTTGTCCAGAGCATGGAAAAGAACCTAAAGCAGCTCCAACAGAAGTAAAATTTTTAACTTGACTTAATTTGTTATTAAATTTATCGAAAATTTAGTAATATCGATAAAATTCATTAACAGGTTTGTGGTTGTCCATTAGTTACAAATGTTTTTGACTTAACTGGAGAATATTGTCGAGCTTCCAAACGAAATTGTGTTAAACATTATGCCTGGGAAAAACTAAGAAGAGCGGAAATAGATATGGAAAGAGTTCGTCAATGGTTGAAAATAGATGAACTCGTTGAAAAAGAACGTCAGTTGAGGTACGAATTAGCCACTCGAGCTGGTGTCCTCGCTCTCATGCTTCATTCGACTTATAATCATGACCTTATGGAACAATTAGCGGCTGCTCAACATCAAAAAAAACATTCGAAATCGGGATAATAACCGAGGGAAAATACCTTCGACGGATAATTTTTTGACCCAAAAAAAAAGAAAATTAAAACCGTAAAAATAATAAGCGGCAATATCTTTAATTTATTTAAAAATATATATATATATGTGATTGTAAAAAAATAAAGTTTACACAAATAAATGACATTTTATAAAAATTCATATAAATTCTTATATAACAAAAACCTTACACTTAACATAAAAAATTTCTCTTTGAAAAAAATAAATATATATATTTCTTTGTATTAAATGACGATTAACAATATTTTAATTTATATATTTAAGGAATAGTTTTTTTTAACGAAATCCGTAGATATATTACATTTGATTAAAAAACTGTTGAACGCATTCTTTTTTGCAAAATATTTGATTGTTTTTAACGACAAATCTTGCTCCCAGCAAAGAATTTAAACAATTAGTACAACGGAAACACTGAGGTGAGACATGAAAATGTAAATCATTCCATGAAACTCTTTGTTCTCCAGCTTCAATCAATAAGGAACATGTTTGACATTTCTAAAATACATACATTTTTAATTTAAAATTATGTAAGAAATCATAACATTTAAACAAAATTCAAGCGACGCTAACCTTTCCATAATTAACCTGATAACAATCTAAACAAATCGGTTGATAATCTTTAAGAATGTATTGTTTTCCAGCCAAAGGTTCATCACATTGAAAACAGCAAAAGTGACGTATGTGGTATGATTCTCCTTCAGCACAAGTATATTCTTTAACGAAAATAAGCTAAAAAGAAAAATTTCATAATTTAGAAAACAATACAGAGGTAATAATAATAATAATAATAATAATAAGACGTTTTGAAATCTTACTTCATCGCAAGCATAACATCTAGGTATCTTCATAATATCCGCATAGTGTCTGCCACAATAAACTTTTCCTTTATGGAAAAAGTACATCAAATCAACCAAAAGTTCTTTGCAACTTTCACAAACGAAGCATTTGGCATGCCATAATGCAAAATTTCCACCCCTTTCTGCTTGAACAATAACTTCATCCGGATTTAATATTCCCAAACATTGTAAACATGTTGCAGGAGGATTTGGAAAAACATTTGAAAGTTCTTCATTTTTATCATCATTCTTTTGTAATTTCCCTGAAACTTATTTTAAAT
Source organism: Pediculus humanus corporis (assembly GCF_000006295.1). Lineage (NCBI taxonomy): Eukaryota > Metazoa > Arthropoda > Insecta > Psocodea > Pediculidae > Pediculus > Pediculus humanus. Next base: position 2,616,871 of record NW_002987887.1, on the reverse strand, counting down.
TCCAAATTTATCCTTTCACAGCATTTTAAAATGTAATATTTTAAATCAACTTGACTTACCCATGGGTTTTTGAATAGTATTCGTTTCTTGAACTGGTGTAAATGGCACTTGATCAATGGAAATATTTAAATTTTTAAATTTGGCTAAAGAATCTGTAAGTAATTGTGCATCTTTTGGTCTTTGCTCTACTCCCTTTTCTTTATTGTCATTTGTAACATTATTATCACAGGATTGAAATTTATCAATTTGATTTGGAATGCTTTTTCCAATTATTTTATTTAAATTTTTATCATAATTTTTATCAGAATCGATAACATTTTCATTATTATTTTTTTCACCATGAGTAATATTATTTTTATTAAGGAAAGAACTAGGAGTTTTTAAAATGACATTATCATTTGGCAACATGAATGATGATGATTTTTCACTATTTTGTGGGATTTGATTGTAAGATGATGAAATGTATGGTTTGGGACATTTAATATTTGTCGAAAAACTTGTCGGATTTTTATTTAAATATTCCTTTTTTTCATGGTTTGGCAATGCGCTATTGGGTGAAAATTGTTGTGAGGAAGATAATTGATATGGATTTAAATTTTGTGAAGTTTGAACGGGACACAAATCTGACTGTTCGGAATAAAACACATTTTGATCAGAATATTTATCAACTGTTACATGAGCCATTAATTCTGTTCCCTGCGGTTTCAAATGATCATATTTTTCACTTTTCGCTACCATATTTGGCAAAGAATCATGTATGAAATTTTCTTGAAACAATTTCTGCAAAAAAAAATTTAAAATGTTAATTGTAAAAAAAAAAAAAATTTTCTGGATTAATTGGATAATATGGATTTCATACTAACTGTTGATTGATATTTCATAATTTTTCCTTGACCGATAACATTATTTCTTAAATTATCAATATATTTTTGAAATTCGACAGCTTCTTTTGGTGTCAAATTATGACAAACATTTGGATCAATGTCATGTAATGGCACTTGTTTTTCTAATTGTTTTTTTCTATACCTGGCACCTTCGCTATCTGAAATGGGTAGCTTGGATTCGGGTAGAGATTTCAAGTATTCGACAGCCTACAAAAGAATTCATAAATAAAATAATAATAATTTTTTTATGTAAGTCAACAACCTTAAACTTTTTTTGTAAACTTAAAGAATATATATTACCAATTCAGGTGAAACATTTGGAGGAACCCAATCGAATAATTTATTTTGTGAATTAAATTTCAATGTTGTTTTCTTTCCTTTTTTTGTACCAAAAAGAATTTCAAATTGCGCATAATCGTCTTCTTCAACAACTTCATGATCTTCTTTTCTACATTTACACTCGATACAGATTTTCCTTCATAAGTCAATATTAAAATGATTATTATAATAAATAATATATTTTATAAAGAATTTAATAAATGTTGTGTAATTACCTCCAAAAGTGAAGATTTAAACCTATACATTTATCCTTGCAAACCGTACAAGGTGCTCCGGCACCAATCTCATGTGCTAATTTATGTCTTTTTCGCCGATTTTCCAATATTTCCAACCATTCGGGAGTTTTCAAAACTGAATTTTCAGATTCCATAACTGACATTTTCAACAATTTAAACAAAACTACTTGACTGACAGTATTTTAAAAAATAAAAAACTCCTATTATGATTCATACTTAAAGTAAACATAAAATAGGCTAATTATGACGTCATTTTTGTGTCATTGCCATGAATTTGCCTCCGGCTTAATATAATTGTTGAACGTTAAAACCTTTTCCCTCCATTATGACAATTTTTTTAACGGTTTTTTCAAGGATTAATAATCAATTAATTAATTTTAAAATTCTTTTTTGTGTACAAAATTTTTTTTTTTTTTGTTTTATTGAGATACCATTATATAGTAATTAACATTAAATTTTATTATAATATATATGTATGTGTTATAATAATTCAATATTTATTGAATTTTTATACTTACAAAATTTCTATTGAAATTTTATCAGAAACAGTACAACATTTAAAAAGCATTATAAAGTTTTTTTTTTTTTTTCTTTTTTCTACGCTTAAACAAATATTAATAGCATAATATATTTATTATTATTTAATTATAATAATAATAATAATAATAAAACAAAACCAAAAAAAAAAAATTAAAATTAAAACAATCAACCATCGTTTTAATAATTCCAATACAATCTACAAATCATGTGTATAGATATATGAAAGCAAAAATAATAATAATAATAATAATCAAACAAAAAAAATGCTATAAAAAAAAAAAAAGAAAAGAAAAATTTTCTTTCACTTTCCCAAGAATTTTCACCTGGAAAATAATAATAATAATAAATCAGAAAATTTTATCTCCATAATTAATAAGTTTTCCCCAAAACAAACACGTACCTAAAGAGATTTGACCACAAAAAAAAAATTTATGTATTATTATTCACGATTTAAAGATGATAATAATGATGATAAAGCTATAAAATTTTTAGCATAATAATAATAATAATAATAACGTCAATCAACTACATATTAACGTTTAAAAACTTAGCTATAATAATCATAATAATAATATATATTATTTTAATGTAAACCCACAAATATTATTTTTTTTTTTTTTTTGTTAATAATTAAGCCCTTTCAGCATATTAATAATAATAATAATAATAATAGTTTTTTTTTCCTTTTTTCCTTTTTCCTACTTTTTTTTAAAATATTTTTTTTTTTCAATTTTTTTTAAAACGGTTATCCTTGTGCAATAATGATAAAAATAATAATAATAATAATAATAATTAATACGTGTAAGTGTGTGTGTGTGTATTTAATAAAAATTATTATTATTAATTTTTTTTTTTTTTTTTTCCATTTTTTCCTTTTTTCCTTTTTGTGTAATTTAAATTACATAGAATCAAAATAAATTTTGCAATTTACTATTTGAATTTTAATAGTATATATATATACATATAAATTTTAATTAAATTTAAAAAAAAAAAAAAAAAAAATTACCAATTGTTATAATTTGAATAAGAATTATATCCTCCTCCTCCTCCACCTCCACCTCCCCCGCCTCCTCCTCCTCTGTAATTATCGTATCTTCGATTTTGATACCATTTGTATCTTTCTTGAGAATGGTTTCCATACGTTGACGGTTTATTATAATAATCATTATAACCACCACCGCCACCGCCACCACCACCACCACCTCCACCTCCACCTCCTCTGTTGTACGAGGGTTCGAAATTTTTATAAGTACGATTTGGTCTGTGAGAAGCGAATCCTTTGGAATCGATCGGTTCCATTCCGTAACGTCCGGCATTTATTCCGCACAGCTCCTTAACGATTTCAACGACTTTTCTATCGATGGGAGAAAGTTCTCGAACTTGTGAAGGTTCCTTCGACGCTTTTATTATGAGACTCTCGATCGCGGGGCGAAGGGCAACAATTGCCGATGCTTCTTCCGGTTTCATGTCCAAATGAATCCAACCGTCCAATCTAATTATGTTCTTGACGAATTCGACTTTTCTCGCGCCGAAAAGTAACAAGTGTATGGGAGTGACCATGGTCATTTGTTTGCACGATACAACTTTCGTTCGTATTTTTTCTCTGTATACGAAAAATGGTATTGGAAAAGACTGCTCTAAATTACTACAGTTGACCGATGTTTTATGTATCAAAGCAACTTTGTTACCCGTTGTCAAAACTTTTCTCTTGCTTTGATGATAAGCCACGTTGGGATAAAGTCCCAAGCATAGCAAAGCAATGACAACGTCTAATTTCGGGTCTGGACCGTGATAATTGTAAACTTTCGAAACCAGAGTTTCCTCGGGAAATCCCGTGAACGCCGTCAGTAATTGAATGAGTTGATTTTTCGCTTCCAATGTGATTCTCAATGTTGAATGCGATAATAATTTCGCTTCGCAAAATCTTTCCTCGCTTTCATTTTCACTCATCTTAACTTCTTCCCAAGTTTGAAAAGCATTCAGAGTCGCGATGTGATCGGAAAAACGATTTCCAGAAAAATTCTTTTGGGAAAATGACAAACGTCGCTTTTCGGGAGTTTGAATGAATACTTCCGGTAGAGTAGCCGTGTTGGCAGCTATGGTTGTCAATGCATCACCGCAATCGAAAAGACATCCCAAAATGACCATTTTTCCCATTCGCGGTTCCAAAGGTAATTTTCCTAAAATTCTTCCCAAAGGAGTCAATTCGTCGTTCGAATCCAAACATTTCATTTCTCGTAAAAGGACTTCTGCCTCGATCACAGCATCGATGGGAGGAGGCTCGATTGCTTTTGAAAGAAATTGACCGACCGAACCCAACCGAAGCAATTTAACCGTCAATGCTAATTCGTGAAGGGGAGTGCGAAACATTTCCGGAGTCATATGCTGATCTAATTTTTCGTATCTTGCTTTCGAGCACAAATGAAAACATATACCGGGTCGTACTCTACCCGCTCTTCCTTTCCTCTGTTCAAGATTCGTTTTCGATGCCCAAACGGTGGCGTAATGAGTCATATTGTTGTGCGCTGTAAAAATTTTCATTTTGGCCTTACACGAATCTATTACGAAAACAATGTCGTTAATAGTTATTGAAGACTCAGCTATATTGGTGGCCAATATGACTTTCGTAATGTTGGGGGGATAAACGTGAAACACTCGCTTTTGATCTTCTCGAGGAAGTTGAGAATGAAGAGGTAGTATAACGAAATCATAACCTCCGAAAATGGTGTGCTGTTGAAGGTGTTTCATCAGAGCAAAAATCAAATTCCATCCCGGAAGAAAAATCAAAACTGCTCCGGGAATATTTATCGACTTGATATATTCGAGGAGTTTAACTATTAATTCGAAACAGATTTCTTTTTCGCTCAGTAAAGCCATCGAATGTTTCGTTTCTAAATCGTAATCTTCGGAAATGACCGCATTTAAATTTTCTTCTCCTTCGTCTGCTCCTTGTAAAGCTTCATCGTCATCTTCATCATCTTTGTCGTTTATTTTCCTTTTCCTCTTTTTCGATACAATGGGTGGAATAAATTTTAACATTTGAATGCAATCTTCTAAAAAATATTTTTTTACCGGGAAAGAACAACCAGGAATTTCAATTATGGGACAATTTCCAAAGTAATTATTAAAAAGTGTAGTGTCAATCGTAGCCGACATGAGTACTATCCTTAAATCGGGATAAGTATGAATCATATCTCTTAGGACGACTAAAATAAAATCCGTGTTGACATCTCTTTCGTGAATTTCGTCCACGATAATATGCGATATTCCTCTCAGACCGCTTTCAAGTTTTTTCAAAAGAACGCCGACAGTGCAAAATAAAATACTGCCAAAAGGTCTTGGAAAGCAAGACTCAAACCTTACACTATATCCCACGCTCTGACCCAATGTTTCATTTCTTTCGAAAGCAACTCTGTCGGCTACTGAAACAGCAGAAATTCTGCGAGGTTGAGTAACGATCACATTACAATAAGCTCCTTGACCAGCTTTTATATAATCATCTAAAATAAATTGACAAACTTGAGTAGTTTTACCGCAACCAGTGTTTCCCCTGATTAAAACCACTGCGTTATCATTAATTGTTTGCATTATTTCTTTATTGATTGCAAAAGCTGGAAGTTCTTCTCTTTCCTTAATCATTTTTTGAAGATTTTCATTGGTTTGCAAATTATGTCTATAAGATTGCTCTAAATTCAAACTGATTTCATCCAAACTAATATGGGCTAATGGACCTTCGTCTATGTTGCAATTCGTCCAAGCGTTCCAATTTTGAATTGGAGGACCCCAGGGCACCACGCCAGCTGATTGGGTTTTATTCGTAATAAACTCATCAAGAACTGTTGAATTAATTATCGATAAGCTTTGATTAGAATCTAAATTATCAGGAATTTCAGTTGGTACTATTTTCAAATCGTGTAGAACGTTTCTAACTTTTCTATACAAATCAGGTGAAATAGCAACTGGATACGGTTTCATTTCATTTTCTTTATCCCTATTTTTTTTAAGTGTTCCTGAAAAAGCTTCAATTACCCCAAGATGATATAATTGGCGTACAAGAGATAGAGCACAACTTTTGGATGCTGATGACTTATTCGATGCAGATTCACGGCCTGTCAGAGTACGATTTAGTTTTTTGACATACAGTGTCATTTCAGCAACAAAACATTGAGCTCCTTCGGATCCCATTATGGAATACTTGTAATCGGTTTTAATGTTGTATTGCTGTAAAAATTGATGCAACCTGGATTTACCATTTTCAATAGTCCAATTTCCATGGATTCCAGCATTCATGTCTAAATCTTCTGCTTCTTCAAGTTTTTTTTGATCAGCGAGTCTGTCAATATACGTGTAAGAATTGTTCACCCCATCATTTTTGTATGGGCAATATGCATCACCCATTAAGCCAGGGTTCATCCCAGGCTGAAACACAGTGTTATTTTTATGAAATAACTCTTGATTTTGACAGCTGCCATTAGAACTGTTTGGAAGCCCTACAATTTGATCAACAAAAATTAAAAAATTAAAATTAAAATATTATCATATAAAATGTCAATTTTTTTTTTTTTTTTTTTTTTTTTTTTTTTTTTTACCTTAATGTTCACCATTTAAAATAAATATATTTATCAACAACATTTTACTTACATCTAAATAAAAACTAATTTTTTTCAAAATTCTTAATTTCCATCAATTTTTCTTCTGACAAAAAATAAGATTCAACCAAAACCTAACATAGAATTTGAATAAAAGATTTTAATAAGAAAAAATTTTCTTTATTATACATAATTAATTAAGAATTCAAAAATTATAAAGAAAATTAATGGCTTTGTATAAACTAATTCCGACAGTAGCACGACCGATCCCTAAATAATTAAAAAATTTGCAATTTTACATGTACTACTTTCCATTAAAAAAAAAAAAAATTCGGTTTTGGCTGAATCACATTTTAAGTGCTGGTTGTCGTGAATTTTTATACAACGAACAAAAAAAAAAAAACCTCCATGAAAATACATACCATCTTTGCGAATAGAATCTTGCGGAATTTCGGAACCATCAATGACATTTTGGCGAACTAAGTAATGAACAAAGTCTCTGGCAGCATTAAACTGAGCGTCTTTCTTATTTGTTGAATTACCGCAACCAATATAAGAATATCCATCAACTTTTAATTCACATATAAACCTTTGCCTGTTTTTTAAACCAGCAGCCCTAACATCGAAGGTAGGTGTTCTGCCCGATTTAATACACCACGCGTGAAAATATGATTTTATATCCATTTCATTTAAGAAATTTCTTAAAATAAAAATTCAAGTGATAGTTTTACAGAACATAACAGTATTAAGGCATTTTGTGGCGTAAACATCAAAAACAAATAAAAGTTTCAAAAGATTACATTATATTTTTTAATTCGTTTTAAATTCAATATAGAAAATATTTAAATTATTTATTTTTTTATTTTCAATTTTTTATTACAATAATTGTAATTTTATTATTCAAAATTATTACAAAAATTATACATTAAACATATATAACTTAACATAATTCTTGAAAAATTTTTCAATGCATATATAAATTTAATGAATTTTTTTTTTGTGTTAAAAAAAAAAAAAAAAAAAAATTAAAAATTCTCTTCTGCTTTTCATCAGAAAAAAAGTTTACTTTCATTTTTATGAAAAGTAGTAAAAAAAATAAATCATCATTTAACTTTTTTTATACTCTATTCTGTCAACTTTTACATCATCACCGAGTAACTGATACACATAAGTAACCACAGTAGAACTCTGTATATCCATTAAAACAAAAGATGGAATGACTGATCTGTAATAATATTTTAAAGTATTTTTATTCAAATCCACAATTTTACTTTGAATTTTGAAATTATTCCATTATTGAAAAAACTTACGAATCTAGCGGGTTAAATGCTCCTGTAGCTGAACCGGGGTTAATGTAAAATTTATTATCATGTTCATAAGCTTCAAACTTATGAGTATGACCAGATATTAATATATCAACATCTAACTGTCTTTGAATTAAAGCCAATGATTCTGGATCTCCCCAAGGAACAACTTGGTGACCATGTGACAAGCCAATTCTAAACTGACCCACAGTAACAACTTTTTGCTCGGGATAATTTAGATTCTGAAAATTTGAAAAAAAATTACTTAAATTTGTAGAAAAATTTCTTTTTTTAAATTATATGCTAAAGCTCTTACTTCATCGAAATCACCCCTGACAACATGTACATCACTTGCCAAAGTTTTCAAATAATCATATGATTCTTTGGTGCACAAATTACCAGTACATAGTATATGTTGAATTCTTCCAGGTACCAGTAGTTTTTTAAACTTTGCAGGCAAACTACTACATCTGTGCGGTATATGTAAATCTCCTAATACCAAAACCAACTGAAATAATAATTAATATTTTTTAAAAAATAAAAATAAATTTTTAATTCGATAATCTTTCGAATAAATCTAGTTTTTATTTTACATTATATGCTTAATAAAATAATCTCATTTAATCTTGAAAATTTTGAAGTTTAAACTAAATATATGCGTTTAAAAGATTAAAAACCGCAAAAAAAATTTTTTTACCATTTCTTCAATTTTAGTAATAAGTTTCTAATTCGTATATAAATGTCAAAATTAATATTCATTAACTTTTTTTTATCTTGACCATACTGGAATTTTATAAAATTAATAAGCTTTTTTCAGACTTTGCTCGTACTGTTCATATTTATTCTTAATCTGACATTTATTAAATTAGTAGTAGAGTAATACACTTTGCTGATTTTTGAAAAATGCCTTAAAAGTTTTGAAACAAAGGTATCTCATTATGTAAAATGGCTCCGTAAATATGTAAATATGTCTTTGAACGAGAAATTATTTTTTCGAAGAGCAATACAACATTTAGCTAGATCATTAGCGGCTATTTCAAAAACACCTTGGGAAAAGGTATTAAATAAAAACTTTAAAAAATTTACCCTTGTAAATATTTATGGAACATCTTTGCAATTCTTACTTGGACATTTTACTTGTTTTAGATATTACTTGATCATTTTTTAAATAAAAAATATAAAATTTTAATATTTCTATACTTTGATTCAAATGTCAGTCAAATACTTTTTTTTTAAAGAAGTTTAGAAAAAATATTGCACATTTATTAGAATTAATGTACATAGTAATTATTTTCACTTTGCTGTAGTTAAAATAAATGATTTCCACTTACCTTTTTACAGGTTGAAAAATTGCTACTTTTTTGCCCTAAAAAATATGATTCCGAAGAAATTTATCATATTGATCAAAGAGGACAGGATGCAGTAATTGCTTTAGGGATTTACTTTTTGGAATCCGGTTTTCAACATTCAGATAAAATCCTTCCCTATTTATTAAAATTATTAAAGGCCTTACATTTAGTAAAATGGCTAGATGAAATTCCATTAGGGAAAGATGACAGTAAGTTTTCAATTTTTTTTTTAAATAAAATTTTCTTTACAATAAAAATTTTTTTCTTTTTGATTGAATTTGAAAAAAATCTTTTTTTTTTTTTTTTTTTAATAGGAATTCCAGTAGCGGAAAGATTTAGCTTTTGTCTTAACACATTATTATCAGATATAGCTGCCAGAAATGATTTACTTAGGGAAAGAATCATAACGGCACAGATTAAACAATTGGAAAGTTTATGTCATCTTATTCACAAGCATAAAAGTAATAGCAGTACACATCAAACTGATGATTCAAAGAGTAAGTTTTATTTAAAATAAAAAAATTTTATGTTAACTAAATAGGGTTGTGAAAATATATTTTATTTCTTTGTTTTTGTTACTTTTATTTTCAGTATATTTATGTCGAAATGTTGTACCGGTTTTTTTCGGATTAGCAAGATCTATGGGTAGATTATCTACAACTGATCCTCCACTTATATGTTGTATTTTTCCAAAACCTCTACCTCCCACACAAACAGAAGGAACTTGTTTGAATTTAACGAAAAAAAAAAATTTTTCAACTTTTAGAAATATTATACCACATAGTCTTAGTGCCAACCTTAGCGACTCAACATTTTTAGGACAGCCCAATAAGGGACACCAAATAGAAGCTTTAAGGTTACTTTTAACATTATACCATTAAATTTTTTTTTCGATGCAATTCTTACAGTAAGAAATCATTGTAATGATTGTGTAAAAAGTATTTAAGATGCTTAAACATTAATTGAAATTATAAAACTTTTCTTCTTGTGCAATCCATGACAACAGATCATGGAGTTCAACATCTGCTGGAAACATTTATGATCCAACAATACATTTTTTCTCAAAATATGGTTCAAGTTTTAATCAGTTTTGCAGTGGGAAAATCTCTGATTCTCCGACTAAAAAATCAAATGTAAATTTATCTGTGGCACATTTAAAAGTTAGTATGGTAATAATAATAATACTTTTAAAGAAAATTAATATCCATTTAATAAATTAACTTATATAATTTTTTCTTTTTTTTTTTTTTAGACAATATTAACAGTTGCAGAAAACTTACTAGTTAAAGATGTTTTGAATTATTTGGATGATTGTGCGAGTGAAGTTTATGCAAGCGGCCATATTAAAATTTTTCCATACAATTCGTTTAGAGAAACATTAAATTTGGTTACTGTTACACTTTTACGAGAAGTTTTGCACTACCAAAAAGGTACAGTAAGCTAACATCCTTTTCATTAAAATAAATATCAAAAAATTTTACTAAATTTTAACTTTTAGATCTACCTTCTTCGTTTACAAACGAAGTCCAAGATTTTGTCAAAGATTTATGTTTGTCTGGTCAAACTGAACTTCAAAGTCTTCACCATGACGCGTCTGAACGACAGGATAGAGATACTAATTTTGCTACCGTCAATAAATTTAAACTCAACGTAATGGCGAATGCAGCTTGTGTTGATTTATTAGTTTGGGCAATAGGGGATGAAGCAGGTACACGAACGTTTTTATTCAATCTTAATTTATCTTTGAGTTTTTATCGATTATAAAATTTATTTTTTTGTAGGGGCGGATAGTTTATGCGGTAGACTCACGGAAAAAATCAACAGCAATCAAAATTATAAATTAATTTTAGCACACATGCCATTATTGTTAGTTTGTCTTGAAGGATTGGGAAAATTAGCGGATAAATTTCCCAATATAGCGAGTACATCCATTTATTGTTTACGTGATTTTCTCGTCACGCCATCACCGATTTTACTAAAACTTCACAAGCGTCAAAACGATAAGCAGTCGCATCGAGTTTTAAGTAATTTTTTTCTTACTTGAATGTAAGCGATTATGATTACAGTTGGGAAAAATTCAAAATGAGGTTTTTTAGTTCAAGGGAAAAATCAAGAGGAAACAACTACGAATTATTCCTCTTCCGAAATCGCATTTGAAAAACTAAGGGATGTTGCTATTGAAAATTTATGCATAGCTTTAGAAGCAGCCTTCACCGTCGATCCTTATTGTGTTCCCGCTCTCGTAGCAAGCGTATCTAAAAGACTATTTACTGCCGAAAAATCAAATAGGTAAAGAATAAGAGAGAGCCTGGCTGACCAGCCTCTCTTTCCTTTTTATCAATTATTAATAATAATAATATTTTTCGTTTCAGCGAATCATCTTTAATATCAAACAATAGTATTTATATGTTGGGTCACGTGGCTGTGGCATTAAAAGACACGCCGCGAGCAACGGAAACTATTTTACAATTTTTCCAGCAAAGATTATGTCGCGAACCTTCGGCTTTAGACAATTTAATTATAGATCAATTGGGGTGCATAATAATAGCTAAATGCGAGCCGCATGTTTACGAAGAAATAATGGGCATGTTTACAACCATTACCGTCGAGGCGAGTTCTGCTGCTTATACAAACACGGACGATAGGAAACAACAGTACAGGTGAGAATTTTTTTTTCAAAAAAAAAGAGTACAAAAGTAAAAAATCTTTTGAAAAAAAATTTATATAACATCATGTCATGATTTTCAGGCACGTTTCGGGTTCCGTGATAAACGCATTGGCAAATATAGCGGCTAGTTTACAGGGAGACGAAGCCAGATACGAATTTTTAGTTAAATTATTAGAACTTTTCGTTCAGTTGGGATTGGAGGGAAAGAGAGCATCGGAGAAAGCACCCGTGGCCTCAAAAGCATCCAGTAGTGCAGGGAATTTGGGAGTTTTGATACCCGTATTAGCAGTATTAGTCAAACGGTTACCATTTATTCATAATCCGAAACCAAGACTTCATAAATTATTTCGTGATTTTTGGTTGTATTGCGTCGTTATGGGTTTTACGGCTCACGATTCAGGTTTTAAATGTTTTTTTCACCCGGGGGGTGGGGGGGAGGGGGAGTTTACAGATCTATATTTGTATAATTTTTGTTAACTATAATATTCGAACATTTTCAGGTTTATGGCCTTCTTATTGGTACGACGGCGTTAAAGAAATAGCCGTAAAATCTCCTTATTTGGTTACGAGAACTTCTTCGAAATCTGGAATGAGAGAATTACAATACACGTCTGCTGTTAGAAACGACAGCGTTTCTCTGGTGAGTTTTTTAATTTAAAATTTTAAACGATTATAGGTTTCTAGTCGACGTCAACGTCAGCAGCATTATTTCACCCTCGTAAAATTTTTCCAGACAGAATTACAGGAATTAAAAAATCAAATCTTAAATCTTCTTAATCATCCGGCAGATGTGACGACGTACATTAACAAACTCTCGTTTGCGCAATGTTGTTATTTATTGTCCGTATACTGGCTGGAAATCCTTAGAATACAAAATTCCAAAGAGCCAAGTTTACAACCCATTTTAGAGTACTTGAGCGATACGGCATTGCAAAAGGATAAAGCGGGAATGTGGCAATGCATTTGTTGGTGAGTTTTTTTTTGGTAAAGACAACAAAACAACCGACAAACACAAAAAATTTTCCCAATCAATAATAAATTTTCAGTGTCGGCGATAGAATATTTGCCCAATTCCTCGACGTCATGTCGAATAAACCTAAAAATGAATCGAGAGAGAGAGAATTGGAAAATCACGCTCAATTCCTCCTGGTTTCTTTCAATCACGTACAAAAACAAATACGTAGAGTCGCCGATAAATATTTATCCGGATTGGTCGATAGGTAATTAAATGTTTTTAGCACGGCATCTCCCATGGTATTTTTTTGACCCGATTAAACTCATGGATTTGTTGAAAATATAAATTGTAGGTTTCCGCATTTGCTCTGGAACAGACGAGTTCTTCACACCATGTTAGACATTCTTCAAGTTCTCTCTTTTTCCCTCGAATTTGATCCGAACGAAGAAACGCCCACGCTTAACATACCGGAAACGCCTTTCACGCTACAATTGATGGATACTTTGGAAGCGAGAGAAGTACTCAAGTTCATTTTTTTTAAATTGCGTAAAAAAAATTTTTTTTTTTAAATTGATTTGAAATGGAATATTTTTTTTTTATAAGGGAATCGTGAAAGATTTTGCCGCTCGTTGCAAAGGTATAGTTCAAGAAGCCATGAAATGGACACCTCAAGCCACGAGATCTCATCTTCAAGATTATTTAAATCAATTATCGTCATCGGGTTTGTGGCATCATTCCGGTTTGTCGTTAGCAATTGAAAGTGTTTTACAGTACACGGGACTAAATTCTCAATCTGCACCTCTTAGCGTGGGTTTCGTTTGTTTTCAATCGCTCTCCGATCATTTTATTTTTTTTTTTTTTGTTATCCTTAATCTTTTTCTTTTTTTTCCAATTTCAATAGTCTAGCACTTTGGACAAACGGCCACGTTGCGTCACGAGTGATTCATCGCGTTTCATAACATCTCAAAGCTTACGTTCGAGGTATATGGGCGAAGTGATGGGATTGATGAACGAAGGAGAAAAACATAAATTAATAACTCAATTGGTGGACAAAGTTTGGGAATCGTGTGCGATGAAAGACGATGAAACGCACGGAGCAGCTTTGTGGAGAGTCACCGCTCTATTAATTTTAACACCAGGTTGTCGTGTGATTTCAATCGAAGGAAATTTTCTTTTTTTTTTTTTTTATTAATTTTTTGTTATTATTAAGGTATGGATAGGAGGTTACTTCACGTCGTTGCTTGGTCTCAAGTTGCTTTATTTACCGAAATAGCCGTAGAAACGGCCGTTGAATGTTGGTCGTGGTTAATGACTGCGAGACCGGATTTGGAATTGAGATTTTTACAAGAAATGTTTTCCGCTTGGCAGGTAATTAAAGAAAAAAATGGTTTTTAATAATAATAATAATATTATGATCGATGGTAAATGAATATTTTTTTTTTAGTACACCGTAGACAAAAAATTGGGTTTATTTTCAAAAGAAATAAATGAAATAAGTCCTCTGGCATGTCACGAGGGTTGCGTTTTGGAACCGAAACCGCCATTCGTTAAACCCCACGATATTTGGGTTCAATACCTGGCCGAGATAGTCGAAACTGCAAAATACAACAGTCAGGAAATTGTCGAAATGGTTGTGACGCTTTTGCATCGGAGTTTACCCATAACGGTCGGAGCGACGAATAATCATCCCAACAGGCACGTGTCTGCCGTTGGAGTTCGTTTCAGGTACGCGAATTTTTCAAATTTCCCGAAATTTAAATTTCAAAAGGTTGATTGTGATTTTTGTTTTTTTAAAGGCTTCTATCTTGCGGATTGTCTTTACTACAAGGAGACATTCTTCCAAAATCTTTATCTAAAAATGTTTTACGTCAACGCATATACTGTAATTGTTTAGATTATTTTTGTTCCGTACCTAAATTTCCAACGTTGAAAGGTGCGAAATTGAGAGACGATATTATTTGCCTCGTTAAATTTTGGCAAACGATGAGATCCGATAAAAAACATCTCAAAGCCAGCGTCGTCGGAGGTATTTTTTATTTTTTAATTAATTATTTGTGATTGAATAATTAAAAAATAGCTCTCATGATCGATTTCGAAATTTTCAGATTTAGATCTCTACAGTCAAAATCCGGGTCCGAGTAACAACAGCGAAACGAGATCGACGTCTGGTGAATTTACTCGCGGACCAACAGGATGGATAAATACGGTTCCTCTCTCTACGAGCACGAACACATTGTCGAAAAGAAGTACGAGATCGAAACGAGTAACGAACGGAGATGAATTTATAAAAGATTACATGAGAAAAAGAAGTTTGATCCTTGAACTATTGGTAGGTTTTTGTCTTTCGTTTCGACATTTCGTTTTCCATTTTTTTCGGTCGGATTTTCAAATTTTTCATTTTCAGGCGGTGGAAATTGAATTTTTATTGACGTGGCACAATCCGAGTTCTCGTCCGGATTTGATCGTGGCAAACGAAGAAAACATCGCCGCCTGGAGAAATAAAACGATGACGGAAAAAGTTTGGCGCGATACGGCTCGTTTAGCGTGGGACATAAGTCCGACATTGGCTGTGTTTTTACCGCACCGTTTCAAAAACGAAGAAAATATCATCAAGGAAGTTTCTCGGCAGGTCCGATTGAATCCGATATTGGTTGCTCACATACCTGAAGCGTTAAGATATTTATTGACGACGGATACCATTCTCAACGAAGCCCAAGAGGTATTTCATTAATAATTAAATAATTAATAAGTACGGTATTATTAAAAAAAAAAAATTCTGCGTTTTTTTTCAGTTAGTGTACGCTCTATCTTGGTCCAGAGTTAGTCCCGTACAGGCTTTGTCATATTTCTCCAGGCAATTTCCTCCGCATCCCATTACGGCGCAATATGCGGTTCGAGTTCTCGGCTCTTATCCCGCTGACACGGTTCTCTTTTACATTCCGCAAATTGTTCAAGCCCTTCGACACGATACCGTAAGTCGAACCCCTGAACCCTTCGCGTCACCTTCACTTTATTTAGTTTTGATACATGGTATCGTAATTTCAGATGGGTTACGTGATTGAATTCATAAAATACATTTCAAAAAAATCTCAATTGGTCGGTCACCAGTTGATTTGGAGCATGCAAACGAACATGTACATGGATGAAGATCAACAAATCAAAGATCCTGTTCTATATGACGTTTTGGAATCATTAATGAATTCGATTATCGATTCACTTTCGGGTCAGGCCAAAGAATTCTACAAGAGAGAATTTGATTTTTTCAATAAGATCACTCACATTTCCGGAGAAATCCGACCGTATCCCAAAGGTAAAAATTAATTATAATTTCATCCGCGCGAATTATTTTCAATATCGTTTTTTAAATGTTTCCCCCCTCTCCGTTCCGTTTTCAGGTCCGGAAAGAAAACGTGCGTGTTTGGAAGCGTTGAGCAAAATAAAAGTTCAACCGGGATGCTACCTTCCGTCGAATCCCGAATCAATGGTTTTGGATATAGATTACAAAAGCGGAACCCCCATGCAAAGTGCTGCCAAAGCTCCGTATTTGGCGAGATTTAAAGTTTTGAAATGTGGCATCACTGAATTGGAAAAATTAGCTTTGGAAACGAGCAGTACCGGAAAACAGAATTTCGAAAATAAAGGACCGGAAGTTTGGCAAGCGGCTATATTTAAGGTAGAGTTACCAAAATAATAAAAAAAAAAATATGATTTTTACTTACATGATTGATTTTTTTTTTCGTCAAGGTTGGCGACGATGTTCGACAGGATATGCTCGCTCTTCAAGTCATCGGTTTATTCAAAAATATTTTTCAACTAGTCGGTCTAGATCTTTATTTATTTCCATATCGCGTTGTTGCCACATCTCCCGGCGTGAGTACTCCCAAACCTGAAAAAAATTCATTATTATTATTATTATTATTATTATTATTGCACCTTTAAAATAATTCAAAATTTTTTGTTTTAGTGTGGAGTCATAGAATGCGTACCGAATGCAAAATCCCGGGATCAATTGGGAAGACAAACCGACATCGGATTGTACGAATATTTTATTAAAATGTACGGAGACGAAACAACGAAAGAATTTCAAACGGCTCGTAGAAATTTTATTAAATCAATGGCCGCGTATAGCGTCACGGGATTTCTTTTGCAGATCAAGGATCGTCACAACGGGAATATAATGTTGGATCAAACGGGTCACATAATACACATAGGTAGTGTAGTAATTAATAAGATAAGGTTAAAAAGTTTTTAAATTAAAATTAAAAATGAAATCTTTTGTTTAAAGATTTTGGATTCATGTTCGAAAGTTCTCCCGGTGGGAATTTAGGATTCGAACCCGACATTAAATTAACGGATGAAATGGTCATGATAATGGGTGGAAAAATGGAAGCGCCGCCATTTCGATGGTTTATGGAACTTTGCGTGCAAGCTTATTTAGCTGTGAGGTAACGTAACGGTTCATTTACATAATAATAATAATAATAATGGCGTTCGTTACGAGAGAGAGAGATAGAGAGGGAAAAGTTTAATTTTTTTTATTTCAGACCTTATCAAGAAGCAATAATTTCATTGGTATCCCTCATGTTGGACACGGGACTTCCATGTTTTCGAGGTCAAACAATTAAATTATTACGAGCGAGATTTGCTCCCCAAGCATCGGAAAAGGAAGCCGCGAATTACATGTTGTCCGTTATAAGATCTTCATTTTTAAATTTTCGAACACGAACATACGACATGATACAGTATTATCAAAATCAAATACCTTATTAAATAGTTTTTTTTTTTTTTGTTTCGATTGTATTTTATTCGTGATTCTATTTACCGTTGTTCAATAATTGTTTATTATATTTATAAATAAATAAATATATATATATATTTAATGAAATGTTATAAATTTGAAATTGTTTTTTATTGTTGTTACCTTAATCGTTCCTTAATTTGTCACATGAGATAATTTGGATTATTTGGATTAATTTTTAATTAAGCAATAATTGATAATAGAAAATCTTAAAACGATTTTTGTAATTTTTACGCGATAATAAACACATTTAAATTAAATTTATGTGAAAAAACCGTTAAAATAATAAATATGTGCGTAGAGAAAAAAAAAAATTTTTACAGTTGATTAATAACGTTCAAGAACAAATGAAATACGACCACAGAATACGAAACTCTAAGGAATGAATCATTAGTGACGCGGATTCAACGAAAAAAATTTTTTATATATATATATATTTAATTAATAATTATTATTATCGTCACAGATGGTGACTGTCATTGTATAATAATAATAATAATAAGTGTTTTCAGTGGTTGATTTATCATTATTACATTTCAGTGTTTGTAAAATTTTTTTTGGTTTAAAAAAAAAAAAGAAGTAAATAATGGCTAATTATAAAAGTAATCCATCAAATTCATTTTTTGCTTTCGAAGATGATATAGACGATGAGAAATTTTTAAAAAATTCAAGAAATTTTTCATATACAAATAAATCAGATAATAATACATATTATACGTCACCTCAGGGTAGTTTCGAAGAAAGGAAAGCACAATTGCTTGAAAGGCAAAAAGCAATAGAAGACCAAACCTTAGCATCAACTGAAAGATCATTAAATCTTCTTAAAGAATCTGAAGATACTGGAATTGCAACAGCTGAAGAATTACAAAAGCAAAGGGAACAATTGGAAAGAGCTGATAAAAATTTAGATACTATTAATTCAGCATTAAGGACAACACAGAAAAAAATTGATGGAATTAAAAGTGTATTCGGTTCATTTAAAAATTATTTAACTAAGAAAAGTGATCCATTGGGAGGATCATCAAAATCTTCATCTACTACTACTACTACTACTTCTTCTAATTCCATTACTCCAATCGATAGGAAAACATTTTTTACTGAAAATAATTCATCTGATGTCCCACAATCTACTCATCCAGGTAATACTCATTTTACACAATAATTGATAAGCAATCGATTACATTTTTTTAAAGAAAGATAACATAATAACATGCTGCTGATAAATTATATTAGTTTTTCTAACATTAATTTTAAAATAATTTTTAAAAAGTATTTAAATACAATACCATTATTATAAAATTTAATATGTCTGACAATATGGAGGATAATGTGATAAATGTTAGACATGTTAACCATTATTAAAATTTTCTAGAAAAACCATGCACACTATATATTATTATTATTTTATAAATTCCTGTTTGAAATTAATAGCATTGCAATTTTGTTCAACTTAATATTTACCTCCTTAATTGTAACTCAAATATTATAGTTAATTTACTCGATTTATGTCATCGGTTAAAAAAAGTGTTTCGAATATACACTTCATCGAAAATGCAATATTATTAATACCTATAATTTATTTTTTCAGGTTTAAAAATTAGAGGTTTAGATGAAACACCTGTCAATTCATTATCGATAAATGAAAGAATTGATAAAAATTTAGATCAGATGTATGGAAACTTATCGACATTAAAAAATTTAGCACTCGAATTGGGTACAGAAATAGAATATCAAAATAACTTAATTGAAGATATAACATACAAAGCAGATAAAGCAGACATAACAATCAAAAAACAAACAAAAGAAATGAACAGGCTAATGAAGTAATATTAGAAATATTGTAAAGAGACCAATATTTTTCTATAAGAAACCATTATTTCCATGAGATTTTCAAGTCATTCGCTCAAATTATCTTCTTATATTTGGTTAAACTCATATAAATCATGTTTCATGCAGTGAATTCCGATTAGAATTATTCAATAGTTAAAAATATTTAAAGATTCATCATAGTCTTTTTACAGACCATTTTTACTTTTTTTTTTTTTCCTCGAATGTTTTAGGAGATAAATTATCAAGTACTCCATGTTAAATTTATTATATGGCAAATATAAAATGACTGTATCTATATATGTATGTATGTGCATTACCATACCTTAGAAATTATTATATAAACATTATATAATATCATATTAGTTAAATTTTTACCTCGAATTGAAATTTTTTTTCCCCTCTCCCCGATAAATTCTTATCGAACATTATTTATTATTACATAATTATTATGCATATTAATTATAAAATTTAAAAAAGAAAATTTATTTTTATACTTTTCTATAATTTTTATACATAAATAAAACTTATTAAAGTGTTTATGTGTGACATATTTAAAGTATTATATACATTCCCTTGTTAATTTTGTTTTTATTTTATATTATCAATAATTATTATTATTATTAATTTCTTTTTTGAAGTTTAAAATTTGTTTATTACCTACCAATATATAATTTTGTTATAATATTATTATTATAAATTAATAAAAAAATAAAAATATATTGTAAACTATTATTGTGTGGTTGTTTTATTACAACTTTCCTATACTCAATTAAAGTCCTTTTGTTACTCCTTTTGTTACCACTTTGTAAATTGTTACTCTTGGAACTGTAATTTTGGGTTAATGAGCAAAACATTTTATAAAAAATTAATTTTTTATATTTTATATCATCAGACATTTATAAAACATGGAATCTCAACACGAGAATCATTATTTTCGATTTTGAGAGAGAGACAAGAAAATCCATTTGTCACTGTTAAAATTGAATGTAAATTATGTAATTTACATGGAATTTGATTTAAATCGCCCTTTTTCATTAACACATCATCATGGAAAATAAATAAAAGTCAAATTTGACATGAGGATGTTAATTGAAAACAAATTTTTTAATCGATACATGTCAAATCAAATAATTCCCCAAACTTCTTCGAAAGCCGAACACACTTTACTACATGTCAAAGCAGCAGATAAAGGATAATTTGATATACTATAACTACCTTCTGTATAATCTACTGAAACCTAAAAATTAAATGTTGTTAAGGTTATGTTATGGTAGAAAAAGAAATTAATTAAAGTAAAAAAAAAATTTAAAAAAGTTACTTACCGAACCGTGAGCCATTGCTCCAATAACAATAACGACAGGATCTTTTTCAGGAACTAATTCTCTCGGATTGATTACTTTATCAGCAGTAAAAGACATTGTATATTTTTTACATCCTGCTGGGAAGTGATCTGTTATTGGATTTTTAATAACTTTGAGAAGTTTCATGTTACCATCAGAAGCTCGAACTTTAAATCTGTGAAGAAGTTGAACTGAAAGCAAATACATTAAATTTTTTTTATCAGTTATAGATTAAAAATTGTAAACTAAAATTAAGTATTAGAAAAAATTTAAAAAATTTTGATTACCTACCCATTAATCCAGCAAATCTTTTAAATGTTCTAGGAATTCTCGTCTGAGGATTAACTTCGATTAAAATATTTCTTTCTGTGTGAATGTAAACCTGAAAATAAATTGACGTTTTAATAAAATAATTTAAATTTGCTTTAAAAAAAAAAAAAATTTATTTCAGATTAGACATCACAACCTGTAATAAAGCAGCTCTGTTAAGTGGACTGTCAAGAAGCATCATGAGACACTGATGAACAATATCAGGCCTACAAGAATATGGTTCCCTATTGTGTTTGACAAGTAAAGAAGCATGATCATCGGCATTAATTAATTCAAAACCTCTACCTACCTAAATAAAGTATTTAAAAGAATCAAATAAAAAAAAAAAATTTCATAATGTAGAAAAAATCAAAGTAACTCATGAGGTTATCTTACAGCAATTGATTCTAATTGAGCTCCTTCTAAAATGACAATTAAACGTTTTTCTTGTTCTTTTATATGAGCATCAATTAAATGTCTTGGAGTAGGATCAAATTCAAAATCTTCTTCTCCATCTTTATTTAATTTTCTTTTTTTATTACCCATAATTATATTATTGTTAAAAATTAGCAACCACTTTAGGTTAAATTCGAATGCGCATGCGCAACATGCTTCCAGTGTTTACCGTTAAAAATTAAATCAAACCGCATTTATGTATATATATATAATAATTAATTATTTAACAACCTTAAAAAAAAAACAATTTAAAATAAATTTAGGAAAAATATAATATAATTGATAACGCAGATATATTATGTGCAAAATTAATATAATGCTATTTAACTGCAAATCAATGTAGTATAAAAAAAAAAAAAAAAAAATTGATCCACTATCAACCGCAGTCGGTAGGATTCGAACCTACGCTCCCAGAGGGAATCTGATTTCTAGTCAGACGCCTTAACCACTCGGCCACGACTGCGAATGAATTACAACCGTATATTATGTCAACTTAACAATACTTATAAATTCTAATAAAAACTTTATTCATTTACTTTTATTTGTTTTTATTATTTCCCGTTTGAAAAAAAATGAAAATGTTTTATTATTATTATTATTATTATTATTATTTCATTGTTATTTATAAAAATTAAATGGCAATAATCTTAGTCATGTTTTAAGTATAGGAACTAAAAATATAAGTAATCCAACAGATGCATATAACAATATATATATTAATTAATATTTCTATATTAAAAGTTAATTGTAACTTTTTAAATAATTTTTTTTTATTTATACTCTGATAATGTCCCTATTATCATGATTAATAAGTGTAGAATCAATTTATACTAAAAAAAAAATTTTTTTACACATTTCGCAGTCGGTAGGATTCGAACCTACGCTCCCAGAGGGAATCTGATTTCTAGTCAGACGCCTTAACCACTCGGCCACGACTGCTTGTGACAGTTTCGCGCGCAATCGGTAAAGATCCATTTTCCCATGTGTAAGTAATGTAGCACAAGGTTATTTTACGATACCTGAATCATTCTCTCATGTGATTCTGATCAATTAATAATTACGGCTATAATTTTGTACTTCACGTGTTTTCATATTTAAAAAAAAAAAAACTAAAAGCAGACGATAAAAATCTTTCTTCTTAGTCCATTTGATACGAAAAAAAAAAAAAAAAAAAAAAAAACTTTTCAGGTAACTCTATAATTTTTGTACTTTTATCAAAAGCAAAAATTTAGGGGGTATCTCTCGCAGTCGGTAGGATTCGAACCTACGCTCCCAGAGGGAATCTGATTTCTAGTCAGACGCCTTAACCACTCGGCCACGACTGCTCACGACTACTGGACATGAAAATAATCGTGTTCCCCTTTAATATAATAATCAAATTAAGGTCATCATATATATAAAATTGGTTATTATATTAAATTTAGTTTTAAAATAATCCCAATTTTACTTTTAATTTCATACATAACGTACGTGGTTTATTATTACAAAATAATAATAGTTATGGTATTTGGCGTACTTCAAGTGTGAAAAATTAATGAATGGAATTGTTACATGCATTTTACAATGTAATAATTTTTCATAACCGCAAATTAATTTGAAAAAAAAAAAAAAAAAATTAAATAAAATAAAATGGAAATGACTTGATCGAAAATGTTCGGGAAAAAAAATTGAAAAGCATTTATACAATGATATTTTAAGTATTGTTTTTTTTTAACAAAAAAAAAAATTTTGTAATACCTTTCGCAGTCGGTAGGATTCGAACCTACGCTCCCAGAGGGAATCTGATTTCTAGTCAGACGCCTTAACCACTCGGCCACGACTGCTTATATTATAACATAAATCGAGATAAATTGGTCAGTTATTTTTTTATTAATTTAAATGAGAGCAAGGTGAACTCCCCCTTTAATTCAATATTACTAAATTTAAAGTACCACCGAATACAAAAAACAAAAAAAAAAACAAATAATTGCGTGAAGCTGCCAAACAATCACAAAAGGAAGGAAGCTTTGATTCATTTGTCAAGTACTTTCAAACACTTTCAAATCCATTGACCGAAGAATTTACAAGTGAACACTCAAGCATACACAAAATATTATTAAAATTCATTTCACATTTAATTTTATTTATAGGTTTGTTCTTATCCAACTGACATTTTACGAATAAAAAAAAAAATTCGAATCAATCATTTTTTTAAGTCGCAACCTATTCTCATTACTTTTGTGCTCAAAAATTATTAAAACTAAGCATTTTATAAAATTAGTACGGTATGAAATGTTGTAAAAGCAATTTTTTTAATTAAACAAAAATTTTTTCAATATTTATTGTAGTGCAAATATTAAAGTTGTGTTAAAACTGGCTTTAACTCACTTTCTCTTTATCAATATTAACTGGAACATTTGTTTCCAAATAATATATTGATAACCGCAGTCGTGGCCGAGTGGTTAAGGCGTCTGACTAGAAATCAGATTCCCTCTGGGAGCGTAGGTTCGAATCCTACCGACTGCGAGAGGTACCCCAAAAATTTTTGCTTTTGTTAAAAAAATTTTTTTTGAATAAAGTTTTCTTTTAACATAAAATGCCGAGCTGATACATACACATAAATGCCGAGATTATTCTTTTTTTTGTAATTTCATATACTAAGTTTAATATAATTACCATATTTATATATGATGACCTTAATATGATTATTGTACTAAAGGGGAACACGATTATTTACATGTCCAGTAGTCGTGAGCAGTCGTGGCCGAGTGGTTAAGGCGTCTGACTAGAAATCAGATTCCCTCTGGGAGCGTAGGTTCGAATCCTACCGACTGCGAGAGATACCCCCTAAATTTTTGCTTTTGATAAAAGTACAAAAATTATAGAGTTACCTGAAAAGTTTTTTTTTTTTTTCCACGTATCATCATTCATTTAATTAAAAGTACGGAGAATAATGATTTCATCGTCTGCTTTTAGTTTTTTTTTTTTTAAATATGAAAACACGTGAAGTACAAAATTATAGCCGTAATTATTAATTGATCAGAATCACATGAGAAAACGTTAGATGATTCAGGTATCGTAAAATAACCTTGTGCTACATTACTTACACATGGGAAAATGGATCTTTACCGATTGCGCGCGAAACTGTCACAAGCAGTCGTGGCCGAGTGGTTAAGGCGTCTGACTAGAAATCAGATTCCCTCTGGGAGCGTAGGTTCGAATCCTACCGACTGCGAAATGTGTAGAAATTTTTTTTTTTTCTTAGAAATCATCTTTTGAAACTCCTTTCCACTCAACCATTTTATTCATTTCTATAAGAGAAAAAAAACCAATAAAAACATACCTTAATTAAAATAATAATAATAATAATAAATAATTCGAGGATATAAAATCATTAAACAATTTATAAATGCCATCATTTTTATATTTTTAAATAGTAAAAATAACACCGTTAAAAAAAAAAAAAAAACAATTTTCCAAACAATTTAAAACAGTTTAATCAGGTATAAACAGGTATATATAAATGTATACGACGACGGAAAAATAAAAAAACAAAAAATTAGGACAATCAAAATGGCACCTTGTAGAATCAAAAATACAAAAAAATTTTAAAAAATTTATTAATGCATAAGCTAAGAATAAGATATTTTTGTAAAGTGGCATCGAACTTCCTTGAACCCAAAATTTTGTTTTTGCCCCAGCGGTTTTGTAAACAAAAAACTTAACCCGCGCTAAAAAATAATCCCCCTACCCCCCGTCGGAAAAAAAATAAAAAAGTTTAACAACCCTTAGCACGTATCCAAAAATAATAATAATAATAATAATTTTATTTTGGTTTTTAAACGCGGCACTAAAAATAAAAAAAAAAAAATTTCGACTGGAACCAAACAAACGAAAGAATAGAAAACAAAAGTTTTTTTTTCTTTTTTCATCTCGCCTATATTTACCTTATGAACGAAACCAAAAAAAAATGCATTTTTTGGAGAGAGAGAGAGAGAGAGAGAGAAAAAAAAAGGTGATCTACGTCACAACGTTAAAAAAAAAAAAAACAGGTACGAGGAGCAATGCAATGCAATGGATGATATGGAATAGTGTACTAGTCGAAAAAAAATTCCGTTCGGTTCGTTTGTATTCATAAATAATAATAATAATAATAATAATAATAAAATGAATTTGGGTTTTAAAATTTTAAGAAGCGGATTTAATTTGATCAAAAGAAGAGAAAATCATAGATTGGCACAAAAATTTTTTTTTTCACCAGGCGTTCACCAGGTGAGACAAAAAAACAAAATTTTTTTTTCTGAACGTGTTTATTACGCGTGCACGTACGCGTACGCGTACACGCACACGTGCATAAACACGCCAACGTTTACCCCCCATTTTAATTATAATTAATTTAAAGGGTTTTTTTTTTTCCCGACGTTGTGAAAATAATTTTACTAAAATTTTTGTTTGTTTGTTTGTCGTACAAACAACATCCGTACAAACAAAATCCATTTTTTCACTTAACAAACAACGTTTAACCTACTTGGAAACATTTTTTTTTTTTTTTTTTAGATCAGGAATAAAACAGATAAATTCGTACGACAAATTGCAACGACGAAAAAAAACGAACAAAAATATAGGAAAGCTAAATACGAAGAAGATACGGATTCGGATTCTGACACAGATGATGATGAAAAACATTATTCGAAAGAAAGGGTAACATAAACAAACAAACAAACAAACGACAACAAACAAATTTTTTTTTCGGTTTGGTTGTTTGGCTGGAAATCAATTCAATCTTCATTTTTTTTTCTCCACAGGGCGAATCAGAATTTTGGAAAACGAAAATGAGAACGCTTCACAGGATATTAGACGTAAATAAAGATGGCGTCGTTTCATTCGACGATTTTAAACTTCTCACGGAAAGATTTACGGATTTGGGTCATCTCACTCCCGAACACCACGATGAATTCCAAGAAAAAATAAGGGTAAATTATTAATTATTATCATTATTATTACCATTAAACGAAACCATCGAATGCAACAATAATAATAATAATAATAATAAATGTGTTTACAGGAAGCTTGGGAACTGCAAAGAGGAACGGTCGATCCTTACAACGTTGTCACGACTGAACAATTTTTGGAAGACATGCATCACATATTAAACGATAAAGATTTGCGAAAGAAAATTCACAGTTTTCTACCATTTTTCTTTAAGGTAAGCTTTACACCCCTTCCCCCTTTCCCCGCCTCTCTCTCTCACTCTCAAATCCCGGAAACGGAAATTCCGACGACGACAAAATGAATTCAATTACGTAACGTACTTTTTTTCTCTTTTGTAATGGAAGGCTGTGGATCAAGATCACGATGGGGAAATAACAATCGATGAATATAAAATATTTTTTCAATGTCTCGGACTATCCGAAGCCGTGAGTGTTTTTTAAATTTTTTTATTTATTTACAAAACGTAATCGAATCGAATAAATTTCTCTTTTTTTTTTTTCCTGCAGGATGCCATTTGCTCGTTTCGATCCATAGACGTCAACAACGATGGAAAATTAAGCGTTAAAGAATTCGTAGATTTAGGACGGGAATATTTACTCTCGGAAGATTCTAGAACTCCGAGTAAATTTTTCTGGGGACCTTTGGTCGACGATCATTTTCACAAATCGTAAAAAAAAAAAACTTTAAATCGTTTCATCATCATTACTACTACTACTACTACCTCTACTCCAATTATTATTATTATTGTTGTTGTTTAAATAAATAAATAAATAAATAATTTTTTTCGTAATCACGTAACTGACTTTTCGATATCGAACAAACAACAAACAAACAAACAAACGTTTAACAAAATTATTATTATTGTTTTTATTTATTTTTTCGTACGCGAAACGACGTGTCATTTATTTATTATCGTCACGTGAAAGCAGATTCGCAAAAATTAAAAATGGCGTCGTCGTTTTTTTCTTTCCCCCTACCACGTCACGTCACGTGCATACAACAGATTTTTCAAATTAAAAATGGCGTCGTGACTATTATTATTTTTATTTTTTATTATTTATATTTTTTTTCCTTTTTTTTTTCCTTTTTTTTTTTTTTTCCGAACGATGATGAAAAAATGAAGTTTATTATTATATTTTTTTACGTTAAATTATTTATTTTATTATCGTTTTCGAGTTTGTCGTCGTCAAATGCCGATAAAATCCGCGACGTCGTTCCCGTTTTGTTATGGACGAGCAAAGGTTACGACGATCGAATTCGTTTGAATCGTAATAAAATAATAACGAGAGATTTATTCGAATCTCATTTGATGAAAATCATGTCGATGAAAATCGATATCGAACCTCGACCCCTCGTTCTCGTTTTTCTCGAACAATTTTTAAACCCGGAAGATTTCGAATCGAAAACCGTTAACGGACGTAATTCGTATACGTTTTTAAACGATCTATCCATAAATAACAGTTAATTTACACGCATATTCACCTATACTATTATCATTATTATTTGAGTTTTTTTTTTTTTTATTAAATTTCCCCAATCGAACGTTTCAGGAGTCGATTATTTGAAAAATGTCGAATCGCCCTATCGAGTCATCGCGAATTTAACAAAATGGAATCGATTGAATCACAAATCCGATTTAGATTTACTATCATCATCGAGCGAATCCATTGGAACCAATATATTATTCGAATTCGAAAACGACAACGAAAATGACGATGAGGATGAGGATGAGGATGATGATGATGACGATGATGGCGGCAGAGCGAAATCATTGATGAAACACGATAAAATAATGGAAAAAATTTTCTTGCAATTATTGAAAAAAAGAAAAAATAAAAAAAACGTGGCAAAAGAATGGATTTGCATTTACACTGGAAAATATTCGTTGGATATCCGTTCGGAAGAAAAACGTACGACCGTTCCCCCTTCCCCCTCCCATCCCCTCCCTTTTTTTCCATTACGATTAAAAAGAAAATTTTCATTTTTCCAGCGAGTCCGTGGCACGTGGAAAAATTGTATAAAAGAAAAAAATTTACGTACAATCAACCGACATCATCATCATCATTTACACCCTTTCGAATATTATCACTCTATCAAGATGAATATACGAGATTTACCTTTTTATTACGTAATAAAATTCAATTGTTCCTTCCGGTTTTTCGAAAAGGCGGTGGCGGTAATGGCGGCGGCGGCGGTGGTGGTGGTGAGACGTTGGTGGATCTCGGTAAAGAAATCGGAGTTTCAGAAAAAAGATCTGGAAACGAAATCAATTTCATTATTCGATTTACGGTAATGAAAACTCATAACGATAATAATAATAATAATGATAATAACGCATCCTTTCACGGAATCATTTTAATTTCCAGAATTACACGTTGAATTTTTACCTAAATAAAACGTCACATTCCGACTGGAGAATAGAAAAAATAAAATTAATCAACGAAAATGGCGATTATTTATTTTTAACTGAAAAATCCCAAGATATACGAAATTATTGCGATTCTCGTCGAATCGAATTCAAATGTTTTCATTCCCATCACGAATTCAATAATAATAATAATAATAATAATAATTCAAACGATTACACCGTCAAAATAATCATATCGAAATATAAGGTCAGAGAGAGAGAGAGAGAGAGAGAAAATAGTTTTTCTTTTTCTTTTTCTTTTTATTTACGTAACGATTTCTTTTTTTTTTTTTTTTCCGCAGTTCACGAGACGTCCGCCATTAAACGAAGATCAATGCGACGTTCCATATAATTTTTTCATTATATTTTTCATTATATTATTTTTCATTATTTTCATATTCACCGTTTGGAATTGGTTCGTTAACGATTATAAAATCCAATCGAAAATCAATTCCGTTAAAATCTCATCCGAAAAATTATATTTAACGGAAACAGTATCATAATAATAATAATAATAATAATAATAATAATAATAATAATAATAATAATAATTTTTTTTTCATGCGTGTACTATCATTATTTATATGATAAAAAAAAAAAAAAAAAAAAAAAAAAAAGGTTTTTATACGTTACGTACCCATTAGGAAATTATTGAAACGTTTTCTTGGCAAATTATAATGTAGACAGATTACTTTTTGATAAGAAATTGTTTTTGTTTATCTTTGATAACGCAAAAAAAAACCACGTGGTCGTCGTCGTCATCGATATATCGAACAATTCATTTCGTATCGTATCGATTTTTCCTCCTTCATTTTTTTTAAAACTTATCTGAAACGTAAAATTATTTTATTAAAATAAAAATATTAATTATTATTACCGTAAGAAAAAATTAATAATAATAATAATAATAATAATATTTCGCACTTTTGCAAAAATTTTGTCGTCATATTAACAAATTCATTGATTGATTTGAACTTGAGAAAAATAGTTTACATCGTTTAGTGGATTCATTAAAAAAAAAAAAAAAAAAATTACGGTAAGTACTTTTTTTTAAATTCAAATTATAACAAACGTGATAACCATGTTTTATTATTATTATTATTTTTATTGCGATTAGGTATTGACGTCATCGATCGTCGATTTCAAACGTAATGAACGATATACCTGTTCAACCCAAAGCACCCATACCACGTGAGATATTATGTTCGGGAGAAGAAAACGTGCAATTTATTTATCCCTGCGGTATTAAACAATGCACGTGGTCACCGGGATCCGATTTGAATTCGTCGCCTCACGCGCCTTTTTCACCCCCTCCCGAATCCCAGAAAATTCTACCAAATATTTTACACGCCATCGGAAACACGCCTCTTGTAAGGCTCAACAACATACCTCAAAGTTATGGGATAAAATGTGAAATTTGTAAGGATACTTTTTTTTTAAAATCAATGTTGGATTGGAATTAACACCAAAAAGAAATTTTTTTTTTTTTTTTTTTTTTTTTTCCAGTGGCTAAATGCGAATTTTTCAATCCTACCGGAAGCGTAAAAGACAGGATAGCACTCAATATGATTCTGGATGCGGAACGAAAAAATATTTTAAAACCTGGAGACACACTCATAGAGCCAACAGCAGGAAATACCGGTTGACAAATAGTTTTTTTTTTTTTTAAGGTCTTCCCTTTGTTGAAATCCACAATTTTTTTTTATTATTTATTTTAGGTTTGGGGTTAGCGATAGGAGCCAGGTTAAAAGGTTACAAATGCCTTTGCGTCATGCCCATGAGAATGTCAACAGATAAAGTAGACGCACTCAAAGCACTCGGAGCCAAAGTTTTACGCATACCAAAAGGGGATTTGGGTACGGAAAATTGCATATTTAACGTGTCGCAAAAAGTGTGCAGAGAAACACCCCATTCGATTATTTTAGATCAGGTACAATAATTACGAATGCACATAATTAAAATCGTCAGTCAAAAAAAAAAAAAAAAATTGGAATTATTAATTAAAGTTTAGAAATCCATCCAATCCTCTCGCACATTATGAAAGAACGGCCGAAGAGATATTATACCAATGCGATGGAAAAATCGATGGGATCGTTGCTGCAGCAGGAACGGGTGGAACTCTGACGGGAATCGGAAGAAAAATAAAAGACAAATGTCCCACTTGTAAAATAATAGGTGCGGATCCTTTGGGATCTAAAATGGCGGAACCAAACGAAATCAACGAAACCGACGTTAAAACGTTTGAAATGGAAGGAATCGGTTTCACGTTCGTGCCAACGACTTTAGGTATGGAAAAGGTACAAAGTGTAAAAAAGTAATGAAGGGTAATAAAATTATTATTATTATTATTATTATTATTACAGATAGATCGGTCGTGAGCAAATGGTATAAAGTCAGCGATAAGGATTCCATGTTGATGGCTAGAAGACTGGTTGCAGAAGAGGGAATCCTTTGCGGTAGGTTAATTAAAACTTAAATCTTAATCATCCTAATCAAGCAAATCTTATGAAATGATGTTAGGAGGAAGTTCAGGTACGGCCATGTGTGCAGCGATAGAAGAAGCTAAAACAATGTCTGAAGGAGAAAGGCTCGTCGTCATTCTGCCAGATGGTTTAAGAAATTACATGACCAAATTTGCCAGTGATCCTTGGATGAAAATTAGGGGATACGTGGAGGTTGATGAAGAAAATCATTGGTGGTAAATTCAATGACTTATTACTGAAAAACAAAAATATACATGTGTACAGCTTCGAATAAAAAGCAACCATTGATTACAGGTGGTCTTACATACCAGTAAAAGTCCTCAAACTTAAAAATCCACACATTATAAATTCATCGGCAACTTGTTCACAAGCTATTCGAAACATGACAAAAAATAACATGAACCATATTTTTGTCGAAAAAAATGGGTATTCCACTTATTATTATTATTTTGATTTCACAAAGAAAACTATTTCCCCAAGTGTTTTAAATATTATTTATTTTAAAGGTTGATAATTGGATTTACAACATCGGAAAATATGCTATCAGACCTAATGGAATTCAAATATAAATTTGAAGATGCCATTGAAAATGTGGTTGCTCCTATCAAAACGGTAAATGATGAAACACCTTTGGGTAAAATATGCGCCATTTTACAAGTTGAAAAATTTGTACTCGTCGAAACAGGTAAACATTTGAAATTGTATTGTTTGCATTTTCAAAACATTTTAATGGGTATCATAAAATTTCCTGTAGATAAAATTCAAAATGGACAATGGGAAAAAGAAATAAAATATGTGATGACAAATGACCTACTAGCGTTCATAAGTGAAGATCAAAATTGAAATATACAAATCGAGAACCATAATCAACGAGAAGAGTGACTCAAATTAAATTTTATAGTATTCAATACTCATCTTCAAATTATCTGATATTGTTTTTTTCTTCATTCGTAATCAACAATTACTTTAAGCATTTAATTCAATATGTCATGATGTGAAAATGATTTAAAAATCAAATAAATTACTTTGAACTAACCTTACAATAATAATATTTATAAATTTTGATATCCTGTATCGAAAATCGATATTTACTTCGATTCTGCACTCGCTTCAAAATGTTGCATTT
The DNA here is from genome assembly GCF_000006295.1 of Pediculus humanus corporis. Classification (NCBI taxonomy): domain Eukaryota; kingdom Metazoa; phylum Arthropoda; class Insecta; order Psocodea; family Pediculidae; genus Pediculus; species Pediculus humanus. The sequence goes on along the minus strand of NW_002987887.1, from coordinate 2,584,287 downwards.
CTAATTGACTTTGTGCAATATCGGCTAATGCACTTTGAATTTGTTCTAATAATAATTCTCCTTTCTTAACAACTTGTTCTAACCTAAAACAGTTAAAACACTTTTAATTAATAATAATAATAATTAGATAGTAAGTTAATTTCTAACTAATAATTAGGTTTAGTACAAAAAAATGCATAAGAAATATGTAATTGAAAAGTAATATTACCTATCAGCTGCTTCTTGATTTTCAGTTTCGAGTCTTCTTAAGCTAGCAACCTGAAGTTCAGTGGATGAATCTTCATTAGGTAAACTTTCGATTAAGACATCAATATCCTTGGCACATCTTGCAATAAGTGTAGCAAATAATTGTGCATAATCTTCTTGAGCTTGTTGATTACCCTGTTGAGGTGTTTGAGAACCACTTCTTTCAAATCCTGAAAATTTTCCAGGTTGAGCAAATTGCTGTAAAATTCCTATACTGTTGCAGAAATTTTCAGCTTGCTATAAAAAAAAAAAAAAAAAAATTACACTCATATTAATAACGTTCTATTAATCAAATCCTTTTTTTTTTTTTAATACAAGAACCAAAAAAAAATTTTTTCTAATGTGTTACGTTTACAGTTAAATGATAAATTTCATTTAGATAAATAACACGCAACGATTTAAAAAAAAATTGCTAAAAACTACAGCATTCTTATTAAATTAAAATAAAAAATATTTAAAACTCTTAATAAATTTAAATATATATTAAAAAACTAATAATAATCTCACCAAATTAATAGTATCTTGAAGTTGAGTTAATCTGTCCGCCATGTTTATTACCGCTTAAATAAAACGCGGTTAAATTTTAATTTTCTAGTAGGCGGTGAAATTTTAAATTTTTTTTCGCGGTATTTTTACTCAATTGAAATTATAAATATTTACCTTATGAGAATTGAAAAAATACAAAATGGCTTCTTTTTTCCACGCGATACATAATCAATAAAGGAAAATTAATAGAAAATTCAAATTTTTATATATAAATACATTTAATTTTTTCATTTAACAAAAAAAAAAAACTTATTAATAATAATAATAATATAAACTCGTAGCGTAAGAAATATTTATATATATATATATATAATTTCACTGAATTTTATCAACATATAAACACGTACACGTAAAAAATAATAATAATAATATATATATAAAGTACTTGTCGTCATTTCTAATATTAAATTAACCTTAAAATTACACTTTTTCTTATTTATTTAACGATAAATTAATTTATTTGGTTTTTATATATATTTATACTGTTCAAAATTGAAGCATTTAACTATAACTTGATTCCTTTTTACTAACTAAATAATCGTAAATAATAATAATAATAATAATAAAAACAACATTTGATAAAAATCAAACGAATCCTTTGTCTTTTGTTTGAATTTCCGGATCCCCCGGGGAGGGGGGAAACGCACCATTTTATTCTCCCCCCTTTTAAAATTACTTTTTAATAATAATAAATTATCTCGGAGTTAAATCCGGAGTTCTCGGACTGTTGTTTCTCGAACTTACAGTGCTGGCAACGTGAGAAATAAGAGAATCGTCTCCGCTATCATCTTCGTCACTGAATGAACAACAACAAAAAAATTTTTTCGCGTTTTATTCAATGTTTCGAAACATTTATTACACAAAATTATCATCATTATTATTATACCTTTCGCTTCTTTCCGAATCGCTTCCGATTTCACCGGATATGGCAGATTGTAAATCTTCGATTCTTTTAACAGCGAGTCTCAAATCAGTTCTTGCGGTGAATGCTTCTTGTTCAGCAGTTTCCAACCTGAAAACAAAAAACAAAAAAAAAAGGTTCAAACCTTTTCCTTCTTTTTTTTCGGGGGGGGGGGGGGCTAAAAAGAGACAAAAGGAAAACTCACCGCTTTTCCAACTCCTTCCTCTTGTGCAAAGCTTCCTGTTCTTTCGCCTGATGTTTAGCCAATTCTTCTTTCGTTTCCCTCAGGGTTCTCTGTAGTTTTCTCGCGGTATCCGTCGCTCCTTGTTCTTTGGTTCTAGCTTGTATGCAGTCCTCATTTAACCTTTCTACGTTTTCTTTAAGTCTTGTGATTTGAACCTTTTTTTAGTGGGGGGGGGGAAGACGAAAAAAATACGTTAAACACGTTTGATCCCAAAAACGAAATTTTAAAAAGTAATAATCTTACCTCCAAACGACCTCTCGTCGTCTGCTCCAAATCTAATCTACTTTCTAATTCTTTTATTCTAATCTCGAGTTTCTTTTGTGCTAATCCGCTTAACGGATCTAATACGGCGTTCGCTTCTAATCTCGCACTAAGTTCGGCTAATTGTTCTTTTAGTGATGCTCTTTCGACTTCCGCTTCCGCCAATGCTCCCGCCGTTTCTTGATTAGCCAATTGTTCCGCGGAAAGTTGCTGAACGATTTGACGATATTTCTTCAACAGCTATTGAAGAAAAAAAAAAAAAACCGTTACAAGCAATACGATAGAAAATCCATTTTACGTTTTTAAATTCAAAAAATTTACTTCTGCTAATTCTTCTTCGTTTTCTTCGACTTGCATTCTTAGTGCGTTCGTTTCACGTAATGCGGCTTGACAACGATTTTCAGCATCACCCTTGGCTCTGATGGCTTCCTCTAGCAAACCGTTAACTTCGTTTAATTCCGAATCCAGAGATTGTTTGGCTTTGACCGCGGATGCTCGAGCTAATTCAACATCTTCCAACTGTTACAAAAAAAAAAAAAAAATGTCGTCAATTTTCCACTCCCCTCTTCCCCCCATCCTTCCTTCCTTCCTTCTCCCGTTCCCTACCTGATTTTTCAACGCGCGAAGTGCGGCCTTGCTCGGCGAATCCTGTTTCGCTCTCTCCAACATTATTTGCGCATCCCTCAGGAGCGCTTTTGTCTTTTTCAAATCTCTTCTCGCTCTCAGCAAAGCATCTTCGTCTGCGGCTTTGTTGTGTCTTCCTCTCTCCTCGGCATCAGCCAACCTCCTTTCGAGCTCGTGTTTTTCACGTACGAGAAGCGTTCTTTCCTCGTGTTCGCTCTCCAATTGAGCTTCTAAAACTGCAATTCTCAATGTATTAGACAAAGATAAAAAAAGGGAAAAATCCACGTGTTAGAAAGAGAAAGAAAAAAAAAAACCTTTGATTTTTTTTTGAGTGTTCGATCGGGATTCGTCGAGTTCGTCATCTCTCTGAGCTATTTCCCGCCTGTGTTCCTTTCGCAGGGATTCCAGAGACATTTCCAGTCGGAGTTTGTTACCTTCGAGCATGGATACCTGACCCGCCAATTCGTCCAATTCTTCCTCCTGTTCTTTCAATTTGATTTCCAAATCGTGTTTGGCTTTACGAAGTTGTGTTATTTCTTGTTCGCTACCGCCGCCCCGGGAAAATTCTTCCAGTTCTTGCGTCAGGGAAAGCAGTTTTTCATCTTTGAGCTCCAGTTCCAATCGAAACGACTGAAAATGATACATCATTATTATTATTATTATTATTATCATCGACCACGCGATCGCAATTTCTATTAACTCACGCTAAGATTTTGTTCCATCGAATATTTTTCCGCGTACGCCATTTCTTTTTCCCTCGATAACCTTTCTTTTTGATTTTTCTCCGACCTTAATTCTTCTTGTAACAATTGAATTTCAGAATCGAACCTTACCAAAAAAAATAAAATAAACTCGTTGTTCCCTTAACAAACAAACAAACAAACAAACAATGTTCGACTCACTTTCTTTGTTTTTTTTCCAATAGATTGTTCCTCGAACTTTGCTCTTCCAACAACAACCTCAAATCGTTCATTTCCGATTGAAGTTTTTGTACTTTTCTCTTCCACTGACCGGCAACCTGTCGCTGTTCTTCGACTTCTTCGTAAGCATCCGCCAACTGGAATCAAATCAACGTTTTCATAATTGTTGCGAATCAACGTATTCTAAGAAGAACCTTGTCTCGTCTTCTTAGAATCGTTTAAAAACAATTTTCTAACCTTTTTCTCCAATTGTTTTTTCAGCCCCACCAATTGTTCCAAATCATCTTCGTGCTGTTGCTGGAGTCTCCTCCTCGTAAATTCTAATTCTCTCATTGTTCTTTCGCATTTATTTTTATAGAGTGCAGCATCGCCGCCGCCATCTTCCAAATCTCCCTCGCTGCATAGTGATAATAATAATGATGATGATTATGGTAATCAAAAATAACTTTATTTAAATAAACGAGTGATATTTACCTTTCGGACAAACCGTTAACATCCGCTCGAGCGTAAAAAAGTTCCATTTCCAGTCTTTCCGACGCTTGCTGTAGATTTTTCTTTTCGTTTTGTATCTGAGACAATTCTTGTTCCAGTCGAACCCTTTCCGCCGTTTCCGCTTCCAATCTTTCTGCTTGCAAGGCTCCAGCTGTGCGTTCTTCTGATAAATCCATCGTCATTTCGCTTAACTGAAAATTATAAAATTTATGTCACTTTGATTTCTCATTTTAAAATCGGCATACCGGGTGTGTGTCCCCCCCCTCATCTTCTGCTTTTCTTTTTAACATGTTTAACAAATACAATTTAAAATTTTATTGGTGTTGTTTGAAACCATTGGTCATTATTACCAACCTCATCCACGTCAGAAATGGTTCTGTCGGACATTTCTGACGTTCTACCGGTACACGAACGACTCCTAAACATTCTCGGATTTTTCCTATTTCCCTTTGTAAAATTCAACAATCCTTTTATCATTATGTTCGTCGCGCTTTTCCGTTTCGATTCCGAAATTTCAGACACGTTATTACGCGGCAACCTGACCAATGATTCCAAATCGTTTTTTTCCTTTCCTAAATGTCTCCATTCTTCCATTATGTGATCCGTACGATGTAAAAATTCCGTTATTTTCGCACTCAACGAATTCGAATTAGTATTTTCATCTTTGAACGCGGGCCTGGGTTTGAACTGATGTCTCAGAGACGTTCGATTCGGTGACAAATCGAAACTCATGGAAGCATCGAAAACGACGGACGATTCTTCGTCGTTTTTACCGTTCGACCGATTTTTCATTTTTCTATTACTCCACATCGAAGTTTGCGGAAATATCCGGCGGGGAATGGACGAGCTTCGAGATGATCGATCTCGCGATCGATTCACGAGAGATGTACTAACGGAAGTTGTTGCATCGGAAGTGAGGTAATGATCGAAAGATTCGTCGCTGAAATCCGAGAGGGGTGATAGAGTGTTACGATCCCTGTTGATGAAAGAATTCCTCTCGTAATCCTCCTCGCAAATTATGGCCTTGTCGTTATCCGCCCCTCCCGGAAAATTTCCAACGTTGAGAATGTCCAACGGAGACTTGGTTTTATCCAGAATTTGATTCGGGTTCGATAATAATATCGTGGATAAACGATTTGATGGATATTTAAATGATCCGGATATGATTTCTCCTTTCGATGAATAATATTTAACTTCTTCCGTTTGATTCACGTTCGGAAAACAATTTTTTCCTTTCTCAATCTTATCATCCGTTTCCGTTTTCTTTCTCTCTGTCGTTTCCGTCGTGGCGGAAACTTTGCGCGCGTTATTCGTTACGGTTTCCCTATTTGAATAATTGAGCGAAACGGTTTCATCAACGTTCGATTCTTTCGCGAAACGTTTGCCGACATTTTTCGAATGATTCGAAACATCGTCGGATAGTTTTTCCGTTAACATGTTCAAACCCTCCCGAACGTTTTTCAATTCTTTGGCTAATTTTTTTTTTATGTCGGTTTCATCGTCGTTTACTAATATCGATTGCTTCGATTTTTTACTCTCGTCGAACGTTCGCGCCACGATTTTTTGACTGAATTTCGAAGACGAATTTAATTTCGCATCGGCTTGGGTTGAACATTCTTCCGCCCTTGTCGACTCCTTACCATCATCATCCCTTTTCACGTTTTTCGTATTATTATTATTATTATTCAAATCAATAAAATTTATCCGTTCGGTGAGTGATGATTGACATTTCGGCTCCGTTTCATTTTGACCTTTTTCCGTTTTTTTCGTATCGCGAATTGATTTGATAGAATTTTTTTCGATTCGTTTTTCCGATTCGCTGTTTTTCCCGCCGCCGCCGCCATTGTCACCGCCGCCGCACATTTCAAAAATTTCACTTTCCTTTTTCTCAATGGAATTTTTCCTTTTCTCCGAACAATTATCATCTTTCTGTCGTTTGATTTCATTTTGAAAATTTTCAATCGATTCGATTTGTTTCTTATCAAATTTCATTTCATTTTTTTCCTTTGAAACGTTCGAATCGTCCATTTTCTCGCTCACCACAGAATTTTCCGACGATTTCAAAGCGTTTTTCTTACAACAACTCGACACATTAATTATTTCCCGTTTTTCATTCGCTTTCCCCCCATTATCAACCGTCACGTCGCGAATTCCGCTTCCTTCATCGTTTTTCTTTCCGATTCCGTTTTCACCAATTTCCGGTTTTTTCGAAAATTTTCTCGTCGCGACGCTCACGCTCGCCGTCGACGTTTCACCAAATTTTTTCAATCTCGATTCGATTAAATTATTCGAATCCATTTTCGACGGCGGGTTTTTCACGGGGAATTTCTCAACAGGTTTAAAAATCAATCCTTCGTTCGTCAATTTATTGATTTTGGGTAATTTTTTTGACGTCGATAAATCGTTTTGTGATTGATCGCGAGAGAGCGCTTCAATTTTCTCTTGAATACTCGAAAACGAATTCAGATGATGAGATCCTGCGATGAGTGACGTGCGACGGGATGCAGAATCCGAACTCCTACGACTTTCTCCCGGAGAATCGACTTTACGGGAATTTATTAATTTTTTCGTCACTTTCGGCTTGTTCGTTTTCGAAATTTTATCATTATCCCCATCGTTATTTTTATCGTCTTTTCCAACACCGGAAGAACCATCGACATTTTCTTTCTTACCCATATCCCCGCACTTTTCTTCCATTTTTTTTTCATTCGTCATTTCTTCATTGCTACCACTTTTTTTTTCATCCGTCATTTCTCCACTGCTACCACTTTTTTTTTCATCCGTCATTTTACCTTATTATATTTTAATCAAACATTTTTCACAAACAGAAAAACACCACACCGTGATACCAAATATTAACAAACACTTTTCCGACGGGAAAATCCAGGTTTCCATTTACAAAAAAAAAAAAAAACACTATTCGGCCTATTACGAACGATCGAACAAGAAGAACAAGAAGAAGAAGAAAAAGAAGAAGAAAGATTAAGAAACAACATTCAAACTCAAAATTTTTTTTATACAATTTCAAAACGTTTTTTAAATTTTAAATTAATAATAATAATAATAATAATAATAATAATAATAATAATAATAATAATAATAATAATAATAATGATAGTTTTAAATGATGAATTAACTAAAATTCGCGAGAGAGAGAGAGAGAGAGAGAGAGAGAGAGAGAGAGAGAGAGAAAAAACGTTTTAAAAATTATCCATGTCTCTCTTCTTCTTCTTCTACAAACTAATAATTCAAGAGTTTGCCGGATTTAAATCTTTTGCCAAATGTACACTCGCCTCCATATTTAAACAACAACAACAACAAATTTAAAATAAATTTATACGTACATATATAATTACAGCCAAGTAAATAAATAAATTCAAATTCAAATTTAACCAAACGTTCCGTTAACATTTTTACACATTTTTTAATACGTGTAATCTTTTATTTAAAAAAAAAAAAAAACTATTATTATTATTATTATTATTATTATTATTACGTTCGTAAAACCAAACCAAATGGTAGAATCGTAATAAATTTAAAAAAAAAAAATTATGTGAGAATAATAATGATAAAACAAGAACGCAACCTCGAATAAATTAAAAAAAAAAAAAAAATCAGGTGACGAAACAAACACGCACAGAGAGAGAGAAAGAGATAGAGAAAGAGAGAGAGAGAGAAAGACTTTGATATTTTTCAGGTACCTTCCTCGAAGCAATTAAAAAATTTCAGTGTGACGAATTCGCATAAAAAAAAAAAAAAAAATTTAATTAGACTTTGATTTTCGTACCTAACCCTAACCCTCTCATTATCCTCTTGTTTGTTTTTTTCGCCATCGCGCTTTTTGACGAACGCGAACGAAAAATGAAAAATGGCGGCGGCGACGATTGATTGCTTGTTTGTTTGTTGGGTAACGAAAAAGATTTAAATTAAATACTTGTTGTTTGTAGTACAACAAACTCTCGATTGTTTTTCATGTCGGGATTTTAAAATTATTATTACTTGGCAAACAAATCGAAAAAAAAAAAAAAAAAAAAAATTGGCGATGAAAAAAAAAAAGTCGGCGGGGCATTCGGCCAAAAAACTACAACGACGACGACCAGTTGTTTAAACGGCTCCCCAAAAAAAAAAAAAAAATCAAAAACCGGCTGCTATCCCCGGGAATCCGGCGAACGAAATCAAACATCGATGCAAACAAACACGCATTTGCACAATTAATAATAATAATAATTTTCTCTCATCGTTCCTACCTTTGTTTCCAACTTGTCATTTTCCAATTTGAGTTGATTTCTTTCCGATTCGACTTTTTCCAAAAGACTTTTGACCGTTTCGAGTTCTTGAACTTTGGCCGTTAGCTCTTCTTCCGTTCTGTGAACGTTTAATATCGGCGTGACCTTGACGTAAAGTCTCCACCAGGGCCATTCTCTCACTTGCATGAGTTTTCTAACGTTTCTCTGAATGCATCTAACGGCTAAATCTTGAATCTGAAAAAAACAAAATAATGGACGAATATGAATGAATGAATGAATGAATGAATGAATGAAATAAAACCCTACTAATCCTAATGATAATTTATGACAGTTTTATCTCTCTCTCTCTCTCTCTCTCTCTCTCTCTCTCTCTCACTCACCTTTAATTTTGCTAATTTTTTTCTCGCTATGTAACCACGGCATCGCGATTGAAATCTTATTATTAAATCCGCGAGTTTTTCATCTCTTTGCGATTCCAATTGTGCCAAAACACCCGCTCGAAAAAATACCTGGAAAAAAAAACAAAAAAAAACTTTTATACATTTTAATTATTATTATTATTTACAACAATAAGTTTTTCCGGTATATACATATTCGATATCGGTAAAAAAAAAAAATCGCTGTTGTTACATTTGTAAAGTTGGCGACAATGCAACAACAACAACAACAAAATGGAAGGTAAGGTTAAAAGAAAAAAATGTAAATAACCTCTGGAGATTCTGCGACAAAATTCCCTTCTTCGTATCCAGACGTCGAAGAACTGCTGCCACTTTCATCCGATTCCTTCTTACCATTATTATTATCATTATTATTATGAATTATCCAATGAGTTTTAAGGTTGATGGTCGAAGGGGAGCCATAATTTATTTCCCCTCCGGTAACTCCTCTGTTCGTTTTACACTCAACGAAACCGTTAGTAGGAATCCTTTCATTTTTCCTAACATCTTTTTCTATTTGTTCGAAATTGTTCACCAAATTGCTCACGTTTATTTTACACTTTTTCAAAGTTTCCAAATCGAAACTCTCGAATTTTTTTTCACATTTTTTTTCAATCATTTCCTCTACGAGTTTTGGAATTTTCGATGATTTTCCATTGACTCCGTTCAGGAGTTTAAAAAATTTCGGTTTCGTTTCTTCGACGGTGAAAGATTTCGGAGCGGAAACTTGAAAAACATTTTCCTTGCAATCTTTTTTCGTAATTTCCGGTTTGAACGTGGTGAAAGACATAGGCACGGTCGTCGTCGGAATGTCATCTTGACGCGCCACCTGATCGCTTTTTATTCTTGACAAAAAGTCGACAGGTTCCGTTTGTTCGAAGGGGAAAAAAACTTCCGTTTTGATTTTTCCTTCTTCTTCTTCTTCTTCGTCGGTCAACGTTTTTGAATTTTCCAAAAACGGTAAAAAACCGTTGTTGACCGATGATTCGACGACGATGGGGGATTGTTCGATTTCAGATTTGAATTTTTTCAAATCTCTTCGAATTACTGGAGGTTCGGGTTCTGCAACACTCTTTGGCGGCAAAGGGGGTGGAACCGAAGGCCTCGTTTTAAAATTATATTTTTGATGTAGTTTCGGCGGTAATGGCGGAGGTTCACTCGCCACACAATTCAAACCCATAAAATTTTTTATTACGACGTCATTCACTTGAACGCTCTCACTTTTCCATAATTCGAGATTTGTATAATTTGACGAGTTGTTTGAATTAAAATTTTCATCGTCTTCGTGAAAAATTAAATTTTTAATATCGTTCTTCTTTTCCTCCATTCTCGTACCATCCAATTTATCAACTTCCGGTTCATCTTCTTCTTCGCAAAACGACGTCGTCGTTTCGAAATCGCACGTCGTCGTCGTCGTCGTGATTTCATCGATGACTTCGTCACGATCCGCAAATGTCACGCTTTTTTTTCCCGCGTTGTTACCGTGGAAAATTTTCATAACTTTTTTAATATCGAATTCGTCGGTTTCTAATTTTTCCTTTTGTTTCAATGTTTTCCCGAAAACGTTTTTCACTCTCTCGACGACAATTTTCCGATTGAGGAATCCGTTATTCACGTCGTCATTTTCCGACACTTCTCCTCCTCCTCCATTTTCTTTGGGTTTTTGACCGAATGTGAGACTTCGAAATGATGGCATGTTTAACGTGTTTATTTTTTGTCCGAAAAAAACGACGAAACCGACGAAGAAAGCCAATATCAACCAGAGCAATGACAACAATTCCCCAATTATTTCTTTTATAATTTTTATCCAAGTCTCTGTCATGGCGGAAGAAGTATTCGTTTGTAATTATTTTCTTTAAACATTTTTCCTATTTTCTTCTTTCTTCTAGTATTCACAACGACAACAACAACAACAACAACACTTTAGGTTTTCTTTCTTTCTTTTTTTTTTTTAGTTTTTTTTTTTCCAAATTCGGTAACGAGAAAAAACATTTAATCCGAATCGTACGTAAAGTTTATTATTAATTAATTATCAATCATTCGCATTTTCATACCTAAATACGCCATCGTCATTTCCGTCAAACGAATAAATAAAAAATAAAAAAAAATTTTTTTGTTATTATGAAAAATGTTGCCAACGTTTGAAAAAAAAAAAAAAAAAACCCTACGTCAAGATGAAAGCAGACGATAATTTTACATTTTATAACATTTATTTAAAAAAAAAAAAAATTATTATTATTAATCTAATACGCGCCATTTTAAAAATCCGAGTAATCCCAGGTTGGAATGAATGTTTCAGGTTTTAATTTAACGACTTTTAGGTTTGAATTTCTTTTTAATCATCCGATTACAAAAAATCATTATTATTATTATTGTCATTTTGTGTGAAGTTTAAAAGAGTGAGGGGAAAAAAAAAAATGCCAACCGCAGAAAACAAAAAAAACGAGAAATTTTGGTAGATTCCCTCCCTCCGCCTCCCCCCGTCCCCCACCACGGCCCCTAAGGCGGCAACCATTTTAATTTTAATTAAATAATTATTATTATTATTATTATTATTAATGTCCGTTACGCACTCGACCGAAGGTTTTCGCGTTCAATGAAAAAATTTTCTTTAATAATTAAAAAAAAAAAAACTAGAACGCGCGATCAATGAAATACTTTAAAAAATTTTTTAAATTTAATAAACAAGGTTCGAGAATCTCGATTCGATCGACGAATCGATAATCGATTCAAATATCGAGAAAAAAAATTCCAATTCCGATTCGATAATCGATTCATATATCGAAAAAAAAAAAAAATTCCAATTCCGATTCCGATTCGAATAAATCCGAAATAAATCCAATCGTTTTAAAGTTCCGTAATAATAAAAGGATTTAAAAAGTAGTTTTGATTTCATTTTCAGGTATGCGTACCTAATGAGAAAAGAAAACCTTTTTTTTTCGTTTTGCCTTCTTTTGAAAAACGTAAATAATGACCGAAAAACCGAAAGGGGGAGGGGGTAAATCATTTAAAATAAATCGTGATGAGGGAGGTTGAAATTTTTTTAATGCACGCACACGCACACACACGCATCACGACCACCCTAAAAGCCTCGTCATTAATTTACCAAAAAAAAAAAAAAAGAAAAAAAAAGAAAAAAAAACATTTACGACGTTTCTTTTAAGTTTTTCGCAGGTTTTAAATATTTTAAAACGTTCAAATTGCACGTGTAATATAACGTGTCAGTCACCATTAAATAAAAATTAAAATTTTACGTTAAAAATCAAAAAAAAAAAAAAAACGCATAAAAGTCAAATAAATAAATAAATAAATTTATATTGGGATCAACCGTGTGCAAAATTTTTTACGACCTCACATCCATCCCAACTTTGACACTTTTTTTTTAAACTTTAACTAAACTACCCTATTTATTATTTAAAAAAAAAAAAAAAAAAATGGAAACGTTTTGAACCTTTTTCCCGTCAAAAAAACAAAAAAAATTAAACGAAATTTAAATCGCGATAAATTAACTAACAAACACACGCACTCCACTCACTCACTCACGCACAAACAAACAACAACCACGACGACGATAACAACAACACAACATTCGATTCGTCGGCGGTCACATTGTTTACTGATTACTACGACGAGTAACTGTTTTTAACATGTTTTCCAAGATTCAAGTCCAGTTCTCCAGGTGCCACACACACACACATACACAAGGTTGACTCGTTCGTTCCGCGCTCTCGTATTATTTAAAAACTCATTTCATGACATTATTATTATTATTATTTTCCCATATAAAAAAAAAAAAAAAAGAAACGTCATATCCGAGAGAGAGAGAGAAAGACGTGTTATGAAAAGTCTCACGGGTTAAAATAAAACCGAAACGTCCGTTAAAGAAAAAAAAGCTCAAAATCAGGTTCGAATTCCCGATAGGTGAATGCCTACCTACTACCAAAATACGAAGGTGAAAAAAACCGCAAGAAACCATTACGACCTACGTGACTGTCACGTAAATCAAACTCTAGGATTGTATACCCGATCAGGATTCCACTGGAATTCAAACTAACCCACCTTAAAAACGTTGCCGACGAAAACACGCGAGATCAATACGACGACGGAGGAGGAGAAAACCCCACCCCCCACCCCCGGGGTAAACCTAATCTTCCATTCACCCGTTTTGTGAGATTTTTTTTTTATTCAAAGATCATCGGGTCACAAATGTTATTATTATTATCATAATTTCACGGCAAGTGAGAGTTCAAAAAAAAAAAAAAAAAATGGCAAACAAACATATTTCGTAATATAATAATTTTCCCACCCTCCCCCTCCCCCACCTCCCCGTGGGATCGGAATCATCATCATCTTGGATAATTAATGGAATGGCAAAACCGGAAATCAAACCGATAAATTTTTTTTATTCATCGTTATTACGTACCAAGTGAAATAACAACAACAACAACCATTTCTCATACAAACAAACAAACAAACAATACAAACGCAAACATTTTAAAAACCGCAAATCGATGCCAAAAACGGATTTTTAACTAAATACTCGATACGAACAAAATTCAAAAACGTGTTGTTTACTGGAAATGGAGGAGAGAGAGAGAGAGAGAGAAGAGAAATACGCACAAAAGTAGTCAACGAAAACGAGTTTACGCACGCACGCACGTATGCGTATATACGCGCATATACAAACATACGTGTTTGCATATATATATATATATATATATATATATATATATATATATATATTGAAAAGAGTAAAAAAAAAATTATTTTCATCTGGAGGCGATGAACTCTCGTATGCAACCAACAAATGCCAAAGATCGGTTTCGCCGTCCTCAAGATTAGAAAAAAAAAAAATAATTTTTTTTTTTTTTTTCCCCTTCTTTCGTTAACTTAATAAAAAACAAACGGTCGAATGCGATTTAAATCATAATAATAATAATTATTATTATTATCATTAGGGTAATAATAATGATAATGATAATGATGATAATAAGTTAAATATCGGTACGATAATTAAATTACGCGATTTGATAAAAAACGGGATAATTTATTATAATAATAAAACGTTTTAAATTCTGCGTAGCTGAATGATTGACTGACTGATTGAACGACTGAATGACTGATTCGCGACGACGATAATAATAATAATAATAAAATAATTAATAATATTATTACCTTTAATGATATTTAATAAAAGTTATAGTATAAAATACGATGGAATTATATATCATCATCATCATCATCATTACTTATGTCGAAAGAAAGAGAGGGGGAGAGGGGGGGAGAACTCGGGGAATTTATAAATACTTTTCGTACCACGGTTACAAAAAAAAAAAAAAAACCAAAATATTGAAAATTATGTGAATAAATTTCGAAATTTCAAAAGCGTTAAAGGCTGTCAACATTGCCAGAATATTTAAATAATAATAATAATAATGATGATGATGATGACCTTGCAAATGACCAGAGGTAATAACCTGACCGAAAACTAAAAAAAAAAAAAAAAACAAAAACAGGTACAAAATCGAACCGGGATATTCGTGCACACCAAAGAAAGAGAGAGAGAGAGAGAGAAACGACGACGACGACTCTATCCCGACTCATCAAGACCGGTTCTCTCAGCATCCGAATATCCAGATGATAGAGAGAAGAACCATCGCAACAAAAGCGCAAATAATAATAATAATAATAATAATAATAATAATAATAATAATAATAATAATAATAATAATAATAATAATAATAATATAATCGAGTTTTTAAATAAGACGTAAACAATAACAACAACAACGACGACGTGTCACTAGACACAATTACAAACATAAAATTAAAATTAGTCAAAAAAAAAAAATGAAATAATTGTTTTACTAATGATAATGATAATGATAATGATAATGATAATTTACGGAGAAAAAAATGGAGTCTGTAGGACGGCCTACATTCTTGTAAAGATTTTTTTTTTTTATAAATAACGATACCACCGATATTCAACCGTTTATATAAATATATAACGAGTATAAACCTGGAATAATTTTTTAACCCGTACGTGGAACTAGACACGATCAAAAGTAAAAATGATGATAATAATAATAATAATAATAATAATAATAAACCACTTATTAAAATAACAGTAAAAAAAAAATAAAAAATAAAAATAAATCAGATTTGGTTACGACTTTTTTTTTTTTTTAAAAACTAAAAATATATCGGGATAAGAAAATTGAAAACTGTCAATCATTTATAATTAAATATTGGCAACAGCAGCAACAGCAACAGCAGCAGAAGAAGAAAAAACGCGAAAAATTCATTCACAACCCGAAAGGGGAAATAATATTATATTTGCCAAGCAAAAGGTTTCGATCATTATTATTATTATTTAACCCAAAACAATTGATGAAAAAAATTTTTATTGTGATCTAACGGTAATTTTTTTTTTAAATAAAAAACGAAAGACCGTGGGGGGAGGGGGAGGGGGAAAGGGGGACACTCCTCCTCGACTTTAAATGCGACTTGAACCGTCGGCGAGTCGAAACAACTCGAAGAATGCAAAAGAACTGTTAACGTAAGTGAAAGCTGTCGAATTTTATGTCACGTTCGTTGTCACGATTCACCATCAGACATTTTTTTTTTTTTTTTTTTTACAATTAAATTTTTAACGATTTTACTACGTTCGTTTTTAGAGTCAAAAATGTACCCGTCACCCCAATTTCAAATATACCAACTTATGAAAAAAAAAAAAAAAAAATTGATCGTCTTACCTGAGTGACGCCTATCCGATAACTCGTTACATCGACGTCCATAAGCATGAGCATTTCTTCGACGGCGTGTCCTTCGTCGAGAGCTTCCGCAGATGGAGACGACGAACCATTTATTGTTATTTTAACTCCCGAAGAATTACCGGAGTCGTGACTCGCACCGGAAGATCCTCCGCATCCGGGTGCAAGGAGACGAAATCGTCTTTTGAATTCTCCGTGTGGAAAATATTCTGGAAATCCTAATTTAAATATTCTAACGACGGGAAGTATTTCGCATCCCCTGATCTGTGAACGATACGCACAAATTATTATTTTTTTCTTTCGGATTTCCCAAAAACTTTTCCTTCTTTCCGGTTAAATTCCCGTTTTTTTTTTTACCTGCGATCGAAGAAGGGGAACGTTTAAAATATTTTCTCCTGTCGATGCCGAACCCGGAATAATTTCTGTGTTGCCAGCATTATGTTGAGGCAGCAAGCAGAATACGAACCTAGGCCGAGTTCTTCGTAAAGTTTCTATAAGACCATCCTGGAGGGAAAAAAAAGTTTTCAACGGTTTTTTTTTAAAAGCATTTTTGGAATTTACTTCTCAAGTACCACTGCTTCTGCTGCCACTACTACTACTACTACTGATAAACTCATTTTTGATTTTAACAAATAATTACACTTACGGCTGTGAATTTGACTTGAAGACTGATGGATTTTCTTTTAACGGCCACCGAACAAGTTCGCCTGATGCTCGACATTCTTCTCAACGATTGAGAACCCTCAACACCACTGCTTAGGAGTCCATTTTTTCCTTTTACAAAAACTTCACTGATGTCTTCCCTTGGAAAAAAAAAAAAAAAAAAAAAATTACATTGATGATAATAATATTATATTCAATGTATTAATATCATTGAAATCGTACTTGGTTGATTCTTGAAGAAAACCATTTGCAGATCGCGTTAGAGGATTCTCTTTTGCTGCTTTTACGAAACCGTTTACGTTATACGTCACAGGATTTGTTCCCTGAAGATGATGAATAACAAAATGTCCCGGTCCAGATTTGCGAAGGAGTAATTGGTGATCTGAAAATAAAAAAAAATTTTTCGTTCAATTTTCATTCAAATTTTTTTTTTTTTTCTTCTAGTGCCACGAAATCCGACCTTTTTCACCGTGATGCATAAACAGTCTTTCGAGAAAAGTTTCGTCTGTGCTATTTGGATATAAGCTTTCTTCTTCCAGTAACCATAACAAACCGCGTCGGTCGACCTCCCGAAGATCCGTTTGGGAAGTTTTAAGGACACCAGTGGGTGACGATTTATCCAACATTGAAATCAATTGGCTGGGAGAATTAACCTCTGAATAAATTTCATCCGTGTTTACGTCTATGTGTTCCTAAAATTCAAATTCCCGCCTTTTTTTTTATCAACACGTTTATTATTAACGTGTAATTAAAAAAGTTTTAAAATATTTTTTTATCAACCTGAACGTATCTATCGCGGGGAGCAATTATATTGAAATTGTGATACAAAAGATGAAGACGTTCTTGAACGTAATTGTGACACAGATCGCTGAAAGTCGCACCGGATTGTTGACCGCAACTTCCCGGATTTTGAAATCCGGGAGAATCGACGACGATCAATGACATCGTGCTATGAATATTCGTTGTCAGAGACCTGGAAAATATAAAATAATATTATCGCAATCCTCAATCGACATTTTATGTTAAATAAAAATTTTAAAAACCGACCGATTGATCAAAGTGTTCACGACGCTAACGATTTCGGAATATAGACCGATGACGAAGCCTTCCAATGCATCCACTCCGGCAATTAATTTATCTTTATCGGATGGTGAAGAAGGTGCTCTGGCGGGTGACAAAGGATTGTTCCATAAGACTTGACAAAGTTCTTCGGACGTGGTACCCAAAAGGCGGCAAGCACGAGAAGAATGCGTGGGATCCGCGAATTGCCATTTGTTTGTTCCCACTTAAAAAAAATATGTATTAGTCGGTGCATCCTGGTCATCCGAAGAAATGAGTGAGTGAATGAAACGCCATTTTTAAATACCTCTGACTGCTCCGGCATTGCCCAAATGATAAATGGCCGCTAAAACGGACCAAATAACAAAACATTCTTTTTCGTTGATTCCAAGAGTATTCATTGCCAATGTGAGTTTGTTCAATTCCATGACGGCTCTTTGACGATCTTCGTTCTTGGAAAAAAAAAAAAAAATTGTTTTCATTTCATCACGCGAAACAATTATTTCGCTTTTCCCTTACCTTGTATATGGAAGTCATGAACAAATTTGAATTTTGCGATGCGTTCGTATCCAAAAGTAATTTTTTCGCCAGCGAACTTTCCGCGCCGGCCAACAGCCAATAGAAAACGTTGAAAATCCCTTCTCCGTTGGGTCTTTTAGCAACCCTTTGCTTTTCCAACATGAGCATCTGCAAAAAAAAAAAAAATAATAAATAATAATAATGATAACATTCACGTAACCGTTCCCTGGGATTTTTAAAACAATTACGTAAACTAACTCGATTAAATAATAATAATAATAATAATAATAATTAACAAAAACTATTACCTGTACGCAAACGGATGCGATTTGTCCCGTTTGATCGAAATCGAGAGTTATTAAATTTGTACATCTCGTAGCATTGATGCTTAAACAAGTTCTGGCATTTCCAAAAGCTTCCAATATCGTATGCAAAGCGTTTAATTTTTCCACATTCAATACCTGGCAATGAAAATAATAAATTTCATTTACGAATTGAAAAAACACACAATTTCATTATTATTATTATTATTATGTAAAAGAAAAAATTTACTTTGTTTACTGAGCCGGCAGAATGTAAAAGATAATTTAAAATATGACGAAAATTGTGAGTTTTCCCAGATCCGCTCCTTCCCAACAATACAATGCTTTGATCTTTTCTCGATGAAAGCATTGAACGATACGAACTTTGTGCCATCGCATAAATGTGAGGAGGCATGTCTTCGGATTTGCATCCTCGAAAAAGTGCAGCCACCTGAAAGTAGAGGGAAAAAAGTTACGTCACAAAAAAAAAAAAATTTTTTTTGTTAGATGTATTAAAAATGTGAATAAAACGTTAAATGTTTTTTTTTTAAATATAAGAGAAAGTCGTATTTATAATAATAATAATAATAATAATAATAATAATAATATTTTTCTTTTGTAAAATAACGATTAAAACAGTCATCATCATCCCCTTTTCCCTCACTTATGAGAAAGTTTAATAAAATGGCTTCGGGCAAACTTACGTAAAAAAAAAAAAAAAAAAAAAAAAAAAAAAAAAAAACCGAAGAATAATAATCCATCTTTAACACATATTTAACTCCTAATAATCATAGTAATCGATAAATTAATACTATAATAATGGCCTAACCTTACACTTTAAATTACTTCCCTTTGAATTAAAAAAAAAAAAAAACAAATTATCGTTATTAAATTTCAATTATAAATTTTAAAATACCCAAGCATGCACTCGCGCACTCACTCGCAATGTATCGATCGATATATCGATAAATCGATTTTTTTGTCGGAAAATACAAAAGATTATGCAAACCTTTTCATTGTAAATGGATAGAGTGCACTGTGGATTGATGACGAGTAAATTTCCAGCGGCGTACGTGTGTATCAAATTATTTCCAAATCTCTGCCTAAGAATGTACAGTACGCTGCTTTCGTTTATGTAACGCAAATGACACACATCTTCTATTTTATCCAGTTGACTCGGATTCGCTTTTTCCAAATCATCTTCATCGACTTCGAGTATTTCGTTTGTATTATCGATTTTTATTTTGACTTTTCCAGTATCTAATTGTTTAAAAAAAAAAAAAAAAAAAAAAAAAAAAAAATTAAAAACCATTAAAGAGAGAGAGAGAGAGAAATTAGGGTGGTGTTAATCACAATAAAAATACTCATATATATATAAATAATATGAAATTTTCAAGATGTTATACCGTGTGAAATAAAAACAAAAAAAAAAAAAAAAGAGAAAGTTAAACCATAAGAGAGAGAGAGAGAGAAAAAACATACGATGAGTTTTTTTTTTTGATAAATTTTTACACTTACTTACCCGTCGATTGATTGGATGAATTTGATAAAATTTTCACGGGAGTAAAACCACCCCTGTGTACCAACCATAATTTTTCCGTATCCAACCAAGCTCTCTCATTGGCTAAATCCTCTTCCGTTTTGGCCTGTGCAAAACAAAAAACAAAATTACCGTTAAAAATAATAATGCAATTTTCATTTAAAAAAGGGGGCGGGGGGTGGAAACTATCCAACAGGTAGTGGTTGGTGTAATTATTATATCATACTATTACATATAATTTTTTTTTTTTTTTTCGAACGTTTATGAAAATTTAAATAAGAACACATGAATATTATTACACTGTCAAGGTTTACAACCGGCACTCCTCCTACGGGTTCACCCACGCGGATTTTTTTCCCTTCATTTCAATTGCATATATATATATGTGTATAGACACTTGCATAAAACGGCAACAAGTATGATTGTTAGATACAAAACTTTGATTTTTCAGTAGTAGAAGAAAACAAACACGTGGGACAAGACAACACAACACAACAACAATCGGGTAGAAGTTTTTAGAATAAAAAAATTCATTCATGGATTTCGATAGGGGAAGGAGAGGGAGGTGGAGATGGGGGGCGAGGTGGAGGGGAAGGGAATCACCGTTGTATCGATATTCAATGTCATCCGGTCTTTAAAAAAAAAAATCGAGACCCTATCGTGGGTAAATGAATGTAAAGTTATCCCCAGGTAGGTTCCATTCCATTTTCGATTTATCGGTACCTTTTTATCAGGTGGTTCCTTTTTTTTCCATTTTCGACCCAACGACAAGAAATTATCGAAAAAAAAAAAAAACTTTAAAAGGATCGAAGAGGCAGACGGAGAGACAAAAAAAAAAAAAAAAAAAATTTTTTTTTCGTTTTTTTAAATTAATAATAATAAACAAGGCGGTGATTGCGTAACGATTTTCAAGACGCAACGATGAAACGCGACATTTTTCCCTTCGAGCGATTTTTAAAACCATTTAATGTTATAATATATTATTTGTTTATGTGTGTGTGTGTGTGTGTGTTTTACGACAAACGGTGATAAAATAAAAAGAAAATAATAATAATAATAATTAAAACGATAATAAAAACAACCGATCGGTAAATAACAATCAATAAATAAAAATTTAAAAAAAAAAAAAATAGGTACAAGTTCGTTTAAACCTTTGGAACGAGGAAAAACCTGGAAAATACCTTTTCTCTCTCTCTCTCTCTCTCTCTCTCTCTCTCGACATTCCTCACCTTATTATTATTATTATTCGAATCGTCGGATTTTAAATTTTTATTTTTATTCGTTTCCGGTTGTAAATCATCGAATCGAATCGAACTTTCAAAATTCGATATCAATTTTTTAACTTTTCCCATTTTCTCATTTGTTTTTGATTCATCATCCGTTTCCGGTTTCCCTCCTCCCGGATGTTTGGAAAATTCCACACATTCTTTCAATCCGTTCGTAAAATTTTCTTCGATTCTCAAATGAATTTTTTCCTTTTCCGAACTCGGTTTTAAACCTTTCAATATTGTTCTGTTGTTGTTGTGACTGCTGCCGCCGCCATTTTTATTTCCGCAATTTGACGTTTTATTTTTTCCAACGAAATCATTTTCCGACGAAAATCTATTCAATTTTTCTTTTAGTTTATTTGTCGTTTTTAAATTATCGACTTTAGACGATGATTTTTTATTATTTTGGTCGTTTGATTTTTCAGGTACGTCAACTTTTTCATTCGAATCGACGATTTTCATTTCCGAACCTTTGTCCTTCCACGACTTCGCATTATGTTCGACAAATTCTTTTTTTTTAATCTCTGATTTTTCCTGCGAACATTTTGCCCTTTTATCCGGCTCGGATAATTTTCCCGAAGGTGTTCCATCCGCGGGAAACTTGTGCGTTTCCGGTTTCGACAAAACGTTGGCGGGATTTTGATTGGTCAAAGGTTTACTCCCCGATTTGATGGTTTCCATCGTTTCTAAAACGGGTAACCTTTTCGAAATTCCACCCGGAATCCATTTTCTTTCCAATTCTGCCGTTTTCTTAGATTTTTTTATCATTATCATCTCCTTTTTGTTGGGTAAAATATTTTTAATGATTTCTTCATCTTTCAAATGACTCCTGCACAATCTCGATATGACTTCTGCATCCGTACAATTTTTCTTCTTATCTTTTATCGATATTTTACTACCCTTTCGATTTTTCATCGTCGTCGGAATTTTCCGCGAATCCAAACAATTGAGACTCTCGATTAAATCTTCAATCGCTTCTCTCGAGTCTATTTTTTCCCCATCTTTCACGTTTTCGAAATATTTCTCGAACAATTTCGATACTTCCTCATTTTCAAATTCTTCCAATTGTAAATTTTCGAAAGCATCCCGACGAGCGTGAACGGTGTCGCACATTCTCTTCGACAACGTGTCGATGGCATCGAATAATTTTTCATCCGTTTTACCCTCGTCTTGTGTTTTTTTTCTTTTGAAAACTTCACTCGCGTCAGACAATTCTTTGACCACGACTTTGACAATCGGACAATTCGATTGTTCGACAATCGATTTTAAATCTAATAACGAATCGGACGGACTACTACCACGACCATCGAGTGTAGTAGACTTTGATAAATCGACTAGAGAGCCTAAAGGACCCCGAATTTTTAATGTTTTACGAGTTTTCATATCGTTCGACGAAATTCCGTTCCAACTCCGACTTCTAACTAATTTAACCCTTTTTTGTAAAACATTTTCAAAGGATGTAATCAATTTATTATCACCGTTCCGACGTTTTTTTCTCGTGCTATCATAATTATCACAATCAACGATTCTTAATTTTTCATTATCGGATTCGCTCAATCCCGTCGAACCGTCATCGACCGAAGTTTCTCGACTAGATTCCCGAGGAACGTGATCCGAAATTTCTACAGCAGAATCCGTCAAAGATTCGTCGCTTTTGAGAACGCTTTCACTCCGAACCTTTTTCTTTTTGTTCGAATCCTTTTTATTGCTTTTATCCGTTTCCTCGCACCTTTTGTTCGGTCCTTTGCACTCGTAATATTTCGTTTTCGTTTCCTTTCGCTTTTTCATCGAATATTTTTTTCCACCATCGCTGTTTCTTAATGAACTTTCGAATGATCCCAAATGAAACATTTTTCACGTACGAAATTAGATAAAATAAAATGAAATAAAAAAATTTAATCCATCGCTTTCGTTTTTTTTTTTTCTAAACCGACGCTTCAAAAAAGGAACGTAATAAAAAATAAAAAATAAAAACGGTCCGAAGGAATGGCATCGAATTTCCAAAATGTACGACACGAACTCATAGAAAATTTCTTTTATGGTTTTGAATGAATATATATAAAAAACGCGGGGAAACGCGATTCGAATGTAAATTATTATAAAAAAAAAACTGGCACGACCATCACTGGCGAAGCAACTCCAGCAACTGGAGTCGGTTCAAATGCATGTACGCACACACACTCAGACCAAAATTTAAAAAAAAAAAAAAAAAAAAAAAGGAGTATCAAGTTCAATTTTTAATTTAAATATTTTCAAGACTTTTCTATTATTATTATTATTATTATTATTATATTTTTAATCAGTCTTACGTTGGTACTTTTGTCCTAAGTTTTAAACAAAAATTTTACTTGATAATTTCCGATCGAAAGAATCGTTTTAAAAAAAAAAAAAAACTTTCGACAAAACTTGTCGTTGAATAAACGAGGAAGCAAAATGCTAAATCGAAATAATAATAATAATCAATAATAATAATAATAATAATAAGTCATTGTTCTGATAAATATTTTCAGGTGTACCACCGACTAAACTGTCGTTTTGTCGACCCGTAAAAGGTACGTTGTAAACAAAAGAAAAAAAATCGAGTCTCGTGACACGTTAAATTCAAATCATGTTTTGCAATATTGTTTTATATCCATCTTTTTTTTATTCCTCCCCCGTCTCTTTTGTACTTTTAACAGTGGAAATAGAAAACGTGTCAGAAGTAAACATACGTTCGACTCAAAAGTAAAAAACAATGAATTATCCTACGAACAGCACCCTCGAATCGGAGGGAGGGGTATTTATCGTCCCTCCCTCTCTCCCCATCACCCTCGGACATTATTATCATTATTATTATTTTTACGTATTAATTTGTTTCCAATGAATACGAAACAAACGCGTCCTTCGTTCGCGCTAACATTCCACGATCCCTACAAAAATTCTTTTTACGGCCATATGGTTAATAGAACGTAATAATCTATTTAATTATTCCAACGGGGGTTGACACACGGTGGGACGTTATCAAGTGGGTTGTTGTTGTTGTTGTCGATATTCAATGCCATAATTTTTATAAACCTTTGTCTCCAAAGTAGGTGTCTTTGGACAGGAAACAACAAAAAAAAATCAGCCATTACATTAATTACTCTTTCGCCATATTCAATTTAATTTTAGGTTCAGAACCTAGAAAACCCGAAAAAAAAGGTACAAAATTAATAATAATAATGCCATCGTTATGGAAAATACTCTCTCGAGAAGAAGAAGAAAAAATAATACTTTTTTTTTTAAAAAACTATTATAAATTATTTTTTTAAAAAATTTAACGAGTCTCGAATAATAAATCAGTTCGATAAATTCAATCTATCTATCTATCTATATTTCGATATATCGAATCGATTCTTCTACGTGTAAGTCATCCAGCAAAAAAAAATCTATTTCCAAGGCCTTAAACTGTCGTAATCAAATACGATTTGAATCTCGTGCAAACTTTTTTTTAAAAACCGCGTGGGCCCCGCGAAAAAAAAAAACCCTAAGAATTATTTATTATTATTATTATTATTTCTTAAACATCGTTATTGCTACTCGAACGCCATAAACGGACACCTTTAAAGTAAAATTTGCTACGAGAAAAAAATTGCTACAAGAAAAAAATTTGCTATGAAAAATTTTACACTGCGATAACATAACGATATTTTCCATCGGCGTGAATCACATTGTAAACAATAATAAAAACGACAGCTTTAGTGGGGAGAAACAAAACAAAACAAAACAATTTTACGACAGAAAAAAATTTGAATGAAATACAATTAATTAATTACGACGATGATATGGTTTTTTTTAGTAAAATTAAATTAAAATGAAATTTTTAGAAAAAAATTATTTAAAAATGATTTTGTTCGGGCCAAAAATAAATAAGGTGAAAACGTAAAAAAACGGGTAACAATTTCTCACACACACACAAATCCACTTTTCCTTTCCCCCCCCAAAACAAACGCGCGCGTGCTAGAAAGTTTGTTTACAAAAATTTTTATGTAAATAAATTTTGTACGAAACACATGTAAAAAAAAAAAAAAAAAACGAAATTTTTTCCTTTTTTTTAAGGGGGGCAGTAATAATAATAATAATAATAGACAAATTATACGTTTAGATATTTGTTTTTTATCAGTCAAAAAAAAAAAAAAAAAAAAAAAATTCCAATATCTTTTCCCTTGTTCATTCATAATTTTTTATTTAAAACATTTAACGGTACTACAAACAAGTTTCCCCACTCCCCTTTCCTCCCTACCTCCTCCTCCTCTTAACTCCAAGTAGATTTTTTACAATTATACTTTTAATTTCAATGAAACTATTTACAAGTACAAATACGCGCGCACACACACACACACACACACCTAAACATTTCGTTTCGATTTGATTAAAATTTATCTCCCCTTTACAGCGTTGCAATTTTCTCATACAAATCCCGAAAAACAAAAATTTTACCGTTAAAAAAAAAAAAAAAAAAAAAAAAAAAATTTCGTTTCTTTATCATTTGGGATCCAATCCAGGAATCTCTTAAAGTTGGGGGCGTTAACTCGAAAAAAAAAAAAAAAAAAAAAAAAAAAAAAAAATTGATTCACTTAAAATAATAATAATGTTTTGATTACAACACACAACGTGGGAGAAAAAAAAACATGACATTTTTTATTATGTGTGCTTTTAATAGAATGTTTTGAACTTTAAAAACCAAAACAAAAAAAAAAATGGAAAAAACAATAAAAACCGACAATACCCCCCCAAAAAAAAAAAAAAAAATAAAAAATAAAAAGAAAATTTTTTTTTCTAAAATTCCGTATTTTTTTAAAAAAAAAAAAAAAAAAAAAAAAAACGCCTTCAAATTTACAATCATATTCAAATATCACGCAAGCGCTACAAGTTGCCTAATCGATAATTCGCAGGAAATCTTTTTTTTTTGTTTTTTGGGGAGAAAAAACAATGAATGAGTGAATGAATGAATGAATGAATCAAAAAGCAATTGAAATTGCAGTTTTTAAAATTAATTTCAATTTTACACACGTGTCACAAATCATTTCAACGATACAATAATAGTAAACATACATACATATCATTTAACATTCTCGCCCTCTTACACAAACATGTTTATAATTTTCGTAATAATCCGTTAAAAAAAAAAACCAAACGATAATAATAATAATAACGAAAGGTAATTTATTAGCGAATAAAAAAAAAAGAAAAAAAATGTGCACGTCGGGCCCCCCCCCACCACCACCATTTCTTGGTCATTCAACCCAAAAAAAAAAAAAAATTTTTCACAATAAAAATAAATTACCATTGATAATAAAAGATGTTTAAAGGGCTTGACATTAGATTCTGTGAGAAAGAACAAGTGAAAGGGTTTTTTTTTTTTTTTTTTTACGTTTCTAATAAAACCGATATACCTTGAAGAATTTTTTTTTTTTAAAAATGGCGGATTTCCGAGGATATTTTCGACGAATCAAAAATTAAAAGACATCGCGAAGAAGAAAAAAGAGTACAACCGTTTGCAAAATAATCTTTTAATTCACGTTTATTTTTTTTTCCCCCCCCCCCTCTGACATGTCGGGTTAACATCAATTACTATTAGAATTAATAACGATAATAATAATAATAATAATGATTTTTAACCATAGTTTAAAATAATATCTGTCGAAATATTAATAATAATAATAATAACGATTAGATAACACAAATTTAATATCATCGTGACTAATAATAATAATAAACGATTAAAAAAAAATTTTCACTCGAATTAAGGTCAGATTTACGAGAAATTTCCCTGTTTGTTTGTTTGTTTGTTTATTATTATTATTATTTTGTTTTTAAATGTTAATTTTAATTTAGTAATGTGCAACAACAACAACAACAACAACAAAAAAGTTTTTACTCCTTTGTTATTAATAAAATTTATTTATTTATTTATAACAATATGAAGAGATTGCATTTAAAGAGATGACGACGACGACGACAACATCATCATCATCATCATTCAAACACGAAAAATTTTTTACTTTTTTAAATAAAAAAAAAAAAAACCGTTAAAATAAATTTAAGAAAAATTTTATTTATAGATTTTAATACCTTAGAAACGAAAGAATTTCAAATTTGACTCGATAAAAAAATTTGGCTCGAATACAAACAATTCAATAAAAAAAAAATCAAATCAAATACGAAAAAAAATTTTTAAGGAGAAATTTCGTATTTTCCTTCTTTCTCTCCCCCCTCTCTCTCTCTCTCTCTCTTTTACTCTTTTAATTATTATTATTTTTCATTAATAAATATGAGATTTGAAACAAAAAAAAAAAAAACAAATTATCGAAACAAGTTTTTTTTTTTTGTTTTTTCTTTCTTAAAGATATTTCGATTCGATAATCGAATTCTGCGATTTTTATTATTATTATTATTATTATTATTTTTCTCATTATTATTTAAATATCATTTTTCGAAAAAAGGAAAAAAATTTACACGCGAAAAAACTAGCAGAAGATAAAATTTTTATTGCAATGTTCACGATGACCCAATGACTGACTGACTTAATGAGAGAGAGAGAGAGAGAGAGAAAAGAGAAATTCTTATTAATAAAGAAAAAGTAAAAAATAAAATAAAATCTTTATTGTTGTTGTTGTTGTTGTTGTTGTTGCCTTTAAAAAAAATTTTTTTATTTTGTATATAATTTTTTTCACTTTGTACTCCATAATTGAACTTGAAGATTTTTACATCTTCAACTTTTTAAATAATAATAATAATAATAATAATAATAATAATAATAATAATAATAATAGTAATACAAACAACTTAAATTCCCTCGAATTTAAAAAAAAACCTAATTGTAGAAACAATTCGATCGTTGCGCGTGAGAGCGCAAAAAAAATTTTTTTCAAAAAGATACCGGGAAGGAAGTTCAAATCTAAACCTAACACCTCATACTCCACAAAAACAAACAAACAACAACCTAAACGAATAATAAACAAACGGACAAATTTATTTTTAAATAATATTAATTTTCTAGGCTTTCAATTTAAACCATCACAAAATCTTTCACAATTAATTAATAATAATAACAACAACAACAAAAACGACGACGATGATGAATTTAAATTAATAAGTTTTGAAAAACAAACAAACGAAATAAACAACTTAAACGATTTGTAATTTAAATAAATTCCGCCTAAAAAAAAAAATTAAATTTATTCACAAATAATAAATTATTTAATTAATTAATTAAATTAACCGTGTTAATTAATAATAATAAACCATTTAAATTCATAAATAAGACTCGAATTCGTTGCAATTTAAAATAATAATAATAATAATAATAATAATAATAATGGTAACATGATATATTATTTGGAATAATCGATGAAACCTTGAATCGAATTAGGCATTGAACATACATAAAATCAATAATTGGCAAATTTTTTTTCCCCGATTGTAAATTGTAAAATAATTAAAGAATAAAAAAAAGAACCGCTTGCAAATAATAATAATAATAATAATAATAATAATAATAATAATAATAATAATAATAATAATAATAATAATAATAACCATGCCACATTCAATGAAAGGAAATTTAAAGAAGATTATGAAGAACCTAAAAGAAGAAGAAACCATCCAGGAAATCGCACTATGTGGGACGGCCTACATTCTTCGGAAAATATTGTATAAATAGCACAAACGAAATTCGAGTATTTGTCCCTAAGGAATCGGGAAGAAACCTGGGATAAATGAACTTGAAAACCCTTAAAAAAAAAAAAACTTACGGTAACTTTTTTAAATCTTAAACTTCCGCTTCTTTTCAACGTTCCATCCCTTATATTGCTGTCGTTTAATACGACGTAATGACCATCTAAACCGGATCTTCGAGTCAATTCGCATAATTCAGGTATGGGTTGAACCTAATAAAAAAAAAAAATAATAATAATAATAATAAAAATCAAAACAACGTCGTACGTGCATTTACATTTAATTATAAACGAATGTACAAGCTATTAAAAAAAAAAAAAAAAAAAAAAAGATGCATTTTACATTTTAACCGACATTTTGATGACGTCAAGGCGACATTTTTTTTTAAATAGGATTTCTCCATAAAGTTTCCAGTTTAAAATTTAAAATTTTTTTTCCTTCTTTTTTGTCGATACATCCTTTCATTTATTAATTTTAAATATTACACAACAAATATTCTCGCTCTAATTAAATAAAACAATAAATTACAATTATCTATTATTATGATTTCCTCCCCCCTTTCTCTCCCCAACTCCCCAATCCCCCCAATTTAATCGTTCTTTCTTTTTTTCTTTCTTTCATAGATAGACTAATTTTATTTTAAAAAAACAACTTTCAATTTTTTTTTTTTTTTTTTCAAACTACAATCAATTGAAATAACGTTACAACGACACAATTTTTTTCTTTTTTCTTAACCGTTTCTTATTACATTACGTACGTTTTTTTATATACAAAATTTAATACATTGTAACGCACGCCATTTAATTTTATTTATACATAAAAAAAAAAAAAAAAAATTAATAACTTTCTAGAAATTCTAATAAATGATTTATATAAGGTTGGTGACCTTTCAATAAAAAATAGTATATCATTGTCACCGTAGCAAAAAAAAATTTAACGCCAAACCGCGGGGTAATGTAAATTTTTTTTTTATTGCAAAATATTATATAATTATTATTATTATTATTATTAGTTTTTTTTTTTTATTTAATAAAACGCTAAATGGAACGGACGAGTGAATTTAACATAAACAACAACAAAAAATAAAGAAAGAAAGAAAGAAACATTCTTCCCGTTAATAACCGTTATGCCACACCACATTCCGGAAAAATAGATACCATTGAGACACCAACCGTTAAGAGTCCAACATAACATATTAGTGAGTGGCATGCCAGCCACCTCGCGACCTGAATTACTTAATTTTATATTATCATATTATTATATACTTTCGTATTCGATAATAATAATAATAATAATTAACTTTTTTTTTTTTTTTTAAATTCGGAAAATTGTAAGGAAGAAATAAGAATGAATCCCACAAGAACATTCTAAAAGATTTAGGATAATAATATTATATTTTTATCGTTAGGGAAGAGGGGGTAGTTTTTTTTTTTTTCCAAACGAAATCCCCAAAGGGGAAGAAATAAACGATATTTATGTGACGAACAACGAACCGTTTCATTCATCCTAAAAACAGAGAAGGCTGACAGATTTTGGGGTAATTAAAGAAAAGAAAGGGAGAAGACGACTGACTACGCCTAACCATCATATAAATAACGCCATTGTCGAAAAATATTTAATTTCTCATTAAGAACACACACCGCCCCCTTCCCCCCCCCCCACACACACACACACACAAATTCTAAACCGAAAATGATGAGGGGAAAAAGGGTTATTCGGGAAGAATTAAACTTCAAATCCGAATGTACTTCAGAGGGTTTGTCTTCTGCTTTTTTTCCGACAGCAGACAAACGAATCATCATTATCAGATAATTTTTTTTTTATTAATACTTCCCCCCCCCGAAACGTTATTGTAAAAAAAAAAAAAGTAGAATAAATACAAATCGCTTTTGTTATTGTTTTCATTTAACAAAAAAAAAAAAAAAAAAAATCATCTAATCATAGAGTGTGATAATGTGCAAACTATATTACTCGGTCATAGAGTAAAAAAAAAAAAAATAAAACAATTCAAATAAACAATCAAAACAAACACAATACTACAATTAACTTTTCAAACTCGTATAGAATTAATTATCAGAAAGGAAAAAAAACGGTTTTTTTTTAAATAATTGATTGGATTTGACATTTATTCTTATCAATTTTCTTTCCTTTTTTTCCTTTTTTTTCTAATTAGTAAAATTACCGAATAATTACTTTTTTTTTTAAAAAACGTTTAAAAAAATAAATAAATAAATGATTACGTGACAAAATTTTTGTTATTAAGCGGTTTTTTTTTTTTTTTTAAACGCTTTTCTACTTTAAATTTGTTTCAGTTATGACAAAATCAATTAAAAAAAACAGTTTTAATAAAAAAATTTTTAAATTGCCCTTTTGCTAAATTATATTACTTAGTAAAAAAAAAAAAAAAAAAAGTAGGGCAAGCGTTATTCTTTCACAGGAAAAAAGTCATTACCTTATACGTGATTAAGGAAAAAAAATTGCTGATTTAAATGATTTTTTTACAGTAAATTCACAATTTCTTTTCGCGATTGTCTTTAAAATTATTTACATAAAAAAATAAAATACAATCATCGTAATTTCCACGGAATAATTTAAATACCGTTTGTCCTGTTGTTGTCTTTAAAAAAAAACTTTTTTGTTTACATTTTTCAAATAGCATATTTCGCGTATAAAAAAAAGGATACGGGTTATTAATAATTTTAAAATAAATTTTGACACCCCCCTTCCCTCCCTCCCTTCCCCTTCTCGTCCACCATTAATCCATTAATTTTTCAATTAATTAAAACATACAATTACAAAACAACAGCAACAACAATTTAATAATATGTTTATTTAAAATAAAATATCAATAAAAAGTTAACGTATATAAAATTTAAATGGTTATTATTATTATTATTATTATTATTATTATTATTATTTTCCATCATTAAGTACAACGATATTAAATAAATTATTTAAAAAAAAAAAAATGGCGATTGTGATAATGTAGAGAAAAATTCTGTTATCTTAGTCAGTTATTTAAATATTGATTATTTGCCTCACGATCAACTAACGGTTATTAAAGTTATTGGCATGACAGGTATTTGAAAAAAAAAGGTAAATTTTTTTTAAAGAGTTTAAAGGGATTATTTAAATTTTTAGCAAATTTTTTTTTTTACTTTGAATAAGCTTTAGGCATAATTTAAAGCAAAACTTGTATAAGAAGAAATTGAAACGCCATTTTTTTTATAGCGTTGTACCTTTAATTTATTCAAATTTTTACAATTTTTTTTACACTTTTAAATGTTATGCTTAAAAAAAAAAAAAAAAAAAAAAAAAACAAAGAAAAGGCCAAGAAAGAACTCATGACTAATTAAATTATAAACTAACATACTTTTAAAATACTACATATATACAATATAATTTATTTTAAACACATTTTTTTGTTCCCTCAATTAAAATACGTGATTAGGTTGATTGATTTGACGTGGAATTTATAAATATATATATAATTATATATTTTTTAATCGATTAGTCATTTAAACCACAGTAATAATAATAATAATTTTTTAGGAAACCTAATACTAAAGGATTCTTGTCGTTGAATTAATATAAAAAAATTTTTTATTGCAAATATATAGGTCAACAGGTCTAGATAGAAAAAAAGTAAGTTCAATAAATTCTGATGAATGATACTCAATACCAGTCTACCTTGTGTGAAAAAATGTAAATTATGAATTTTCATATTTAATAAATTATATTTTTGTGTTGCAAAATGAATTGAGAAAAAGCATTCCTTTAATAATATTTAAAATGTAACTTACCTTGACTGATACACTTGAGCCACTACTTTTTATTAAATCAATAATCTCTTCCCTTGACTTATCATGAACTTGAATACCGTTTACTTCTAACAAAATATCTCCAGGCAATAAACCAGTTTCATTTTTATTTTCTATTATCGCACCAGGTTCGGCAAAAATTACAGTTTTTTTTTTAACACTACTTAATTTATCAGTGATTATGGCTCTTCTTAATTGAAATCCAAAATCACCTTTTGAAGTTCTGTGTATTGTCAAATCCCTAGGTTTGGGTAACTGTATGGGAATAATATCGGGCAGTGGTAAATCAGCATATTTACTGTCTATATTGGAATGAATTTTACCAAAACCTTGATTTTCTCCAGTCGGTGATAATGAAAAAGGAGGTGTAGCAAAACTACTGTTTGTAGTATCAGTTAAACTTTCAGCACTCGGACTTGTTGATGCAACACTGAGTAAATTATTTTGTTCATTCTGTAAATGATTGTTACCTAGCACTGTGTGATTTCTTAAATGTTCAGGTGACACATTTAACTTATTTTTTGAATGAGATAAACAGTTTTTAGGAGGTACATTTTGATAAGTGATAACTTCATTTTGTAATGTATTTCGAGCCAATACACTACTGTTGTTAGGATCTTGAATTTCATAAATATCGGAACTGTTAATACTCGATCTTGATCCTTTTAATATTCCTCTTTTAGGAGGCCTAGGTGGGAGTGGTGGTAAAACTTTTTTTGATACTTGATTATGAAGAGAATTTAAACTTGTCTCACTAGAGTCACTTAGTGCTAAAATTTCTCTATTTAAAAACTGCGAATGTTTAGCATTGGTATGCCCAGGCAAACTTCCTGACCTATTGAATTCTGGACGGCGCTCTAAATCCGCAAAAAAATTTTCACTATAATCAGCAGTTATGCCACTGGGTAATTTTTCTTTTTCTTTTTTTTTCGTTCTTATTTTAAGAGATCTTCTAACTTCATCTAATCTCAAAAGCTCTTCAGCAGTCATACCACTCCTTTCTCTTTTTTTTTTACTTTCTTTTTCCTTTTTACGTTTTTCTTTATCATCCTTTTCGACATAGTTTTTTTTCATAAAATTAAACATTTCGCCTTATGAATAAATTAATTCTTAATACACAAAACTACAAACGATAAATATCCACTAAATATTACACATATCATACATTTATTTTATCATAAAACAATAACCGATAACAAATGTCAACAAAAAAAAAAAAAAAAAATAAACCCGCAAAATATCTTTAATACGTTAATAACCTATTAAATAAAATTTTAAAAAATTCATAAATTAACTGATAGTAACGCGTATACTGTTTTTTAATACTTGCAAATTTAAAACTCAATTATAGCGAGCAATACAAGTTTAAATAAGTTACTACTCCCCCACCAGCACCCGAATACGAAAATCGTTTTCTGTACAAACAGTTTATTATATTTGACTGGTTGAAAACATAAAATACGCTATAAAAGTAAAAAAAATTGTTTCAAAACCATTTTAGTTTTCAAACAATACCATAGAAGTCATAGAAGTAGTCAAGTAAAAAAAAATTTTGGCGCAATACATGCAATACATTGCATTTGTCATTTAATGAATTTTTCATTTTCATTTTAATTTTAAATGAAATTCTCAATTTAATTTAACTCACCAACCCTTATTTTTGCATTAGAAGATATTTCTTTACCTAAACTTTATAATTCTAGATACAAATATTGTATTTGATTGATTTAAAAATAAAAAACTTTTTAAGGTTAAAATAATTGGGATTGATTTACAAAAGCAATAATTAAACATTTGTCTTTGAATTAATTAATTATTCTTTTTATGTAAGCTATATTGAATAAACACTTTTCACCCTATCACAGTGATAAATTAGTTAAATGCTAAAATATTATTTGCTATATTCATCTGTCACAAATATCTTTACCTTAAGTATCTGTAAAACATGATGAAATGTATAGGGAATTCATTTTTTACTAAATCTAATTCTTTCAAACTATTATTCATCTGAAACTTTTTTATATTATTGATTTGAATACCATTAACTGAATTATACAATATGGTTTTAAAGAAATTTTGTATCTTTAGTTTTGTAAAACTGTACCCTGTGTCAAATTGTTCACACTATTTAACATTATAACAACTCCTATCAAATTTTTATACTTAAAAATCTTTTTAGGCATGAATAAATAAATAAAATATGTTTCTCAACTCTCTACATACCGCAAATTAATCGTTGAAATCAAGATTAATTATCAACCAAGCTGATGTTGGTTTTGGCCAATAAAACCATTATGGCTGACCGTTTCAAAAGTATTAATGTTAAAAATTTAATGGTTTTTTTTTTAGATAACAATTTTGTCCCAACGAATATTGTGAATGGGATAAAAGTCACAAAATGTAAATTGAAAAAATAAAATTGTATAAGAAAAATTAAATTACCTTAAATTCTCTCACGACGTCCAAAAAAAAAGTGATGAAAAATGAAACGAGAACCTTTACTTCACCTTACTGTACGTTTTGAAAATTTCATAGAGTGTTTAAACATCACTTCTTTAAATGGCGCCCAATTGAAACTTTTCTATATTGTAAATGATAAAAAATAACTTTTCACTCACTACAAACACTTACAACGCTTTATTTTTAACAATTTTCGTTTTATTATGACGAAATTAATAAAAAATGGAGGGAAAGGGTGTAAATAAAAAATAAATTGCCTTAATATCTATAACTAAATAAAATCAACAGCAGCAGTAAGGGATGAAAAAAATTAATTATTTATTTATTTAACAATTTATTTGTTCATCGTCACTACATTTACCTTTGATAAAAATAATAATAATAATATTTTAAAAATGAATTTAAATTTTTTTTACACAAGAAAAAAATTATAAAAAAAAAAAAATTAAAAATCTCAGTGTAGTTTGTAAAGGAGATCTACTTAACAATTTTTTATTATTATTATTTTTTTTATTATTCTAATAATAATGATAATAATTTTCTTATAAAAATATGAAAACGCCTACTTTTTATTATTATTATTATTAATTATTATTTCATCATGCATAATTTAATTTTACAAATATTAATTAATTAATTAATTATATTAAGTATAGTAAAATTAGAGAGATATTTTTTTTTTTTTAAATAGTAAAGAATATGAAGAAGAAGTTGAAAAGTTATTAAAAAAATTTTTTTTTTATTAAATGTGGCACAAAAAAAATAAAATAAAAACACATAAAAAAAAAAATGTGAATTAAAAATTTTCTTTCCCCCATGTCAGTCTATTTAAGTTTGAAAATTAATAAAAAATAAAAACAACCAAATTTAATAATTAAGGAACTAAAATTATTATTATTATTATTATTATTATTATTAAATTAACCGATCGATGACAAAAATAAATCAAAAATTTAATTTTAATGTATATATATATATATATATATATATATATATATAAGAATAGAATTTAATGGCAATCAATCAATCAATCAATCAATCACGATTATGATGATAATGATTAACAATTATTTTAATAAGTAATTATTAATTTTTTTACAAGATTTTTAAAAAATTTTCCCTTTTTTTTATTTATCAGACCATTAAAAAAAAAAAAATGCAGCAGCAGCCCCCTAAATGTACAGAAAAAAAAAACCAATTATTATTATTATTATTATTATTATTATTTATCTTAATAATGATGATGATGATAAAACTGTTCTTTTTGTTTCTTATTGAAAAAAAAAAACTATTAAAAAAATTTCTATTTTTTTTTTTTTTCTGTTTTTTTCTTTTTAATAACAAAAATCATTTCATTTATTTAAAAAAAAAAATTGCAGTAATAGTAATAATAATAATAATAATAATAATAATAATAATAATAATAATAATAACAAAGAGAATTAACACGTTTCATTTAGAAAAAGAAAAGAAAAAAATTATTATTATAATATAATAGCATTCGCAGACAAAACTCACAAAATCTCTAAGAAAATTATTTATTTATTTATTTATGTATTATTATTATTATTATTATTATTATTATTATTATTATTATTTTTATTCCATTGTTTGTTTTATATGTAACAGAATGTAAATTTTTGAGTTTTTTAATAAACCATACATATATATATATATATATATCTTGAAAAAAACCCAAAATTTTGAGAAAAAATTTTATTTATTAACATTTGAAATTAAAATTTTATTTATTTATTAACATTTTTTTTTTTTTTAATGATCTATCACGATTCGATATCGAAATCGAAATACCGGAAATGAATTTTTTAGAAAAGTAAACAAACGGAATAAAAATAAAAATTAAATTTAAATAAAAAAAAAAATGTTTTTTTTCAATGCATTCATATCATTTTTTAAATTTTTGCGCTCAATTTAATAATAATAATAATAATTATTAACCCGCGAGATACTCCCCCCCCCCTCCCCCCAAAAAAAAACAATCGGTGGAAAAATAAAAAAAAAATTTTCTTTTTTTACTTAGTGTTATTACGAGCGCATTTTTTATTTAATAATTATTATTATTATTAATATTATACATTAAGAGAGAGAAAAAAATGTAACCAACAAAACAAAACACAAATTAATAAATGGCGTGTTATTTAATTAAAAACCGATAATGATAATAATAATAATGATAATAAATCCCCTCGATATTAAATGAATAATTTCACTCACTCATGTTAAATTACAAAAAAAAAAAGTGTAAGCATTGAATGAAGTTTAAACCGTTAATTAATTAATTAATTACACAATTACAAATATTTAAAATAATAATAATAATTAAAACAATTTTAAACAATTCAAAAAAAATTTAAATTCTAAAATATAATTATTTAAACTGCAGCCTTCAAAAAAAAAAAAAAAAAAAAAAAAAATCAAAGTGATAAATAATAATTGTCATATATAATAATAATAATAATAATAGTGATAGTAATAATATAGTAATAATAATAATAATTTTATTAAAAAAATATTTTTTTAGTCTATTTTTTTCACTTAGCAAAAGCAAAACCATTACAAAAAAAAAAAATTTATTATTATTATTATTATTAATTTGAAGTTTTTACCGTTTTTTTTTTTTGTAAAACTAATTTTTTTTTTTACACAATATTTACATCTCTCTCTCTCTCTCTCTCTCTCTCTTTCTCTTCCTATCTCTCTCTCTTTCTTTCTCTACCTAAATAGTCTTTCTTAAACCATCAAGTTTTCTTTAAGTGACAGAATATCCATTTTTTTTTTTTTTTTTCAAAAATAATTTTTCCCAATATATATATAAATAAAAACGAATGCAAAAAAAAAAAAAAAAATTAAAAACCAAAATAATAATGATGATTTTTTTAAATGTTTTTTTCGTATTTTTTTGTTTTTTTTTTTTACTTTTTTGCTTTTTTTTTTTTTTTTTTTTAGAAAAAACCAAAACCAAAAAAATGAAACGTGCCATTTTTTTTTTTTTAAATATAAATCACATAACAAAACTAAATTATTAAAAATCAATTATATTATCAATCTTATTTCATAATTCATCGCATACTATATATATATAAATATATGCTAATTAATAATAATAATAATAATAATAATAATAATTGATATAACTAAACTAAATCTAAAATTTCATTTTTTTAGAAAAAAAAGAAAACTAATCAATCCCATTTCCCCCCCCCTAAAAACTTCATTCAATGCCTTCTTCCCTCCTTCATTCCCTCCCTCCCTCCCTCCCTCCTCCCTTCCCTTCCTTTATTGTAAATTCAATCTTAATTTCTCTTGTGATTAAATTAATCGAAAAAACAAAAAAATTAGTTTTACAATTTAAACCAATCACGATGATGCAATCAAAATAAAACCTTTTTTTTAATATTTTGACTTGAATTATATTTTATTAAGTGCGTAATCTATAAAAAAAAGAGAAAAAATAGGAAAAAAAAAGAAAAAAAAAAAAAAAACATTTAAAAAAAAAAAAGTTAAAGTTAAAGTCGTAGGCGGCGGCGGCTTTGAGTAGGATGACGTATAGGGATAACCACGTGTTCCTCCTTCCTTCTTGTTTTCTTATTCATATTCTTTATATCATTCTCCCAAAATTTTTCTACAAACTTACTTCTACATTTTTCTTTTTTCTTTTTTTTTTTGTCTTATAGCTTTTAGTAGTTGATTGATTGATGATGATCATGATGATGATGATGATGATGATGATGATGATCTCCGCAAGAGAAAAAAAAAAAATTTTTTTTTTTTTTTTTTTTTGTTTTGCTCTTTTTGGGAAATAAATAAATATGAAAAAAAAAAAAGAAATTAATTTTTTAAAAAAAAAAAAAAAAAAAAAAAAACGTTCGGCTGCGGTGCTGCTGCTTCTGCTCCTACGGTTGTTTCCCAAAAAAAAAAAAAAAAAAAAAAAAAAAAAAAGGAAAACCCACCATACAAAAGATATTTTTATTCCACTTTAAAAAATTTATCATCTTCTTGTATCAATTAATCTTTAGCAAGCTCTGATTTGTTTTTCTCTTCGCGAGGTCGCGCCCCCCCAAATATCGATACTGATTGACTCGTCTCTGCGACTTGATTCAACGGATCGTTTATTGTACGCGGCTGTAATTGAAGTCTTGGTCGTCCTGATGTTTCTATAAAAAAAAATTTATGTTTATAACAATATGAAAGACAAACAAAGACACGGTGCAAGAGTGCTGCTACTACTACTACTACTACTACAGCTCATTAATAATAATAATAATTTTTTTTTCGAATGATTAAAATCAAAAGCATCAACTACAGAAAAAAATGTAAGTAATAATAAATAAAACTTACTTTTTTTTTTGTTTTTGTTTTCAAGGCGGAAATAAAAAATAAAATAATATCAATATTTATAGTAATAATAATGATAATATTTAATGAATGGGAAAAATTCAAAAAAAAAAAAAAAAAAAAAAAATTTAATATTACCGGGAGGTGGGTTGCTAGGAAGTTCATCATTGAAAGTTCTCCTATCTTGTCTCGGCCGTCCTAAACCTTCTTCTCTACCGACACTTCCGTGTCTATTTCCGCCCCATTGACTTTGCGGACCTTCGTCAAATTGTCCGTAACTACCTCTGTTTGTTCTGTCTTGAAATCCTTGCCCTCTGTGACCTTGCTGCCGATGTCCGTAACCTTAAGATATATATATATATAGTAAATCGACACATGTTATAAATAATTTTAATTAATTTTCAATACTTCAACAACCACCACGGTATTTCTTACCGCTTCCTCCGCTAGAAAAATCCTCAAAGCCGCGATGATCCTGTCTACCACCTCTAAATTGTCCTTGCCTTCCCCCACCTCCTCCTCCGCCGCCACCGCCACCGCCGCCGCCACCACCACCACGATTTCTTTGGTAGTTACCTCTTTCTTTTTTCCCATCTGCAACATCAATCTAAAAGCCAAAAATTTTTTAAACATATTTGCAAATAAACATTTATAGCATCCAAGTTATTTATTTGTCTTTACTCGAACACAATCAACTTTATTATTATTATTTAAAGCATTTTATAAATAAAAAACAATTTTCAATACATAAAATTTTTAAGAAACTATAATTTACAATGAAAAATACATAATGGACCAATTTTGTAAATAATATTCGATGATTATAAGAGTACTTGCATCTAAAAAACAGAATTTGCAATCAAAATAATATAATTACTTTATAAATAATTAATTCAGCTAAAAAATGAAAAACTGTACAATTTACAAAGTTATGGGCTAAAATAAATTTAGAATAAAAATCTGTGTAAAGAAAAATTACTACAGATTGTGAAAACACCTAGAATTATATTCTACTATAACCTGAAAAATTATATTATAAAAGTTAAAGATATTTTTATAAAGCTTGACTTGAAAAAATATTGCTTCAAAAATGTCATATTGAAAATAAATCAGAGGTAAGAGTAAAAAAACTTACTATTAAATTATTTCGAGGAAATTTTAGTATTATTTTCAATTTTTAGACATCAAGTCATAAATAATGTATTATAATAATCACAATAAATTATTTGATTGTGAGTTTTTTTTTTTTATTTTTTTTTTTTGTAAAAATTAAAGTGTAAAATATTTACAGTTTAAAAGGATTAAGAAAAAAAAATTAAATTACCTTAATTAAACATCCTCTACCTCCACTACACTATCTAATTCATTGCTTTTTTTAAGCTATCTAAATCATCGAATTCAACATAACAAAATCCCTTGAATTCATCAGTTTCTTTATCACGTACAAGGCGAACGTTTCTAACTTTTAAGTCAGAAAATATCTGATTAACGTCTCCTTGAACGATTATTTTGGGTAAATTTCCCACAAACGCTGTGAAAGGAGGTTCTTCTGGAAGGGGTCTTCTTCTAGCGCCTCCATAATCTCTAAAAACGATAAATATAATAAATTACACATAAATGCTATTATATGATCACTATTAAAATTGAACATTCGGCAAATAAACAGGGCGAAATCTTTAGAAATATGAGTCAGATTAAAAATAACAGTAAATGAATAGTTGTATTAGGCAATTTTAAACAAAGTTGTTATTACACATAACTGATAAAAAACGTACAATAATTTTTAATCTTTAAAATGCTTACCTCGAGTCACGATTCTCATAACTACTACGGCCAGCCATGTTGGAAATGAAAGCGAGGCAGGACTTTTATAGCGACAAATAGTTTTTAAAGTCGTCTACGCGTGAAAACCTAATGTAACTTTTGTCCTTTGAATCGTAACGGTTTTTTTTTTTTTTTTTCACTTTAAATGAATTTGAGATTACTGGTTCAAAGTAATTTTTTTTGTTATTGTTTTAAAAAAAATTATGATTTAATTTTTTTTTTTAACTTTGATTGATTATATTTATTATTAAAAGTTAGAAAAATGTTGCACTGAAAATTTTGTTTATCAATTTTTATAAACACTAGTTTATTTCTCTATGAATTATAATGAATCAAAATGTTTATAACTCTTTGCCCAGCAATTATTATTATTATTCTAGTTAAACAATACTTCTAAAATTTTCAAATTTGTTTTATGTATGTATATATAAATGTTAATTAAAATAAATAACAGTAATTTTCACTAAATACAATATCTAATTATTTTATTTATGTTTATTATAAATTAAATATAAAAACATTAAGTTTGAAGGTACGCACTTATTATTATTCTTTTATAGGTTTTTTTTTTAAACAAATTATTCAAATAAAGTTATAAAACATTTATTAACAAACGTAGAAAATTGGTAGTTACTAAATCAAATCCTAACAGAAAGACATAATGAATTTATAAATATATCAATGAGTCAAAGTATGATAAAATTTAAAATTTGGTAGCCAGGTACAACGTTTTCTACAAATACAAGGGACAAATATTTGAAATATTAAAATTATCACTTCAAATAAACATTAAATTAATCTCGAGCAGAAATCATTCAACAAAATGAAAAAATTTCATATAGAATGTATTCGAGTAAAAAACTAAATTTTTAAATGCTAGACTTATTACGATTAAATTACTCTAAATTAACAATACTTAAAAAAATTTTTTTTTTTTTTTGTTAAAAGGCATATTGATGATGAGAATAAATGTATTTAAATGCAATGGTAATCAGCAGGTGGTAATTTTACATAAAGATATTATCATCTATTAAAAATCTTTTTTCTCTTTTTACTACTTATATAATCATATATTAACTTGTATACTTCTAATTTAGTTGCTTCTATTTTAGTTTTCATATCTTTTGTAAATGGATCTAAATGTATCATTTTTTTTTTCCTTTTATAAATTCCCTCTTTTCTTTGTATAGCACACTGCAATTGTGATTCGGTTACATTAACTTCAAGAAATTTTAACAATCTTCGAAGATTTGATTCCAAATCGGAAATTAATTGATCGTAAAACAAGATCATGGTCGGTTTTGTAAAATTGAAAAACCAATCCAAATTTGTGTCTCTCCATTTAATTATTTGTTCTTGAACAAATTTTTCCCAAACTGAAAAACATATTTCATTATTTTTCAATTCATACAAACATATTAATGACATATTAAAAAGTATTTACATTTTCCTTTTCCAATTTTATATCTATCTGGTGATGCGAAACCAACATGTCCTCCTCCTTGTCTGTTAAATTCAGCTTGAATAGCTTGCATGGGATCTCGAATTAAAAGAACAGCTTTTTTATATCCCCTATGAGCTGCTGGACCTTTTTCATGAGTTTTAACAACAATAACAGAAGAATCTGCTATGTATTCTCCTGGGAAACCATTTTTTAATAATCCAAAGTCTTTATAAACGGACCCAGTGTGAATCCCTTAAAATAAATTAAATTTTTTATTTATTTATTGAAAGTTTAAAAGATTAATAATATATTTGAATTTTAACTTATAGAATTTCTTAATAATAACAACAGGAAAAGGAAATTATATATTTTCTTCGAGTTTCGAATAGTATTAACGAGGTATAATTAAAATAAATAAATATATAAGTAACCTGTTGCCTGTTGTATAAGATATCGCACCCAAGTATTTCCGCTTCCTGGAAAGGATACAAGAGCAATAATTGGCCTATTAACATCATTTAAAAATTTTAAAGGTTGGCACCATTTCATTTTGGGTCTCCTTGCTGTTTTTCTTAACAATGGATTAAAATCATAAATTTTTGATTTTCCTAAAACAAAAACAAAATTCCCCCCATAAAATTTACATTATTATTATTAAGTATTTATT
The DNA here is from genome assembly GCF_000006295.1 of Pediculus humanus corporis. Lineage (NCBI taxonomy): Eukaryota > Metazoa > Arthropoda > Insecta > Psocodea > Pediculidae > Pediculus > Pediculus humanus. The sequence goes on along the minus strand of NW_002987887.1, from coordinate 2,540,972 downwards.
TTAATATAAAGAGGGTACGATTATGAAATAAAAACGGGTTTTTTTATTAAAAAAACTTTGCTTTTAAAAATCAAACGGTTCATTTTTTTTTCTTTTCTTGTTCGACATAAATAAATGAAAATAATAATAAAAAAAAGTTTTGGCAGAAAGCCCGCCATTTTCTATTTGTAGTTTGTTAGTAAACATGACA
>NW_002987887.1:2525589-2540435 GCF_000006295.1 Pediculus humanus corporis | reverse complement strand
TTTTCATGTACCTGAATCAAAATGTTTTCTTCCTTTTCCTCCCTGATTAGGAGAAGTAACTGTTGACAATATTGTCACACCAGCAATTATATAAATACTTAAAAGAACAAAAGCACAAATTTTCCCTCTTGAATTTGTTGTTACCATTTCATAAAAAACCACACATTGTGATTGATTGATTGATTGATTGATTGATTGATTCCTATCAAAAAATTTCTTATTCCTTCCAATTAAAATATTTTCTATAAACAACAACCAAAAAATAAAAAAAAAATTTTCATTTAAAAACTTTACACAACAGCAACAACAACAACAAAAATTGTTTTAAAAGGAAAATTTATAATAATAATAATAATAATAATAATAATAATAATAATAATAATAATAATAAAACAGACAAATTTAAAAATAAGGTACAAAATAAACAAAAACAATTTTAAAGAAAATTAGGTTGAATAATAATAATAATAATAATAATAAAATTTTATTTTTCTGTGCAGGAAATGAAAAAAGGAGGAAAAAATTTAAATTAAATCAAAAAAAAAAACGATTTAAAATAATAATAATAATTTTATAGAAAAAACGTTGAAAAAAGAATCAAATTTTAATTATTATTATTATTATTATTATTATTATTTAAACAAATTATTATCGGGTTTAAGAAAAAAAAAAAATGAATAAAAGAAAAAAAAAAAAACGTTAATTTTAATATATCCATAAATTCCCTAAAGATGGAGAGGAGGGAGGGAGTGGAAGGGGGGGAATCGTTTTATTTCCAGGATACAATTTTCCTTTTTTTTTTTAATTATTATTATTATTATTCTCGGGGATCATCACGCGAATGAAAAAAAAATAAATAAATAAATAAATTACCTTTAATAATTAAATAAATAATTCACTTAATAAAATTCAAACGATAATCGTACAAAAAAAAAATCACCGAAGACGACGACAAAATTTTTTTTTCGAAAAATTTTCCGAAACTTCCGAGAGAGAGAGAGAAAGAGAGAGACAGACAGACAAAAAAAAAGAAATGTATATATATATATAAAAAAGAAAAAAAAAAAAAAAAAAGAAGGAAAAAAAAAAAAACTGTGAAAAAGACACGATGAGAGAGTAAACGATTGGATGAATCGGGTTTGTTACCATGGCAATCCACACACACACACACCCTTTCGCCTTTTAAATCAATGGAAACATTTTTTTTTTTTTTCTTTTTTTTTCACTTTTTTATTTTTTTATTATTTATTTATTTATTTATTTATTTCTGTTATGAATTATTGATTATGTTAACCGATAAATATTATTTAAATTTTTTTATCTTTGCAAAAAATATTAAAATTAAAAAAAAACCCCTCCCCCCCCAAAAAAAAAAAAGAAAAAAATTAATGCATAAACGATAACACAAATGTAAAATCATTATTATCATCATCATCATTATTATTATTATTATTACCATGTGTAAAATAAAAAACACGATATTCGTCCGTCGGCTGTTGGCTAATTCCAAATACAAAAAAAAAAAATTAAAAAAATCGTCTTAAAATTAATTTAGTTTCCTCAATTTCAATTATTTCATTATTATTATTATAAATATTACTATTATTATTATTATTATTATTATTATTATTATTATTAATTCATTGATAACAGATAAAATATAAATAAATAATCGTTTGGATTATATTTGTAAAAAAAAAAGAAAAAATTTTTTTTCATTCAGAACTTTTTACTACAACTATTACTATTACAAAATTATTATTATTATTATTTGATAACATTATCACGTGATTAAAAAATCCCACTATAATCATTATTATTATTATTTTGCATTCGTGTGAAAAAAAGAAAAAAATTCTACCGGAATGGATAAAAAAAAAAAAAAAATAATTTTTTTAAAATTAATTTTCTCCGTTTGTATATTTTAATTATTTATATAATTTAAATTTTTACCTAATTATTATCATTATCATTATTATTATTATTATTATTATTATTATTATTATTATTAATCATCTATTTATAAATACCAAATTTTATATATAATCGAAAACGAAATTCGTGTGGAAAATTTTATTTTTATTTATTTGGGTGCGTATTAGTAGTAGTAGTATTATTATTATCATTATCATCATCATTATCATTATCATTATTATTAATTTCAATATGGAAAATTTTATGATTTTTCCTAATCAAGTGCATATTATATTTAAATGATAAAAGAAAATCCATTGTTTAAATTAAAAAAAAAAAAAAAAAAATTATTTACATGATAAAAATTAATTATTATTATTATTATTATTATTTTAAAATTTTCATTAATTAACATTATGAGAGAGAGGGGGTGGGGGTGGGGGGTGGGGAAAACCCTTTACAGTTAGTTTACTTACAATTGAATAATACAATAAATTAATTAAATACAAATATTGCTTTTATTTATTATTACAATAATAATAATAATAATTTTTTATATTATAAAAATTATTTGGCACCCTCGAATTTAAGGCCCATAATAATAATAATAATAATAATAATAATAATAATTATTCAATTTTTTTTTGTAACTGAAAGACTCATCATCATCATTATCATCGTCATCAAAGGTACAAAAATCGACATTTTCCTCTCTAATTTAATATTTATGTTAAAAATTATTTAATTAATATCATTTCACAAAACAACTTATTCGAATCAAAAAAAATGTTAAACATATGGGGGGGGGTAACGCGGAGGGGGGCGGGGAGTCCATAAAATTAATAATAATTTTTTACAACAGCATTTTAACAAATGTTTTTAAACGTTACTGTATACCTTCTTCTTCTTCTTCTTCTTTAGTCAATGTGCAAGTTTCACAGAAGAAAAAAATAGGGGGGAGGGGAGGGGGCGGGGAAAAAATTTTCTTTTCCCTTTCTTATTTTTATATGTCAGTCTCTATAATCATATCGGGGTTTTGCTTTTAAACTTTTCCGTTCGGTTCGATATTTACGTTGCTGCCGTTTTTGACGTCGTCATTTTCCCATTATCCGTTCCCGATTCCGATGCTTTTTTACACGTTTCCGGTTTTACTATACGGGCAGACGTGATTATGGTTGCTAGAAAGTTGTGGCACGTATTACACACTCTCACGGGTTCGTATAATTGTTCTCCAGGCACGGCAGCAGTATTATCGCTACATTCCGAGCAGAAAACTTTTCCGCAATTGCTGAGAAAGTAATTTCAACCCTTAAAAATCCTTTCAAGAACATTTTGTTTTTATGATTAAGGGTAATAATTACCGGCAATGATGTTTTCGTCGTCCTAACCAAAATTCAACGTCACAGCCTTGACACCTGGCAACTGCATGATCTGGAACCCATAGAGTTGGTTTTGTGTCGTTTTCATCCACAGCTTCCCAAGAAAGATCAGAAGGTATAGATGATGGATTCGGTTCGCTACACATGGACTCGGGCCGAGAGATTTGCTGAAAATTCAATTATTATTATTAATTGATTTGTAGTAAAATAATAATAATAATTTTTAAATAGTAAAACACACTCACGGTTTCTTCAATGTTGGTTCGAGGACAATGATGGCAAACTTGCTGTATTAAAGCTAAACGAGTTGTATGAAGTTCTCTTTCCAATGCTTGTTCTTTACTCTTATGTTCACCTATTATCTGACTCACTCGGGTTTGTATATCATCTTGACAATGCTGTAGACCGTCTATATCGAGAGAACCGCTTCTGCATCGCGGATGGTGCATGTTGGGCTCGATGGGTGTGGCAGGGTAGCCACTACTCGGAGTCCGGGAGTACGAATGGAGGAGTAGAATAACGACTGTTTCTACCGCTTGTAGAACTGCTTACCGCTGCTTTCTCTAAAATACAAATTTAAATTTATTTGGACACATTTATTTAAAATTTAAATCACGTGATCGACATTTTAATTAATTTGACAATAATGCAAAAAAAATTAATTATATTCCCCATTTAATTATTGAATAGAAATTGTGCATTAATAATCCGTTTAATCAAAAAATTAATAAATTAATAATAATAATAATAATAATATTTTAATAAAATTAATACCCGAATTGATCAGAAATTTAATTAAAATTTTCCGTTAAACTATCTCTAAAGATGTACGAAAAAAAAAAACAAAAAAAAATTTTCATTAAAATTTATTTCTACTACTAATTTTATTTATTGTTTTAATAATAATAATAATAATAATTTTAATACTTATTTTGAAATTAAACTTTTTTATTTATTTATTTATTAATTTTCATCGTCATATTTTAATTACAATTGAAAAACGTTCACTGTAATAGTAATAATAATAATAACTTGAAAAAAAAAAAAAAAAAAAAAAACAAAATTTTTAGGTTGACATTTTAAACAAAGAAAATAATAATAATAATAATAATAATGTTGGAAAACATGCTTAATTTTTTTTTAATTTAATAGAAACACATGCATTAAACAAAAAAAAAAAATATATATATAAATATAAAAAAAAAACTTTACAAAAATTATTATATTATTAATAATAATAATAAAATCACTTGCAATTATGGCCAAGCAGAAAGCACCGCACATTTTTTTTTATTTTACATTTTAATTAGTGTTAATTAAGGTTCTCCTAAGCGAAAATAAATAAATAAAAATTTTTTTTTTTTTTTTTTTTTTATGCCATCGCTTTGCAAATAATGCAAGAAATTTCCTTTTGTATTATATAGACTCACTTTTTATTAGGCGTGTTAACGCATATTCGACAAGCATCGCCGCCGCAAGACGAAGAGGTAACAACAACTCCATTAACCAAAGTACCCGTCGAACTCACGAGTGATGGAATCCTTTCTTCCTCGCTGTTCAACTTTTCCAAACTACCGCAAACGTCAAAATGAGTTTCCGTTTTATTTACAAAATTCTCATAAAGCTCTTCGCTGATTGTTCGATTTTTTCGTCGCACGGGATTTTCACTTATTTCACTTACGACACTTTCCCCACTTTCACTTTTACGGTTCGTATTATTATTATTTGTATTATTATTATTATTACTGTTCGATATATTACTGCTCCCGGCATTGCAATTATTACCGATCGAATTCCCGTTATTGTTATTTGTTTCTACGAATTTTTGACGAGCGATTATGGTTTCTTCGGACCGCCACGTTTCCGACGACGTTTGCTCTTCTTCTTCGGACGAGTCTGAAAGAGGTTTTTCACTAAACCTATAACAAAAAAAAAAAAAAAAAAATCAAACGTGATTAAAACTAAATCACTCCGATCTCTTGTGGTATTTGACGTCAATTTTTCAAAACATTTTCAACAATACCTTCTATCTTGAAGTTCTTCAACCGTTCCATTTAGATCTTCGTGAATGTGATTTGAATCTCCGTTTGAAAATATCGAAGATGTTAAAATTGAATCCATTTCCCTATCATCTTCTTCTTCCTCATCATCATCTTCTTCTTCCTCTTCTCTTCTTTTTTCTTCCTTTTCCTCTTCGCTTTGTTTTCCATTTAAAACACATTTATCAATAGGCATAACTAATGATTCAATATCGCTGTTTTTCAATTGCAAACTCTCTAATTTACTGAAAAAAAAAAAAAAAAAAAAAAAAAAAATTTTTTAAATATAACGAAATCATAATTTAAAATTGGAATTAATTGTTTTCTTATTCTTTCCCTTACATTTCAGTGGCAATATTTGGATGACTAGATCTCCGACCTTGAACTAATGGAGATTGCGATTCTTCCGTGGTTGTAGCTGTCGTTAAATCTCCGTAGGACCTCGTTTTACCAAGTCCCAATACGGATAAACCGTTAGTCACTAGGTTTTCTTCGTTGGGACCAAGTAATTTCGTAACGGCTGCTTCCAAACTACCTATGTACACTTCGCTCCACAGAACTAAATCGCGAACGTTACAGGAAGGCCACAAAACCTAAATAAAAAAAAAAAAAATATCTTTTAGGTAAAATTAACTTTCGATACCGCGTAGTTGGTAGTTTTAAAAAAAAAATAAAATTTTACCTCGCTGACATCTTCGTACAAATGATTTTTAAAATTTGAACCTTTGAGAAATTTCCAGACGGAAAATGTTCGCTCGGAAACCTTGCACACATTTCTCTCTTGGGAACAATTGCAGAGAAAAGTTCCAAATAAATTTGAATAAGTGTGTTGGGCTAATTTAACTAAATAGTCCTGCAAATCAAAAAAATTAAAAGTTTTTTATGTGATTCAATTTGAAAATAATAATAAAACAAAAACAAACCTGAGAATACTGAAATGAACAAGGAAATTGAATGAGTAATTGATGCACGCAATCCAGCCACTGGAGAAAGACTGGACATCTTTCATTTAATTCTTCGTATCGAACCGAATGACCGCATCTAAATGCAAATTTGTGTCCAAAGTCTAACCATTCTCTCTCTACCAAAACTTGAAAACCCTAATTTTAATTAATAGAAAAACGATTAGTAAATAACGATTAGTAAATAAAAACCAAAAGAAATTACTAAATAAATTTTTACCTCTATGGTTCGGTAAAAGGGATCCAACAGTATCTGAGCTAGAGCAACAATTTGCGGCGTTCTATCCCATCCGTCGGAGCAATGAACGAGTACGGGTCTGGCTTCTTTTTCTATGGCAGCAGCAACAGCTACGGCCGCTCTCAATAATCCAGCCATATGTTGAAGCCACCTCGAACTTTCAAGCATGCTCAACCAACTTGAAGTAAAAATATACCAACAACAATTAATTTGGAATGAAAACAATTTAAACCGTTGAATATACATAATGGGTAAATAATTACTTTGACGGCTCGGGTATTGAGCAAAGCTGTCGAATTGCTTGGAAGCTTTTTCTAATCGAATGAATATTAGCAAGGTTCATAAATTGAATTTCACAACGCGGATAATATTCCGGACATTCGCATCCTCCTCCTCTTGCTCTATTAGCCACGGCCGTAGTGTAAGATCTGGCATCCATGATTAAAACCTTCTACAAAATAAAAAAAAAAAACAGAAATTTTTTTTTTTTCTTTGTTCAATTAAAATAAAACAAACATGATTTTAAATCACTTTACTTTGGTTGATGACATGTGTTCTTTATCAATATTTACAGTCGGCGTTATTCTATCGGTTTGATAATCGTCTAAATTATCTATGGATGTATTCCTTCCCTTGTCAAAAGCACAAGCATCCGCTATGGCGCTAATTAAATACTCATCTTCTGACGATCTCCATCCCAACCATCCCACTTCTGGTTGACTACAACGGGCAATCACCGCTCCATTCCCGGTGTGTCTGCAATAATAAAAACCTCGTTTCGATTTTAAAAAACAATGAAAAAAAAAAAAAAAAAAAAATTTAAATAATACCTCCAAACTACAGCAGGAACTCGTCTGGCACTTCTGAACTGGGCAGCTTGTTCTAAAGTAGAATCGGTTATACAAGCCGGTACCAATAACTGTCTAGGATAGGACGAACACAGTTTATATTCAGAATTAGCTTGACTAATCCTCCAGGCACCATTAACGTCAAACTTTAATCTGTCTACCTGCGTATTTAAAATATTAAATATTTCACAGCATTATTTCCATTAATATTAATAAAAAAGAAAAGGCAAAGACACTCACTTCGCTTTTAAAATAATAATATTCGCCATCTTTCGACGACAAACGTGATAAAACTTCTTCTCCACCTTCTTCAGTTGCCCAAGCATGAAAAGCAAATGCAAATACATCTTCGATTTGTTTCGGAGGCGAAGTGGCTTTAATTAGTCTACGAAACCAGTCTTGACAGTGTTCATTTGTCGAAAAAGTGCACCTAAACGTACAGATAAATATAGATGATAATAATAATAATAATATTTATCCGTGATATAAAAGTAAAAAAATTTTTTTTTAGAAAAGAAAAGAAAAAGAAAGAGAAAGATACCTTAAAGATCTCGCATCTTTACAACCAATGTACAAATAAAAAATTTCTCTAATTTCGATTATTTCAATTAAACCTAATGGTATATTATAGTACGTGTCTTTTAGTTGCAAATAAATTCTATAATTGGATAAAGCGAGAATTCCATCCGCGGTTCGACCCAAATATTCGACTGCTTCACCGCAAATGGTCTTGTAGGGAACCTGAAGGTGCTTTTCCTCTTTTTCAAGGGTTCGCTTCGGGAATAATTCAGAGGCGCGCACGTGACAAATTGATTGAATCGAAGATGGCTGTTCATTGTCCATGACGCTATTTAAAATCTACAAAAAAAAAAAATAAAAAATAATAAAAACTTATAATATCAGCTATTAAGTTGAATAAATAAATAAATATATGTCCTTGACATTATTTCAAGGCACCGTGTGATTTTTTTTTTTTAAATGTAAGCAATAATGAATGTAACTTGTGGGTTTTAAATATATAAATATAGAGATTTGCGGTTGAGAAAAAAAAAAAAAAATTTGTTGTTTCCCCAATTTCCTCCCCTCTCACAGATTTAACATACAAAAAAAACCCATTGAAATTATTTGTTTTGGTTTTTAAATTTGCAAGTTTTTTTATATTTAAATCAAAATCGATTTGAATGAAATACATATATATATATATATAAAATTACACCAATTAACATTATTTTGTATTTCTTTTTTTTTTGTCGCTAGGTTTCAAAATTATACGTTCGTTGACCTTAAACCAATGTTATCATAAAAAAAAAAAAAAATTCATATAAATTATATACATATTTATATATTTTTATTTAATATTCATTTATATAGAATTGATTACATTAAAAAAAAAAACAACAACTTTACCCCGATACAAATAATAATTAAAAAGTACAAAAAAAAAAAAAAAAAAAAAAAAAAAGGTTGATACGATTCACAGGTACGACACATCTAGAATCCAAACCTGGCTTGATGCTGCATAAATTTAAAAAATAATAAACTTATTATTCGAAGGTCGTTAAATAATAAAAAAAAAAAAAAAATCACACACACAAATTTAAAAATAAACGCGTTCCAGCTCATACTTATAACTCCAATGCAAGCTTGGAAAATATTTAAATAATTTTAATTAAGTTTAAAAAAAAAAAAAAAAAAAAACTAAATAATTATTATTAATTTTTTTTATTTTTTTTTTAACAAGCATTATTAAAGGTTAAAGAAATAAAAAAAAATTTTAAAAGTGAAATGAAATGAGAATTTAAAAAAAAATAAAAATAAAAACTTGTTGATTATGTCATATTTATTATGAATTTAAAGGTTTTAAATTAAATTAATTATGAACTGAATTATTTGTAATTAATTTATCGAATGTTCTCGACAATATGTCTATTTTTATGGTGTATAATTTTCATTTTTAAATGTTTAAATCGCGTTGCAATTAATAATACTGAGATATTACCATCATAAATTAACAAATGTTTTCTATTAATAATGAAATATATGTCCATCATATACACAATGAACTTAATAATTCAAAACAGAAAAATAATATTTATTAACGCTTCAGAAAATTTTTTTATTCAAGTATATATCGATACATACCTTAATTACATGAATTTTCTCATTATTGCATTTAAATATATAATACTAGTAAATGATTTTATATAATATAAAAATATAAACCTCAATAATTAAATTATTAGAAATATTTTGATTTTAAAAACAAAGGTAAAAGCAGAAAATGGTAAATAAATTATTTTAAGTAACAACAAATTAAAACTTGTTTTTTTTTTTTTTTTTATAATTAATAAAAATGAGCTTGGTAATTAATGTACAAATGAATATATATAAAACTTTTTTTTCAAATAAAGATTTTAAATAGAAAGTTGGAAGTTTATGTATGTGTTATGGTAAAAAAATTTCTTTTAACCGATAAAATAAATTAATTTGTTTAACGAAAAAAATATTAAAAAAAAAAATTCTTTTCTTTTTATTAATTGCAATATTGAAATTATTGTAAAATAAATAAAATTATTTAAGTATTACTTTTAAAGAAGTAAAGTTCAACACATTACAAATATCTTTCTATTAGCTAATAGACAAATTAAAAAGTGAACAATGCAATAATAAGACAGAAGTGAAAACCTAGATAAGGGTTACCTTGAGTTAAAATGTACAAATAAAAAAAAATAAGACAGCTTTGTCTTAAAATTATAATTTGTCCATGTATGCCAAACAAAAGTTTTTTAAAATTAAAGAAATTTATATAAATATGTATAATAAAGAAAACCAATAATATTATTTTTAATCAGAGGTCAATAATGTCGATTTCTTTTCAAGGTTTCATGCCGCCATTTGTCCTCAATAATTTTTCTGTCCAGTGTCAGTTGTAAATATGTGTGAAAAAAATAAAAATAAAATAAAATAAAGCTTACCCGTAACTGCAGAATAAAAAATAAATCCAAAAATATAGAAAAAATTTATGCATTTATAAACATTATGCTTAAAAATTATTAATCAATTATCACAATAAATATGTAGTTATTTTGTGTACTACGGTTGAATTTTACATTTTGTAACTAGTCAGCCATCTTTAAATGAATGACGAAAGCTAAATTTTATATTTGGCTTGATTGTTTCAAAACACTTGTTGCCGCAAAATGACGTTTCTAAAAGTTACAATAAGTGTAAAATGTTTTTAATTTTTTTTTTTTTTTTTTTAATTTAAGTTTAAATTTTTAAGTATTTTATTATTTTCTTAACTCGGTGTTCTCTTCTACTAAAGGTAAAATTTCTTTTTATTTCGATTAACTTGATAAAAATAATGTATATCCTTAAAATCAAAATCTTGTTGCCTCTTTAATTATTTCATTAAAGCCGAATACAGGGTTTTAATAATGCATACCTTTAAATTAGTTTTGTAAAAAAACAAATCGATATTGTGTTCAGTAGCCAGAATATATCATTATGAAGGTTATTTTAAAAATCAATTTTTAAAAAACTTAGTCTCGATACTAATAGTTTACATTAATTTTATTCACTTATTTGAAAAAATTTTCATTTTGTAATTTGTAATGTAACTCACTGTGCTTACTTGTTACTATTTTCAAGTGAGTTAATATGGTAGATTTTTAAAATATAATTAATAAAATTTAATTAATCATAAAAAACGTTTTTTATTATTATTATTATAGAGGAATGGGATTTTCTTCTCCATTGCATAATGTTAAAGGATATTCAATTAGCAGACCACCTGTAATAATTTTTGTTGTATGCTTATTTCTTTGTGCATCAGCAATAATTGCAATGGGATTTTTTATTCAATATTCAGATACAGTGCCCAACCAAGAAGTTAAAGATGTAAGTTTAACTTTTGTATTTCTTTCAAAATTTTTTAATTTTGTTCAGTATTGTTGCTTTGCTTTTTAAAGAAAAAATATATATTTATACATATTTTATAATTTTTTATATACAAATATATATTTTTTTTCTCAAATGATTAATATCAGCTTGATACTATAAAAAGGAAATTTTTTATTGTCACATTTCAAATTTGCTTTTGTTATTATAAGTGTTAAATTTTATGAAATTTATGCTAAAATAACATTTATACTCATTTAAGTACTTTTTTTTTTTGTAATAATTTGTTTTGTACTTCTTTGTAAATAAATATTAATGTATTATAATTTTTAAAGTTTATATGTTGTACTAAGACTACAAAAAAGAATTGAGAGTTTTTTTTTTTTTAAATTGATTTTATTATGTTAAGAATAAAGTGTTAAAATAAATTCAAAAATGAAATTTATTTTTAAAAGTTTTTTTTTCAACAAATAGTAAATTTTGTCGTCATGCAGGTAATTAATAATTAAATTGAGTCGAATTTAATTTAATTTTATTTGTTTAAACCATTAAATACAAAGAAATAATATTTCATGACATGAATTATACAATTTGATTTCTTATTATTTATTAGGTTTTTTATTCTAAATTAAATATATAACATTTAAATAAATAAAATTGTATAATTTATAAAATGTAGAAGCATTTTCGAAAAAATTAATGTTGAATTACTTCGATTGTTTTCCACAATCTTTAGTAATTGCCGAAAAAAAAAACATGTAACATTTTATTATCGATAATAGTAATAAAAATTTATCATGAGTTATTAAATATATGTTAAATTAAAAATTAATAAATAAAATTTGACCTATAACGTTTAAATTTCTACGTTTAACATCTGATTTTGTACATCAATGCTTTTTATTTAAAAAAAAAAAAAAAAATTGCAAAAATGTGAAATTAAAATTGAAACATATCAAGTATGTTTATTTTAATATGTAAAAAATTTCATTTAAAGCTTTTCATAAGTACAATTAATTATCTTTTATTTATTCGATTAGTAAATTTAGTTTTATTTTTGTTTTCGATAAAAAATTATAAACGCATAACTATTTATTTTTTTAATTTATATTCGAGTAAGTTTTAAATATTTTTTAAAATTTTTAAGGGTAATTAATTATGTGTTGATAATTAAAAAAAAAAAAGTCAATAATTTAGGTAATGCCATGAATAAAATGAATGAATGAATGCAAAAAAAAAAAAAACAAAACAAAAAAAAAAGGAACTCAGGTTTCTGATTTATCGTTACAGGTTTTTTAATTGAAGTCAATCATTTGAAAAGGAAGACTGCAACTAGTTCCGCTACCCATGCATCATTCATTTATATCATGGCTATACTAAAACGGATATAAAATATTTTTGGGATAAATATTAAAAAATTATTATTTTTTTTTTTTTTTTAATAGAAAATCCAGATCTCAATTTTTTTTTAATTATTATTTTGTTAGTTTTTTATTTTTTTTTTTTGTTAAATAAGATCTCAGAGTTATTATTTTAATAATCATAATGAAAAATTTAGTATTGATATTAGTATTGTTATCAATCGAAACATTTTTTCAAATAATTAGTGCGGGAAATGATGGGGAAACATGTTCGAAAAGTTTCGAAGAATGCGAAAAGGTTTTCAACGGAAAGAAAAAACAAGATTTAAAATTATGCGGGTCAAACAATGTTACGTACGTTAATCGGTGCTTTTTAGAAATGGATGTTTGCATCGGGAATAAAATAACAATCAAACACAAAGGACGATGTCGGACAAGGCAACCTTGCTTCAGAGAATTGAAAAAAGCCGAGAGAAATCGGGAAAACCAAGAGTTCGTACCTACCTGTTTGAAAGATGGTACGTTTTCCCCGATGCAATGTCACAACGAGACCGGTTTTTGTTGGTGCGTGACTCCCAAAGGAAAACTAATACCCAATTCTGCAAAACGTCACGATAAACCAAATTGTTCGAGAAAATTTAAAATGCGGAGGAGAGCATCCGTACGGAAAGACAATAAAGAAATTTGCGGACCCAACGACAAACAAAAATTCAGTGAAAATTTGTTAAATTTGTTCAGAGCCGAGTACGGTAAAGATTTGAACGAGGATGTGGATACGGTACTGTTAAATCAAAAAATACTCAATTGGAAATTTCAATCGATTGATAGAAACGACGACGAGTACCTTCAACGTGCGGAGTATAAAGTTTTGAGAAGGTTGAAAAAATTAATAAAGCCTAAAAAATGTGCGAAAATGTTTGCGAAAATATGCGATTTGGATCGCGATTTTAAAATATCAAAATCCGAATGGTCGGCTTGCTTGGGAGTGAGCATGATAACCCTAAAGGGAAGTCCCATAGCTTCACTTTCGGGTCAACTTCCGGGTTTCGAACACGTGAATCGTAAAGACCAAGAACCCGAAGCAAACGATTGTTTCTCGGATAGACAAGCCGTACTCGCCGAACAAAGGTCGAATAATTTATACGTTCCTGAATGCACTCCCGACGGTCGATACAATCGCATACAATGTTACAAATCGACGGGATACTGTTGGTGCGTCAACGAAGACGATGGAAAACCCATTCCCGGAACATCCGTTAAAGATCAATTGCCCAAATGCGATTCCGTTCCGGTTCCCATTCGACCCATGAAAGGTTGTCCGGGACAAAAAAAAGAAATTTTTTTAAAAGGTCTGATGGAATTTTTGGCGGACAAAGTCATTTCGAAAAACGTGACACAATATTCGATGGAACAAGTCGTGTCTCTCAGTTTTCTCTCGCTCGATTCGAACAATAATAAATATTTGGATAGAAAAGAATGGAAAAATTTTCGAACTCTCATCGTCGACAATAAAAACCTTAGACGTTGCGGAAAAAGACTACCTAGATTTTGCGATATTAATAATGATAGAAGGATCAGTATGACGGAATGGACGAATTGTTTACATAGGAGGGGGCCAAATCCACTTAAATCCTACCTGAAAGATGACGATTAAAATTAATCTGCTGCTAATCTCTTAATACAATTGTTGAATTATATAATAAGGAGATATACGTTGATATTATTATTATTAATCATGACGATAATTAAATATTATTTATAATTTATTTATTTATTTTTTTTTTTTTTATTAATAAATGACCAAGACATTTTTTTTTTTTTTTTTTTTTAAACAAAGTTAAATATCATTGTTATAAAATATTTACATACTCAAAAAAGAAATAATAATAATAATAATAAAATAAAAGAATTATTTAAAATAAGGTCGGTAGTAGTGCTTTAAAAAAAAATAAAATAAATAAATGTACATAAAAATTAATACTTTAATTAATGTATTTCAAATAAAAAGATTTTCAATAGATATTCATATTATTAGTACTTATTTAATTATTTTAATTAATTGATTTTAATAATCAATAGAAATAAAGGATAATTTTATTGTGATTATTATTATTATTATTATTATTATTATTTTTTACTATTAAACTCTACTTGTAAGTTTATATAATGTTAAAAAGTATAAAAATATTTTAATATATATATATA
>NW_002987887.1:2496122-2525569 GCF_000006295.1 Pediculus humanus corporis | reverse complement strand
AAAAATTATTATTATTATTATTATTATTAAGTTATGATTTATATATTATTCTGACTCATTTTGACACTTATTATTATTATTGATCATGTTTCTTTCCGTAAAAAAAATTTAGTTTCTTGTAAATATTATGGAACAAGTCAACAATTTTTTTTTTTTTTTTGCTTTTGCTGTCGTTTTTTTTTTTGCTTTTGCTGTTGTTTTTTTTTTGCGTTTCGATTATAGTTTTTATACCGATTAAAAAACCCCTCGTTGATGATGATGATGATGATGATTTTTTTATGCTTATTTTTCTAATTTTTTGTAAAACAATTTTTTTTATTAATTATATATATATTTATTTATTATTTGTGTGTCGTATGTCTTTGTAATCATTTTTTTTTTTTTTTTAATAAGATCTTATTACTTTTTTTTATTTTTTTATTTTTTTTTTTTTGACTAGAATTACAATTTTAATTATTATTGTTAACAAAGTATTAAGATCTCATCTTTCATTTGCCTTGTTGTTAATTTTTTTTGTTTAAAAAAAAAAATAAGAGTAATTTTTGTTAAAGTTGTAAAATCAAATAAAACAATAAACAATTATTATTATTATTATTGATTCTTTGAAATAAAACCGATCAATTAATTAATTAATTAAAGCCACATTATTTACTCTTTATTATTATTATTATTATTATTATTATAAATAAAATAATTAATTATTAAAATATTTATAAGTATTAATTTATATTTAAATATTTTAATTTTTTTATATATGTATTTTTATTTATTTATTTATAAATTCATTTATCAATAGAAAATAAAATTTTTTAATAATAATGATATTGCTGATTATAATTATTATTATTTTTTATATATATAATTTTAATTTTATGTATAATTTATAAAAAAAAAAATCATTCTTGCCATTTTTAATATTGTTTTTTAATGTGAAAATAATATAATTTATATATAAATTCTCATCATTTGTTTTTATTTGTTACATTATCATTATTATTATTATTATTATTATTATTATTATTGTCACTCCTTAAACACGACAAGGTTCTTATTTTTTTGGGTTTTTTAAGTTCATTTATTCCAGGTTTCTACCCGACGGCGATTCCTTAGGGATAAATCCTATGAATTTCGTCGGTGTTATTTATTTATAATATTTTATAATATTTATTATTATTATTATTATTATTATTATTATTATTATTACGT
Source organism: Pediculus humanus corporis (assembly GCF_000006295.1). Taxonomy (NCBI): domain Eukaryota; kingdom Metazoa; phylum Arthropoda; class Insecta; order Psocodea; family Pediculidae; genus Pediculus; species Pediculus humanus. The sequence continues at coordinate 2,524,363 of NW_002987887.1, read as the reverse complement.
ATTTCAAGTTTTGTTTGTTTGTTTGTTTGTTTTAGAAATGGGTGAAATTTTTAAAGAAGCTGTCGGAGAAAAATTTTTGCATATCTTCATTCGACGGTGATAAAAATTCAGATTCAAATTCCATAACTCAATTAATAGATGGCGGTGGATTGAATTCGACGAATTTAACGACCATAACCGTTTCCGCCACGGTTAATTTTATCGGTGGTAGTTCAAATAAACTTCCGGATGGTTTTGCCGCCGTGACAGGGGATGTACCCCTAGGAGGTATAAGGACACACACATTAAATGGATTCAATGATGCATTTAACAACAATTTAATGAGGGTTTTGATAATTTTTTTTAGATTGGGTATCACTTTCGAGTAATAATCATCCGTTAAATTCGTTAAAAATGACGTTTGGCGTCCCGTTCGATTTGAAAAAAGAAGATGCTTGCGTTATATTAACGGTACCCGTGACATTTTTATCATTGAGTAAACGATCCAGTGTTTGCATTCCAACATTTCTTAACGTGAGTATTTTGTAATCATTAACGGAAAATATAATTTTTCTTTTACCGGAAATTAATTATTATTTTATAGAAAACAATCACTCACGTGGGTGAGTTAAACGTCGTTTCATCGATCGATTCAAATTACACGTGCAAATTAGGATATTTAACAAATTTAAATTTTCATTCGGATGAAGATTTTTATTTGTCGAAAATGGAAAGGTTAAATATTTATCTACGACTTTTTCATTCGAGTTATTTTTTATTAGCTGTTGCTTTTACTTTAATTTGTTTTTCCTTGTTTCGTGGGAGGAATTATATGTCTGTGGAAACAACGGATAAGGTAAACATTTTTAAAAATAAATATTAATTGTAATTTTTTAAAGTTTTAAATATTATTTATAATTTTATTACGTTTCAGGTACCTCTTGCTTTATAAAAGAAATTTTTTTTTTTTAAATTCAATGATTTTATTTACTCGGGATCAGTATTATTCCAAAAAAAAAAATTCGTTATTTTGAATTTGTTATTAATTTTGGTAAATTTTAACAGCAAAAAGACACTAAAAAACTACAATTACGTATTGATTTATTTATTTTGTGTTTTTAAAATTTAATTTTAATATATTTTATGACGGAAATATATTATAAATATTAATAAAACTTTAATTTATTTGAAAAATTATTTTGTTGAGAAAGAACACTTGAAAAAATTAGTTAAACGTAAAATTGTTTCAAAAAAAAAAGAATTTACGTCGAAGTTTTAGAAACAATTTTTTTATTGGAGTTTGAACATCTCTACGATTTCCAAGCTTTAAATATGGCTTCTGCTAAACAGTTGATTTATATTTAATTTTTTTTTTTTTTTACTGAACTGTGATATTTTAATATTTTCAACATAAAATGTTTAAATACTCTTGACATTTTCTTTATTTGATATTTTCTTTCTGTTTTTTCGTAATAATTTTCAGTAAGATATTATCATGTTATTTGTAATAGCAAAAGAGTCTGAATTTATTTTCTGTTAGAAAATTTTTTAATATTTTTATAATTGAATTTAAAACTACCAAAGATATTAATATGGTTGCCGATGAATGCGATGATTTATTACCTGATAAAGTAGCCGCCAAAGAATTTTATGCGAAATATGAGCCGAAAGAAATTTTGGGAAGGTAATTAAAAATTAAGTAACCTTGAATTTTTTTTTTTAGTGTTTAGTTGATGATAATTTATTAAAATAAAACTTTATGTAGTTAACTCATAAAATATATTAATTATTGAATTAACTCATAATTATTTTTATTTTTAATGATTATCAGGGGTATCAGTTCAACTGTTCGAAAATGTATCGAAAAAGAAACTGGGAAAGAGTTTGCTGCCAAAATTATAGATTTAAGTAATGAAGGAAATGAAACTGTCGATGGTAAAACAACTCTAGAAGGAACAATACAAGAAGTTAACATTTTAAGAATGGTTGCAGGTCATCCTTACATTGGTAATGTATTTATGTTTGTAGTATATCTTATCATTATTATTTTTACAAGTTAAATAAAATATAAAAAAATTATTCTATGTGTTTTTAGTGGAACTTCATGATGTTTTCGAATCTAGTACCTTCATTTTTCTAGTATTTGAACTTTGTAGAAATGGAGAATTATTTGATTATTTAACATCTGTAGTTGCATTAAGTGAAAAGAAGACCAGATACATTATGAGGCAGGTTGGTAAGCAAATGTAAAGATAATTGTCGATTTAAAAATATTTCAAGAGAACTTAAGAAGTACTCGAAAAAAAAATTTATAAATTAAATATTTTGAAATTTTATCATTGATCGCTGATAAGAATAAATAATTATATTAAAATAATTAAGAATTTTATTTACAGATTTTTGAAGCTCTTGATCACATACACAAAAAAAATGTCGTTCATAGAGATTTAAAGCCTGAAAATATTTTACTGGATGATTGCATGAATGTTAAAATTACTGACTTTGGCTTTGCTAAAGTTTTGAAGGAAAATGAAAGATTGGTTGAGTTATGCGGGACTCCTGGGTACTTGGCTCCGGAAACATTAAAAGCAAGCATGTTTGAAGATGCTCCAGGCTATGGAAAAGAAGTAGACATGTGAGTTTTAATATTTCATTGATTTAAAATTATAAATTTGACATTGTTAATAAGATTTTTTTTTTACTTTTTCAGATGGGCATGCGGTGTCATTATGTTTACTTTGTAAGTATCACGATTATACAATGAAACTAATTTTTTTTTGAAAAAAATGTGAGTATTAAATTGTTTTAATTAATTTAGGCTGGTTGGTTGTCCTCCATTTTGGCATAGAAAACAAATGGTCATGCTAAGAAATATAATGGAAGGAAAATATTCTTTTTCATCTCCAGAATGGGCTGACATATCTGAGTCGCCCAAAGACCTAATAAGACAATTATTAGTTGTTGATCCTGATAAAAGAATCAGCATTCAAGATGCATTAAGTCACCCATTTTTCAATGTCATGGTAAGTAACAATTGTTATTTTCTATTAACACAAATTATAGTTTTTTTTTTTTTTTTTTTTTTTTCTAAAAAAAATTATACTCTTTGTTTCAGTTATTCGATCAGGACATTGCTCCATTAAAAAAGAGTTTATCAGCATCTTCGAGAAGGATCAGCAAAATTTCACAAATGGCAAAAGTAATTGAAATTTTTATTTATTTTTTATTTTATTAATTAAAATTAAATTATTTATTTTAACGTGATTATATATTTTCAACAGGAACTCAAAGCTTCGTCGTTTAATCCGAAAAAGAAATTTCGTTTTGCATTGCTATGCGTTCAAGCTGTAATTCGTTTGAAACGAATGCATTTAACACCGGAATCGCTTTCACTCGAGAACGCCATATTGGATCCCTATCACATTAAATTACTGAGAAAGGTGAGTTTTTTTCGCTAAGGTTTTTACTTCAATGATAATTCTTTTTACTTCATTATATCAATTTTATCCTTTTTTTTTTTTATTTTAGGTCATCGATGGTTGTGCTTTTAGAGTGTACGGTCATTGGGTAAAAAAGGGAGAAGGTCAAAATAGGGCTGCTTTATTTGAAAATTCACCGAAAACGGAATTGAAACAACGTTACGTTTACAATTTGAGTCGATGACAAAAAGAATGATTGATTGATTGATTGATTGACTGCTTTTACCTTGTTGACAAGACGTATAAAAATAAGGTATTTTCGTTATCACTTTATTTTTTTTTTTAATTCTTAGGCTCGATGAGTAAGTTACCATAATAATATTATCATGAAACAAAAAAATGTTTTTTTTAAATGTGAAACATAATTCTTTTTATGTTTATATTTTAAATAAGTAATGCACACACGATAACAAAAAAAAATAAAATCAAAGAGGGCTGTGAAATAAAAAAAAAAGTAATGTTGCAAAATAATTATAAACTTTGTAAAGAGAGTCACATAATAATAATTAAAACAGTATAAAATTTAATAATTGCAATCGAAATGACACAGGGGATTATTATCATTTAATGATTGTAATTATTATTTCTTTTTTATTTATATTTAATTATAATTTATAATTTAAATTTAACATTATAATAATACTAAAATAGTTGGGGTTTATATAAGCGTACTCTCTCGAATAAAAAAATATTTTTTAACATAAAATTACAATTTATAATAATATTTTTGTTTATTTATATTAATATTTTGTTTAAATGATTATGGAAATAAATTTTTTTTTTTTTGACATTGTTTAGAAAATAATAAAGTTGGTTAATTGTATGGCTTTTGAATATTGAATAATTTTTTATATTGAAATCATAAATATTGACAAAAAAAGAAAGAAATAAATAAATAAAATTGGCGTGAAATAATCAAAAGAATTATTATTATTATTATTATTATTACATTAATGTATTACAAAAAATGTAGCCTTATAATTTTTATAAAATTTTTAAAGAAAAAATAACAATAATAATAATTATAATTTTTTTCAAAGGACTAATTTATTAAATTTTATATTTTTGTTTTGTTTTAATAATTATTTAAATAATGATAAAATTAATTATTATTATTATTATTATTATTATTATTATTTTAATTTTTCGTTTGTTTTATTCGAATATTCTTATGATTTTGAAAAATATGGATTAGTCCATTAAAAGAAATTACAGTTACTTACAAAAAAGTATTTTTTAAGAATCATTTAACTATAATTGACAAAGGTCGAATAAACATAAAATTTGGCAACGTTGGATCATACCATGTGACTAAATGGGAGCGTGTTTTAAGAGTTGGATGTGATGCATTGACCAGTGTTCAAGTCCCGGGCAATGACGCTAAAAAAGTTATCTTTTTGTCGGGAAATCGCGTTTAGGGTTTTCATTATAGTCGATTTATGTATTTAAGGGTCGCATAAATGATTTTCGATAATTAATTATTCGGTTATTTAATTGTAAATAGTGAAAATAGTGAGATATCCAAAAGTAGGAAAGTGTTACTTGGTTTTACACGCCCTTCTTTAGGTGACGTCACGTTTAGCTCTCTGATTGGTCGGTTTCAGCGCCCGGACACGTGAGGCTGATTGCATGCCAGGTGTTTTGTTTGTGCAATCTTTTGTTTTGATTCCATATTATTTAATTTAAAAGGATTTTTTTTTTTACTATCGTTCTTTTACCAACTCCTGCAATTAAATAAATAATTTTATATTTCGTATTCGAAATAATATTCGAGTGATATTTACTTTTTTTTGGAATATTTAATGAAATAATGAAAACGGCAGAAAACAATCAATCGTGAAATATATTGCGTGGCGTCTGTTTTAAGTCAAAAATCCACCAATCAGAGCGGTCGTTTTTAATGACGTAATACGACGTCATTGTACAAAATCTCTGATTGGTTTGCGACAGCATGACTTCAGCCTGGGTCGTTATTTAGCTCATGTAGACGTGGATTTTTTTTTGTTTTCTTTTTGTTTTTTTTTTTTCTTTTTTTCTTTCTTTTTCTTTTCTTTTTTTTTTTTTTTTTTGATTTTTATTCTATAATGTTCGTACATATACATGTATTTATTTTATACGATTTGAAATGAAGTGTAAAGTTTGTACAGTAATCTACGTGTTTACTATGTAATTTGATATTTTATGAAATCGAAAAATTATACATTATCGGAATCACTCCGGTGAAAAAATGAATTTAGAAACTCTTTTAGAGGCTGCCAAATTCGTTGAGTCGCAAGAAGTGAAACAAAAGAAAGCATTGGAATCGTTCGGAGATGCACGTGGTAAGTACTTGATTTTTTTTTTTTTTTTTTTTTTTTTTACTTGACTTTTGCGAAGTGTTTTGACATTTTTACAAAGGGACAAAGTAAAACGTTTGAAAAAAAAAATTTTTTTTTTTTGTCATGCTAATCTCTCGTATATAGTTAATCGCGATAAACGTAACGATCAAACCGGAATTTTTCCATATTTATTATAAGTCATGTTTTTTTTTTTTTTTTTTTTTTTTAATATAATTTTGCCTTTTGAATATATAATATTCTTAATTGTTAAACATTAGAATTTAAATGGCCTTGTTTAACTTGAGGCTTTCAGTTAAATCAAACCGTTATTTTTCGTTTGTTTGTTTGTTTTTTTATCATCATGTTCATCATTATTATTATTATTTTCAATGATGTGTTAGGTTGATATATATTTTTTTTTTTTTTTTGTTTTATTGAATAGTCATTTATTAAAATGTATAAATGATTAATCTAAATAATGTCAAGTTTTTTAAAATTGTATTTGTCAGATATAAAAGAAGATTTGAGGTAGTTGAAGCAGGTTTCGGTTTATCGGTTTGATGGTGATTTTTTTTTTCTAAAGATTATTTTCATACAAATTATCGATTGTGAGAAAAAATTTTTTCATTAGTTATCTCGAGTTTAAAATTTAAATATTAATTTGTTGTCATTTTTGTAATCGGTGGTGATCTTTATCTTAATCGATTGTAGTAAGAAGGGGACAACATTTTGTTAATCATTTAGGAAAAACTTTCATGTGTAAAAGTTCAAGTCGTTGATTGAGTTATCAATCAATCTTTGGTTGTAATTAATGAAAATGGAAAAAATATTTTCAAACAATCATTTTACTTTCAATAAATTGAATTTAATTGTTCGATTAAAAACTTTGGGGGGGGGGGAAGGATGGAAAAAAATTTTTGTTTTTTGTCGTTCGCATTCATAACTTTTTAATTTTCAATCGATTTTATTAAAATCCATTATAACTCTTTTTTTTTTTCTCGATTTCCATAATTAAAATCAGATTGTTAATTTACTCTATGGAAAAAAAAAACCCCCATTTGATGTCATTTTTTTTTAAAGTTGGTAATAACTTTGTACATGTATGTAGTATATTTATACTCGAGTAGTACATTATATAATTTGATGTGGTGACATTATTATGTATTTATTACTGCGACTGCATATCATCACAGACAAGTATTTACATACCTGAAATTGCTTGCCAAATAGTATTATTATTCTGATTTAAATTTGAATGATTTGAAAGTTTTATTTTTTGTTGTTGTTGTGCACCATATTTATATATATATATATATATATATATATAAGCATTTATTTAGTTGTTGTTGTTATTCATTATTTCCTACTTTATTGTGAAATATTATTATTATTATTATCTGTTTTGTTGTTGTTGTTCTACTTTTAGCCCCTACTTTTGCCTATTAAAAAAATAAGTAAATAATCCATTTTAATTTAAGTTTATATAAAATTTAACAAAAATATTGATTGAGTGTGTGTGCGTGTGCGTGTGCGTGCGTGTACGCTAAGTAACGCGTTTGCAACATTATTATTATTATTATTTAAGGGTTTTAGATTGGAATTATTTAATGCTTTCGTAGAATCGGTCTTTTTTGTATTTATTTATTTATTTATTTATATTCGTTGGAAATGTCATTAAAAAAACGCTTTGAGCACATATGCGATTAATAATAATAATAATGTGAAATTTTCGAATGGGCTAAAATACCTTAAAACAATCGATATTATATTAAAAGTAATTAAAAAACTGAGGGCGTAAAACAATACATCGATAATTACCCCCCCCCCAAAAAAAAAAAAAAAGGTTCTTTCAAGGTACGCAAGAGGAAAAACTTTATGAAATATGTATACACACTACACCCTTGTTAATTTAATAGAAAGAAAGAAAGAAACCTGGTCAGGTATAAGAAGAAGAAGAAGAAGAAGAAAAAAAATTTCATTTAATTGAGAGTTTCGAATGGTGCGGGCGGTAAATCCATTACAATATATTTTGAATAATTTTTTTTTTTTTTGTCATGTTGTCGTTCTTAAAATTTTCACATATGAGTATTTAGCAGCAATACCATTTGTAAATGGAAAATTTGGTTTTTCGTTGAGATTATCACAACGCTCTGTGATAAAATACAAACAAAACAAATACTAATACTATTACTACTCGTGTAAATTAATATTCTGCCATTATTTTTCAGTCATGGGTTTGGTTCTATTCGGTTAGGTTTGGTTTTTTTATTTAAACTTAAACACAAGAATCTGGCATGAGAAATGAGAGAGAGAAAAATATTCATTTGACGATTAGATATCGAAATACTACAAAAAAACTATGACAAAGAAAAAATTAAACCACGTTTCACAAGGTTATTTTATGGTAGTAGATCTCTTTTTGTCGTTCCCACTTTTTTAATTATTATTATTATTATTATGTTTTATAATAATAATAATAATAAGTAATAATATTGTTTTTCATTTGATTTTTTTTTTTTTTTTGAATTTGAATTTGACAATTTTTTATAGTTAGTTAGTTAGTTAGTTAGTTAGTTTTTTATTTCATAATATACCTTTCACCATTTAGTAATTTTTTTAAAAGAGAATTTCAAGTAGAATTGATTTTACGATGGTTAAGAATGGAAAACATTTGTCATCTTACGTACGTGAAGTTTTCTGCCCTGCAATTACGCGTGTGCGGCCCTGTGCCGAGCAAAACGTCAAATAATTTTGTTGCAACGTTGCCAAGTGTATTTAGTTTTTCGTCGCGTGCTTTTTGTGTATAGTCAAACTCTACTTAGAAAATTCTTCACAAAAAAAAAAAAAAAAAATTTTTTTTTTAATTTGCTTTTAGGAAAAAAATTTTCCCCCGCACGGTTTTCTTTTTTTTGAATAAATCATAATTAATGACCTTAAAAATCCATGCCTTTGACAAACGAGTGGGGATTCGAATGATAATAATAATAATTTAAAAAATTCATTAAGATGAAATAATGATATATAAAAATTAAAATGTTGACGGTTGGATTTGGAGAAAAAATGGGGGGAGGGGGACGGGACTTTACGAGTGAAAATTATGGAAAAATATGAAATCCTCTAACCTTCTCATGAAATATTAAATGACGATTGCGAAAGCAAGCTTGCTTATTAATAATTTTTTTTTTTTTTTTTTACATTTGAATTGTTAAAAAAAAAATTTGTTTTTTCGACGAATTGCAAAAAAAAAAGCTTTGTATATATATACGTGAAATTTTTTGGAAAATTTGGGAAAATCGTGAATGCTTTCCCCCCCCTCCCCCCAATGTTAAAAAAGAAAATTTTTTTAAATTAAAATTGAATTTTGTCGTTTTTACATACGATACGATACGATACGAGATTTTAACACAAAATTTGATTACGAGTCGTTTAAATATGACGTCAAAGTACTTCATAATTTTTTTTTTTCATATTCAATGAATTAAAGAGAGAAAGAGAGAGAGAGAATGTGTGTGTGTGTGTGTGTGGGGGGGGGGAAAGAATATAAAAACCGTATTTCGACTCGTGTTTGTTGTCTTGGTTGTTTGTTCGTTTGTTTATTTATTTATTTTTCGTTCTTTAATACAAAAAAAATTACATTTCAAAGTCAAATTTGGGCAAAACTTTTTTTTTTTGTCTTTGTCGGATTCGAACCGTTTGTTTCTAACTAACGATTATTATTATTATTATATAATATATAAGTCGAGTTTGTGTTGGGGTACAAACGTTTTTGACGTTGGAAAATGTTAATGATAATAATAATGTTAATAATAAACCGTTATGTTTAATTTTTTTTTTTTTTTTCGGAATAGTAATTTATGTATGACGTATGCACGAGTAAAGGTTTTATGAATATTATTATTATCATTATTATTATTATTATTATTTTATGTAAAATAGAAGTAATTGTCATGTGTGGTTGTTTACACTAATATTTGATTAGTTTCGATGCACATGACTGATAACGCGTGTTGGTTGGTCAAAAACCGGGAGCAAATTTTTTTTTCATTTTTCTTTTGAGGAGGGGTGGAGGAGAGGGGAGGGAATGAAATTTGTGGGGGGGAGGGAAATTAATTAATATTTACCGCTCTTAATATTAATTACGTAATTTTTAATTTGAATGCGGTAATAAATAATATTAAAAATAATTAATTCATCATCATCATCATCATAAACGGGGCGGATTCACGTGTTTGTGGTCTCATTAATTTGTTGTTGTTTATGTGTGTGTGAGAGAGAGAGAGAGAGAGAGAGACAGAGTTGCAAAAAGAAGAAGAAGGAAAAACGAAGAGAAAAAGTAAATTCGTTGTTGTTGCTGTTGTTGTTGCTCCTTCTTTTGCAAAAGTTTTGCTACGAAAAAAAAAAAAAAAAAAAAAAAAACTGGGGTGAAAAGGAAAGATTTAATTTACAAATAAGGGAAGGAATCCCTCTGGCACAAAAAAAAGTAAGTCCCGGACCAAATGGAAAAATGTCGAACGTTAACAACCGGTTTCCTGGGATAAAAAAAAAAAAAAAAAAAAAAAAAAAAAAAAAAAAACTCCCTCAAATTAAAAAAGGGTCATTTCTTGGGGGAAATTTTTTTCTTTCTCTCTCCCTCTCTATCTCCATCTCTCTCCTTACAATTACTCTCGGCTTACTTTGAGGGGGTATATATATATATATATCTAATTCGAGCTCTCTCCGTAAATCGGGTATTATTGAGATGATAATAATAATAAAAGAAAATTTCCCAGACTAAAAAAAAAAAAAAAAAAAAAAAAAAAATTCAGGGGGTTTTTTAATGGGGGGAGAGGGGGTGTTAAGGGAGAAGAGAAATCGTTAATATTGACCGAGTGTGATTTTATAAATATTTATTTAAAGATTATCGATAATCTTTTCTCTCTCTCTCTCTCTCTCTCTAATGCATCTGTCAGTGCAAGATGCGTTCGGAAAAAAAGAGAGAAAAGGTTTTATATAAAGAATTAAGCGGGAGTGCTTATGGACTTAATCAGTGAAATTTTCTCTCTCTCTCTCACTCTCTCCGAAGTAATTTTTAATTGTTGGAGTGAGAGAGAGAGAGAGAGAGAGAGAGAGAAAGAGAGAGAGACTAGGAAAATGTTTTAAAACACTGTTTTCCCGGCTCGCGTGTGTGTGCGTGTATAATGATTGAAGTCTTTGTTTGACGAAGGGATAGAAGAAGTATAGGGCTGAATTTTCCGAATCTCGGGGGGAAAAAAAGAAGAAATTTTCCCCTTTTTTTTTTGGGGGGGGGGCCATCTAGTAGTCTGTCTATATATCTATATATCTAGTAGTCTGTCTCTATATATATCTATATATCTAGTAGTCTGTCTATCAATTCGTCTTACGGAGTTTTTTCGTTTCGTTTCGATAATTAAATTTGCCTCTAATGCTAAGACCCGTGTTGTAATTTAAATTTTAAATATTATAATTGAGCCTTCAAGGTCCCGTTTGCGAAACGAGAGGAAAATTTTTGTCGTTGAATTCTTTTTCTTTTGTATTTGAATACCGAATAGGGGAAGGAGGGGGGGGTGGAAATTTATATATATATATGTTTAAATTGATTATAACACAACATTGATTATTGAGAAATATTTTTATTTAAAATGAAAAAAAAATTTTGTTTTTTTTTTTTTGTTTTCCTGCTCATGCTCAGACTCAGCAGACTCAGTCATTAAGTGCTAATCGGTTTTTAATTTAATTTTTTTTTTTTTTTTTTTTTTTAATATACGGCCCAATAATCCCTTATTGTTTTGGTTGTTGTTGTTGTTGTTTAAAAAAAAAAATACGCGCGAGGCATCCATTAATTTTTTTTTTTTTTGTTTCTCCTTCTTTTTGATGTGTGGTTGGTGCGACGACTTATTAATTTTATTTAAAAATTAAATAAATGTAAATTAAAATCTTATTTATCGTTGGTTGTTTTCTATTCGGGGAAAACTTGAGAGGGAGGGGGAGAGAGAGAGAGGGGGGGGGTGGGAAGGGTTCAGTCAGGTTGATTTTCGAAAAGGAAAAAAGGTATAATTGCACGGGGAAAAAATTTTTGAAATTGCATAACTCATTTTTTAAAGGCGTTTATTTGATTTTTTTTAAATTTTAAATTCCCAATAGAATTTATTATTATTATTATTATTATTATTATTATCATTATTATCATTATCATCATTATCATTTGGGAAAGAATTTGTTTATGTGTGTGCGTGTGCGTGTCAAATTATTATTGTCGAGTCCATTTAAAATTTAAAAAAAAAAATTAAAAAAATTTTTGCACGTTTTTCTCTTCCCCCCCTCCTACTCTATTTTTACTCGTTTATTTTTAAAAAAATAAATAAATTTTTATGAAAATTACGACGAAAATAATTTTTTTTTAAAACGCGATCAAAAAGAAAATTTTTTTTTTTGTCGGGTGAAAAAAAAGAAAATTGTTTTCTTTTCCTTTTTTTTCTTTTCCTTTTTTTTCTTTTCCTTTTTTTTCTTTTCGTATTCTTAGCGAACCGAAGGAAAATTTTGCATTAAAAAAACGTTGACACTTATCATGTCCTCCTTATAAACGTTTTTTTTTTTTTTTTTTTTTTAATATATTCGACCCATTTTTGAAATCGTTACTTACTCCTAAGATGACTGACTATAATCGCTCTCTCGGGAAAGCTAAATCGGGAAAATCTAAAGCGAAACGTAATAATAATAATAATTACCGAACGAGGAGTAAAAAAAAATTTTTTTTTAAATTTGAAGGTAAATTTGAGGGATTATTTTTATAATGGCGAATGGAACGTTTTTTTTTTTTTTAAATAAAGTAATTGTTTGGGCCTAATGAATTTTATTGACGTAGATGATAGATTTTTAGGCGCGATTATATCGAATTTTTGTGCTTTTCATACACGTGCACGTGCGCGTAAAGACGCACATCGTGGTCGACGAGGGGGTTTTTTACACGTTATTCCTCCGTCACTTTTTAACTCGTATTAACAGGTATTATCTCTCTCTCTCTCTCTCTCTTCCTCCCTCTCTCTTCCTCGTTTTCCCCCTCCTTGAAATAATATGTTTCGGCCTCAGTGAGGAGCCGTGTGCCAAATTACACTCTTTGCGAGAAAAAAAAAACATTATTGATCGCCAAATCGGTTTTTTTTTCTTCTCTTTTTCTTTTTTTTTTTTTTTCTCCTTCCAAGGTTAATTACAAAAGAAAAGGAGGAAGGGAAGAAAGAGAGAAAGAAAGAAAGAAAAAAAGAAAAGAAAAAAATTTCATTGCTTCATGTTTATATTTTTATTTCTTATCACATTTATTGTGATAAGGTTTAAAGTTTTCATTGTGTGATAGTGAGAATTATTAGAACAGGTTAGATACTAATTGTGCAAACTTTTTTGTTTTTGTTTTTGTTTTTGTTTGTTTGTTTGTTTGCAAACAAACAAACAAACAAACGCGTTGCGAAATAATAAGAAAAAAGAGAGAAAAAAAATTTTTTTATTTTTGTTGGCAAAAAAAAAAACAAAAAAAAATCGAATAAAATTTTTTTTAATGTTTATCCTGCCTGGTATTTTCTTACTCGCGTGTTTTCCCCTTCTCCCCCGCATTTGAAATGATGATGATAATAATAATGATAATAATAAATGAAAATTTTTCGATTTTTTTCGTTATATGCGTTTGTTTGCATTACGTTTTTAAAAGTTGGTAAAAAAAAAAAAAAAATTAAATTAATGATTTTTTTTTTTTTTTATTTTACGTTTGTGTTGACCTCTCCTCGTGTCAGGAGCTCTATTGATCAGCAATGCAGATTAGGTCTTTGACTCGAGGTCGCCAACCCATCATCACGGGAAACTGCCACGAGTTCAGTGTCGTACGTAGAAAAATCACCTTAGACAAAACTAAATAATAATAATAATGATGAATTAATCGACGGTTCTGTATATGTCGAATTATTATTATTATTATTTTTCTTTGTCGTAACGGCGATGTGATTGATCAGTGATCGTATTATCAACATTCCCCCCCCCAAAAAAAAAAAAATTAAAGCCGTTCGCCAAAAAACGTTCGGTGCGTACCCAATGGTTCATTACCACACAAGGTCGCGGTAGGATGATGATAGAATAATATTTGACTTTGGCAAAAGAAAAAATTATGTTCGTTGATTATATTCGCGGACTTAAGAATGGAGAAGAATGGCGTGAACGCAACACCCACTCGAACATTGGAGGATGATTGGGAGGAGGAGGAGGAGGAGGAGAGGATGAAGATCAATCTCTCACACGACACGATAAATATATGTTTTATTGATGGCATTACCAAAAAAAAAGAAAAGAAAAGAAAAGACATGCAAAACTCGAAAGGAAACGCATACACGCAAAAACATTCACTCATCGGGTTTTAAATTATTATTTAATGGATTTCATGTCGGTTGTTGAGTCCGTCGGTGTGTCGGTCGGTCGGTTTAGAGCAGAAGAAAAAGACACGTGGTTCGATATATATGTGTGTGTGTGTGTGTATTGTCTTAAGAGTGGGTGTTTGGGGAGCGAGTGGGAAGGGAAAGAATTGAAAATTATAAAAGAACAAAGATCGCTGTTATCGAAGTTGTTAAATGTAAATTATCATTGTGGGTCTGCGTTTTACTGTAGACGCAAGCAAGCAAGCAAACAAACAAACAAACAAACAAACAAAAAGACCACGTGATACCGTAGCGTCTTTCGTAGCGTAAAATCCCATGACACGCTCGGAATTTTTTTTTTTTTTTTTTAAGGGGGATACAATTATGGATGATGGAGTCCGATAAATTATTATTATTATTTCCGAAGACAAAGAGAGAGAGAGAGAGAGTGTGTGTCTTTACTTTTTCTTTTGGATTTCGCAACGGGCGAAACGTAAAAAAAAAAAAAAATTAATTCAATGATTTATTTATTTACTTGACCTTTGAATTTTTATCAGTTTTTAATTAATTAAATATTTTTTTTTCACCGTAAATAAAATAATAATAATGATAATAATAAGGAGAAACGTAATGGCGGAGTGCGTATCACGAATCAACGTGTAATTAATCAATCTCTTTGATAACGACGATTTGTGCACACGGGGGGAGGGAGGGAGGGAAGGAGGGAAGGAGGGCATTCTCTCGAAGTAAAACGGTTTTCGTTTTTTTTTTTTTCCCTCTTTCCCTCTTGTTGTTTTTTAAAGTGACTAGTCAGTCAATCAATCAGTCAGTGATTGGTTTTTAGGCGTTTTGAATAATCCATGCATCGATTCATTCAACAACAACAACAACAACAACAATTAGTCAGTCGGTTATAAGTTGGCGTGTTCAACGGTCGTTGATTCCTTTTATTATTATTATTATTATTATTATTTATAAGCGAAGTTTTACCATTTGCCGCCGCCATTTTTTTTTTCAAATCATGCAGCAACATTTTTTTTTTTTAACGCACACAATAGAAATCGCAAAAGAGAGAGAGAAAAGCAAAATAAATAAATGAATTAAAAAAAACGAAATGGCGCACGTTGTTATGTGTACGGTGGTGATGATGATGATGATGATGATTAGGAATTAAACAATTTACAATTTGGCAACATCGAATTTCATCTAGTTAAATTGTTGTTCGTGGTGGTGGGGATAAAAACGCGTGGAGCGGAACTGTCACTATTATCTCGTCTATCGATAGTCGAAGATAGTTATCATCCATTGTTGTAAAGAGTGTGAGACGCGCCGCGTGTTAGATAGACTAATACTGGTAGTATTGGAAACGTAATATTAATACATCTCGGATTTTTAATCTAATAGACGTCCCGTCGTAAAAAAAAAAGAGAAAAAAAAATTTCGATATATCCGCAACAAACGACAACAAACAACAACCAAAAAGAAAAATGGGCGTCGTTGCCGTTGAAATATCTCAAGATTCGGGGGTTGTCGGTAAATATTGGCGTTCGCCGCCAAAGAAAAAATGGATACGACATTATTTGTCAGGTACGAACCTAAAAAAAAAAAACCGTTTTTACTATTATTCGCAATAATCTAATTATAAATATATATATTTTTTTGCAATTAAATCGGAGGAAATGACGTCAGAGTACAAATACCGTGAAAGAAAATTATTATTATTATTTAATTTTTTTATTACGTTTCGCCATTTTGAAAAAAAGAGAAAAAAAACGAGGCGCCGTTGGTCGTTTTTTTTTTTTTTTTTTTTCATTTTGTCGGTGAGGCCGATAAATGCGTTTGTTGTTTGTTTGTTTGTTTGTTCGAAAAGAAGGAATTTTTGTGTTAAATCGCGGATGTAATTTTACGTGCCAGGCGTTCGCGGTATTTATTCACATTTATCAAGTATTATTTTTAGATTTTCCTGCAATTGTTATTGCCAAACAAAATTATTTATTTATTTATTTACGAGTGAAATAAAATAAATAAATAAATAAATAAAAATTTTTATTCGCAACAAACAACAACACGGTAAATTTAACGTAAATGCGCGTCGATCGCAAATAATTATTATTATTATTATTATTATTATTATTATTATTATTATTATTATTATTATGTATATGCCTTAAACGAAGAGTAAAGGGAAACATTTGCAATTACGTCACGAATCATTGATCGTAATTTATGTACTTATTTATTTATTTTAAATGTATTACGTACGCGTTGAATTAATTTTTTTTTTTTTTTTTAAATTCCCCCTTGATGTCGATTATTGAAAAGGAAAAAAAAAAAAAAAAATTGGTGAAAGGTTGAAAACAACCTCCTACTCATTTCGATACCTATTTCGATACCTATATCGAACGATATGATTCTTTCGAGATTTTTTTTTTTTTTTTGACAACATCATAACGTGTTTCTTCTAGTCTCGTTACAAACTCTGCCACATATCGCAAGCTAAGCCAAGCTAAGCTAAGCTAAGCTAAGCTCGCCCGTCGCTTTCAACAGAATGCGGCGGCAGCGGCGGATGAACGCGTTTGCTTTCCATAAGTTAAACATAATTAAAAAAAGCTCGGCTTATCGATTTCGTAAGCTAAGCGTCTTTCTTTCAAAGGTGCACGTGGAGAAAGATTATCGTGAGCATGCGCGGTTAATTTGTCCCTGTTAATAATCACGTGATGACCCCGACCTAGTTTCCTTGTTGATTCTCATTCCAAAAAAAAAAATAATAATAATAATAATAATAATGATAATGATGATGATGATGATAATAATAATAATAATAATAATAATAATAATAGAAGAAGTAGAAAGAAAAAAAAAAAAGAAAAAATTGCGTGCGGTTTCGATAAATGACTCCCGGGGTCATTTAGGCTAATAATCAGGCTGTGGCGTTGCGAACGTGTCGGACGTTTCGTGTCTTTATATTCTTTTGCCACTTTCGGAGTGCAAACGAATAAAAAAAAAAAAAACTCAAATAGGATAAGTTTAATTATGAATTATAATTGTATCAATTCGTAATGACGACAATAAATGACGGTTTAATATCAAAATGGCGGGCGTTAGGTACACGCACGCGCGCGATTTCTTCCTTTCGCGAATCCGACGGCAAAAAATTTCCGTTAATTAATTTGAATTTGTTTTTTTTTTTTTTAATGGCGCGAATCGTGTCTTCGACTTTGTTTGTTCCTTCCAGGTTTGATTTTCGTAATGAAAAAAAAGGGTTCCAAGAGGTTATAAATGGCGCGAGGGGAGGGGTGGTGCGTGTGACTGACTAAAAAATTTAATAAATTTTTATTTTATGTATGCAACATGGAAACTCTTTAAAAACCGTTTTCTTTTCGTGCAACTATTATTATTATTATTATTATTTAAATTAAACAGTTAGATTGTCGCGTATCGTAATTAATATTCTATCGGTTGATGAGAATAAAATTTTTATTAATATCGATTTCCCGATTCGATTCGATTCGATTAATTCGATTCGCGAACGATAAATCCCGTTTGAAAAAAAAAAAAAATGTTTAACGATCGATTTTTATTTTTTTATTTTTTCTTTCTCTTTCCCTACCCCCCCAAAAAAAAAAAAAAAGAATATTCAACCGTCGTGATTAAACAAGAAGGAGGAGGAGGAGGAGGAGGAATCGTACCATTTCATCAACCTTCTCCGACGGAAAAACCTCGGAACAATAATGGTCCAGTCGTCCGGGAAAAAGATGCAGACGATCATCATTCGTATCACAGGGATAGTTCGAGGGAGCAAGATGACATACATGATCTCAGAAGACGTTTTGGGTGAGTGTCATTTCCATTCTTATTCTTTCCCCCCGCTCCCCCCGGCCTTACCCTCCTCTTCCTCCTTTTCCCCAACAAAAAAAAAAAAAACTGATGAAAAGATTAAAAATTTGTTTGATTGATTTAGGTCTGGTACCCGAGAGGTTCACAATAAATTAGAAAAAAATCGTAGGGCTCACTTAAAGGAATGTTTCGAACTCGTTAAAAAACAACTTCCGGCGTCGCAGGAAGATAAAAAAGCGTCTAATTTAAACATATTGCACAGTGCTCTTCGATTTATACAGGTAAAAAAAAAACGTGTCACGTGTCATCAGGTAGCCCCCTCCCCGACTCCCCTCCCATCCCCATTGTCAAAAATTTTAAATTTTTGTGATGACGTCACGATTTGCAACTTTTTATTTCTACGCTCCTCACTCAAACCTGTTTATTTATTTATTTTTATATATTAATATGTCCACATAAAGTCACGGTAATAATATTTAAATGTATATGTATACATGTATAAGGGTTTATTATTATTATTATTATTATTATTGCCGTTTACCGTTAATTTTAAGGTATACAAAAAAAATAATAATAATGATAATATACATGCGTATACGTATGCACGTGAAAAATTCAAATTGCAAATCACTACGTAGTTTGTTCGTTACGTGAAAAAAAAAAAAAAAAATGATAACGTTTATTTCAAGGTCAAATTACGCGCTCTAATTATTATTATTATTATTATTATTATTTAGTTCATTAACCTGATTGACACTTGGTAGTATAGTAGTACTCTATTTTTCAATAAATAAGTATAAGTGATTATATTGATATTGATAATGATAATGGTTAAATAAGAAATTGAGGAGCATTGTTTTTTTTTTTTTTTTTTTTACGTGCAATGCGCGTGAATTGTGTCCTCCCATTAAGGGATGGAGAATCACTTCCGGTTTTTGTTTACTTCCGTTGTGATTGCCATTTAAAAAAAGAAAAAAATTGTTGTTGTCGTTTTAGACGTTACGTAGAAAAGAACGGGAGTATGAACACGAGATGGAAAGACTGGCTAGGGAGAAAATTGCTCTACAGCAAAGGTTTGCGACGTTGAAAAAGGAATTGTCGGCTCAGTGGGACCACATCGATTTCAACACTTTAGTTCCAGATGTTATGGTGGTGGATTCGGTTCATAGAATACATTCCAACGCGATATCAGGTACGTCAAAAAATTAAACATTGAAACGTGTAAGCAGAAGACGAAGAAGAATAAGAAATTTTTGTTTGTTTGTTTGTTTGTTTAGAACAAGACGATGTCATGATAGCATCCGACACGGAAGCTCTGCAGCGTAGGGGATTAATGTACAGCAGCACATCATCACAAAGTTCGACGGCAGCATCTGCCTCTCCTTTATTGCCACTCTCTCTACCGGCTATTAATTCGGACGAGAGGCATTCGCCAAGGAATAATAATAGTAGTCCTAAAAATATCGCTTCAAGAGAAGTAAGTGTCTGACGTTTGGAAATTTTTTTTTTAAAGAAAATCGTCATCGAAAGGTTCGGTTTTAAAAAAAAAAAGGTTTTTCATTTTGTACAGGACGTACCAAAATTGATCTCCATTCCCAACCGACGTGAAAGTCCCAAGCAGTCAACAACGACGACGACATCACCCCATTCGAAATCTACTTCTTCGTCCATCTCATCACAAACCACCAGCGGTCATTTACAATTGCCGGTTTCCACGCCTATTCTTTCAACTCCTCCGGGACATTTGGCGGCCACGATCGTATCTCCTACCATTCAATTAGTGACATCGTCCGGAATAAGAATGCTCCCGAATGATCAGTCATTGGCATTAAGTCTTTCTCATCCAAACTCCGTCGCGTCCAGTAAGTTTCTCTCTCTCTCTCTCTGACAGTGATGATTTATGCGAAATGATAAAATGTGAATTTTTGCTTTAATTCAAGGCGGAGTTGCGCTCGTTCATAAACCCAACAACGGGGAATCATCCACGGAAGCTTTAGGGCTCATACAAACAAATGGCATCAGGGGTAAAAGTCATCCGATCGGTCTTGCCATTCAAAATGGAGCTTTGGCCCCTGGTTTGACTGCAAAAAATGGAACCATTTACAAACAGCAAACACAAGTTTCTGGTAATTATCATCTTCATCATCATCATCATTATTATTATTCAACTTTGTGTAATTTTTGTTCGTTTTTTTTTTTATACAGAAGGAACATCGTTACTTCCTAGTCATTTAACGTCAGCCGGTATAACGCACGTGGTGGCTCCCATTCCGGGTAGTCACGGAACGTTGGTGACTCCCGTTCCCGTAACCGTCGTCTCACAAGGAAGTCAAGTGGCTCATATATTAACGGCTTCGCCTCAGTTGGGAAACAAAGTTTGTATATCGTTTTGCGAATAACGAACGTGTTGTTCCCCCCCTCCCCCCACCGCCTCAAGTTAGTTTTAAAAATTTAATTTTTTTTTTTTTTTTTAAAGATGGTGACGCCCCTTAGCTTAAAACCCGTTAGCTCCATGCCAATGATGAGTCAGTACATAGTGAAACCAGGTGCTGCCATGGTCGTAGTAAGTCAACCATCAACCGTTCCCCATTCAACAGTTTAAACTAAATTGAAAAGAAGAAGAAGAAGAAGAATGAATGTTTGTTTGTTTGTTTGTTTGTTTTTGGCGGGTCTTTTTCATTTAATTAAACATTAATAATAATAATAATAATTATAATAATTCGAAAACAAAAAAAAACAAAAAAAAATTGTAGAATCGATTTTTCAAATTTAAAAAAAAAAAAAATTTTGAATGTGGACGACGGTAGGCTTGATGTTGATCGTTATCGACATTTTGTTTGTTTGTTAATTTAGTCAATTGATATTTGTTTAAATATGACAATCGATTCCAAATCGGACAAAGGATAATGATAATAATAATAATAATAATGATGATAATGATAATGATAATAACCGTCGGTGTTTATGTGTGGGTGCGTGCGTGTGTGTGCATCTAATTAGGGCCAAATTTTTAATTTTTCAGTTGAATTTTCATTGCTCAAATCATCATCATCATCATCATCATCTTTCGCCGTATATAAATTCACGGAATGGGAAGGGAAGGGGAGGGAGAGAGCTTTCTTTTCCCCCCCTCCCCTTTCCTCCTGTTGAAACGAGTAATAAAATGTAATTTTTTTTTCATTCATTCGAGATAGAAAAAAAGAATTGACCGTTAATCCCGTTTGTCGTTTGTCGTTTGTTTTTGTCAAAAAGAAGTCGTACAATTATTTTATTGTTTGTTGTACAAACGCGACGGATTGTATACATATATTTATAATTTTTTTGCTTTTTTTTTTTTTTACATCCTATTGTTTTATTTCGTTAAATTTAATATTTTTTTTTCTTTACAATTATTATTATTATTATTTAAAACGGGGATTTTTTTTTTTTTTTAAATGGGATTCGTTACACTTACACATTTAATGATGATAATAATAATAATGACGGGATTATCACAAAGAAATTTTCCTACATTCCATCAAAATCATAAAATAAAATAAAAGAAAAGGAGAAAAATGGTTTATGCTAGTCTTATGATATTTTTATTTCTGTCGTCTCATTCAATAAATATAGTCTATCTAGTCTAAAACACGAAAGTAATTTGTTTTATTATTATTATTATTATTATTATTATGAATTCGAAATGAAAAAGGAAAAAATAATAGTGATTATTCATTATGATTATTTTTGTTATATATATACATATAAATATGTAATAAAGTGTAATTATCAAGAAAGTGAGAGAGAGAGAAAGGGAGAGAGACAGATTTATCGAAAAAGAGACAAAATTTGTGTGTCAGAGGAGGAGAAGGAGAAGGAAGGGGGAAAATCGTGTGAATGATTTTTTTTTTAATAATAATAATTTCCATGGCGGTTATTTACGATCAAAAAAATTATGTACGTGTAAAAAAGAGAAAGAGAAGAGAAAAGAAAAACGTTTTTAAAGTAGACTGAACATTGTACAAATATTTAAAATGTAATATTGTTTTTTTTTTTTTTTTTTTGTTTTCTTTCTTTCTTTCTTTCTTTTTTTTCTTCTGCTATTATTTTTTCTTTTATATCGAGTGTATAATAAATAAATAAATAAATGGAGCGGGGTAATGAATGATGAATGGTCGAGATTTCAGTCAAGCCAACCGTCAATTTTCAATAATGACAACAAAACAAAAAAAAAAAAAACTAATTTATGTTAATAAATATATATTATATGTTAGAATTGTGTAATAAATTGAACTTATTAGATGTAAGTTAGGAAAAACAAAACAAAATAAAAACAAAAAAAAAAAAATTAATTAAATAAATAAATAAATAAAGATCAATTTTTTAATTGTTGTTTTTATTATTATTATTATTATTATTATTAACATTTTTTTTTTTTTATTTACAATCTAACATTTTAATAATTCATTAATTGTTTTATTTAAATAAGGATTTACAATTGTTTTGTTTTGTTTAAAAATGGCGGAATTAGTTAGTTAAAAAAATTTACGCTAGAGTGCGGAAAAAACAATGTCATAGATTAAAGGAGAAAAAAAACTTAAACTTTTAGTACAAAAGCTTTTTTACTCTATGATTCCATCTGGTGATATTTTGACACTTAATTATTTATTTAACGCTTTTCTTATGATTATTTTCTACCGGATATTTTTCATTTTTCATTTAAAAAATTTTTTTCGTGACTGAATAAGAAAAAAAAATTAAAACATGTCGAATGATTCGGTTAAATCGGTACGTTTAAATTTATTTATTTGAAGCGTGGTTTTGAAAAAATATTATAAACATTTTCATTGAGTTTTAGTGAGAGAGTGAGTGAGTGAGTGAGTGAGTTATATTGTTCCCCGCCCTTCTTATCTTTTTATATTTACAGCCTGTTAAAGCATTAGAAAAATTTAATTTTTTTTATTTTAATAATTTTATAAGAGTTTTCTTATTATCATTATGATTATTGATAATTGGAAAAGTTTTAATTTCACTCATGATTTAAAAAAGCCGGTACTTGTTTGTGGTTTTTATTTTGAATAAATAAATTGATGAATGAGTTTTTGATTAACCATTGAAAAATAATTTTGTTAAATATAAATAAAAAATTCTCATGATATTCAGTCATTTTTCAACATTTGAAATATTTTCATTTTAGTTTTCAAGTTTAGACACAACTGGATATGTAGGTTTTGCAAATCTTCCTAATCAAGTACATAGAAAATCAGTAAAAAAAGGTTTTGAGTTTACTTTAATGGTTGTCGGAGAATCAGGTTTGGGTAAATCTACTCTTGTTAATAGTCTCTTTCTGACTGATTTGTATCCTGAAAGAGTGATTCCTGATGCAGTGGGTAATTAAAAATAAATTTTTAAATAAATTTCTTTTTTTTTTTTTTAAATATAATTAATTGAAATTGAAAATCAATTTTAATTATAGAAAAAACACATCAAACAGTCAAACTTGATGCATCTACAGTAGAAATCGAAGAGAGAGGAGTCAAATTGAGATTAACCGTTGTCGACACTCCTGGTTATGGAGATTCTATCGACAATACCGATTCTTTTAAGGCTATTATACAATATATTGATGAACAATTTGAAAGATTTCTAAGAGATGAAAGTGGACTTAATAGGAGGAACATTGTTGATAACAGAATACACTGTTGCTTTTATTTTATTTCGCCATTCGGTCATGGGTAATATATAATAATTTATTAAATATTCTCTTAAAAAGATTCTTACATTTTTAAAAATTGCCATTTTGTGATTGTCTGCTACTAGGTTGAAGCCATTAGATATTGAATTCATGAAACAATTACACAACAAAGTTAATATTGTACCAGTCATTGCCAAAGCAGATGTTTTAACTAAAAAAGAAGTGCAAAAACTTAAAAATAGGATATTAGATGAAATAAATTCAAATGGTATTAAAATCTATCCGCTTCCTGATTGTGATTCAGATGAGGATGAAGATTATAAAGAGCAGGTAACATCATGACTCTTTCCTTGAAATGTTTCTATCATTATTATTATTTCAATTGAAAAAATTAATACTTAATTTATGATCTGCATTTATTTTAGGTTAGACAATTAAAAGAAGCTGTTCCATTTGCTGTTTGTGGTGCGAATGCATTGCTCGAAGTCAAAGGTAGAAAAGTCAGAGGTAGATTATATCCTTGGGGAGTTGTCGAAGTTGAAAATCCCGAACACTGCGACTTCATAAAGCTTAGAACAATGCTCATGTGAGATGAATAACATGCTAATAATTTATTTTACCACTTGTTAAAATGACATTAGGGTAATTTTTAATATGATTATGATTCGCAGTACTCACATGCAAGATTTACAAGAGGTCACACAGGAAGTTCACTATGAAAATTACAGGTCGGAAAGATTAGCAAAGGGAGCTCCCGTGCCTAGGCGTCAAACGTAAGTTTCTTTTTTTTAATTATATGTGTTTATTTATGGGAGGTAAAGTTTAACGATTGACCACCAACAGGTATGTTACAAAAAGTTGCATTATGTTAAATTGCAAATTCAATTTTTTTTTTTTTTTTTCTTGTTTTTTTCTTCCCACTTTAAAGTTCAATACCGGAAGTGAAAGATCTAAGCGAAAAAGATAGAATGCTCCAAGAGAAGGAAAGAGAATTGCAAAGAATGCAAGAAATGCTTGCTCAAATGCAAGCACAAATGCAAGGGCAAACAAATTAATGTTTTACGAAAGAAAAAGTTTTAAAAAATTCCTATTTAATTATTATTATTATTATTATTATTAATAATATCATCGTAACTCGGTTATTATTATTATTATTATTATTTAAAGTAATTTTTTTTGTTTTTTTATTCGAGTGTGTTGCACAATTAAAAAAAATTATTCGTGTTGTTGTTCATGGAACACAAAGTAGAATTTTTACATCCGTTTCAAAAAAGGGAATTTTTTCAGTGCCGTATCCCATTCGTATTTCAGTACCGTATATTATTATTTTAACTCGATCTCATAATCTCAGTAGATATTTGAAAGTTTTTAAATTATTATTATTATAGTCAAAATATGAGAAGCCATCGAAAAGTTATTTTTTGTCGAATTGAAAAAATACATTTCTTTGTTTTTTTTAAAGAGGGATGGGGAGGAAAGGTGGGGGGAGAGGGGTTTTAATAAATTAAAAATATATAAATATATATTGAAAATGATAATAATAAATTTATTTTATTTTTTTATAAACAAATGAAATTATTATAAATAAATAAATAGGTTGTCGAAAAAAAAAAATTTTTTTAATATATGTTAAAAGTTTAATTTATATTAAAATATATTTTAAAATAATAATAATAATAATAATAGTAATAGTAATAGTAATAATAGTAATAATAATAATAATAAATAGACAGAGCCGAATGTAATTTTTTTAAATTTTTTGTAAAACAAAATTTTTATTTATAGATATATATATTGCTCAAAATGGTAAAAGAAAAAATGATAATAATAATAATAATAATTATATTTTAAATTGTTTGTTATACGTGTGTTTTATCTTTAAAAAAAAAAGTAATGATAATAATAATAATAATGATGAAGATGTGCGTGCGTGCGTGGGTGTGGGTGGGTGTGCGTGTGCTGATGCTTTTAAGCTAAATTTAATGTTTATAATTTTTTATTTTTATTTTTTTCCATTTAAAATGCATTCCAAAAAAAAAAAAATCGTGAAAATTAATTATTTATAATAACGCGCACACCCACACACCCACATTACACACTTTTTTTTTAAATTTATAAAATTTAGTTTTTGTCATTCGGGTGCCATTAATTTAAAAAAAAAAAATTTTTAATTTTTCAAATTTAAATTTTACTCTTCTTCCTTTTTTACAAACATATCTTACACGCATTTAATTAATAAAAAAATTGTTCTAGAAGTTTCTCTCCCTCTCCCTCTGTCTCTCTTTCTCTCTTTTTTGCATTGTTATCATGTCTTCCTTTAAAAACATTTAAAACAATTTGAAAAAAAAAAAAATTTTCCCCCCTCCTCCTTTTTTTTTTTTATACATACTGATATGTAAATTATTATTATTATTATTATTTATTTAATTAAAACTAAATTATATTTTAATTCGTATCGTGTTTATTTTTATTATTATTATTATTATTATTATTATTATTATTATTAATGTTTTTATGTTTTTTTTATTTTTACATTTTTGTGTATTTTTTTTTTTTTTCGAAATTATATATTTCTTATCAATATTCCAAAAAAAAAATATATATATATATTTTTAAATTAATTTAAAAAGGAAAAAGTTTTATTATTATTATTATCATCAACATCATTATTATTATTTTCAATTTTGATCGTGGTGGCGGTGGTGGTGGTGCAGGTGCAGGTGGTGGTGGGGAGGAATTTCAAGGATGTGAAAAAATTTTTTAAATATGACAAATGGTTGACCAACTGTTTCACACTTCCGGTATTTCCCAATCGAGGTATTACGAATCGATATCCGGTTTGATTTTTTTTTTTTTGTTAAACGTAACCGGATATTAAACGTGATTGATTGTGTGTCATTTCCTGACTAGTCGATTCATTCCACGTTGACGACAAACGGTCCGGCGGAAGGAAAGATTTGTTAATTTTTATCGCGATTTCCACCACGTGTTTTCCGATATCGTTAAACCGGAAATGAATCGTTCGATTTGTGATTCGTCGTCGGATTTTATGCAATCATTATTATTATTATTACTAAATTTTTTTTTAATGTGTTTCAATATTTAAAAAAAAAAAAAAACAAAATGATTGGATAAATTATTTAGGGAAGACGTGGAAGGATTAAATAGAAAGAGAGAGAAAGAGTGAAAGGGTCAAACGTGTCATTAGATTTGTTTTGTTATTCGGGTTGTGAACATTACCCAGATTGTTAAAGGAATTTTTATATAATTATAAACAACAAACAACTTATGACAAAAGTTATGCAAACGTTATAAACAAACAAAAAAATTGTGTCAAGGGATATAAACGTTTGTGTTTACAATACAATTGATTGTTGGTCATTTTAATTTTTTTTGGTAACCGGGTGTTCATCTTCTTCCAAAGATGAAATTTTGACAAAAACAAATTGCGATTGATAATTTATTAAATTCTCCCCTCCCCTCCCCCCTCTCTCTCTCTTTCTAAAAAATTCTTTTGAAATTTCTGTCAGCTAAAAAAAAAAAAAAAAAAAAAATTTTCTTTTGTCTTCTTCATCTTCTTCCTCATCTTCATCATCTTCTTCTTCATCTTCTTCTTCATCTTCTTCTTCTCCTCCATTTTAAATAGTTTTCGATTGATAAATACAAACACAAACACAAACAACACACAATTTGACAGATTTTTTTTGTTTTTCTATTTGATTATTGTGTGTGTCACACAAAATGACACATTTCCAGTTTACGTTTTAGTATCGTTTCATTTAATCGGGGGGGATGAGGGGGATGAGGGGACGAGATGCGGGGTCAGGGGGGAAAGGTCACAATGTTTGTTTTTTTCTCCAAATTAAACAATTTAGAACGGGACATTTGGAAAACGTCAAACTACGTACGTTTCTTATACGAATTCATTAAATTTTTCTCTCTCTCTCTCGTTCTCGCACACGCCATCCCTTCCTCCCTCCCTCCCCCCTCTTGAAAATAACTTTGGAAAATTTCTTCTGCTTTTATATATATTTTATATTATTTTTTAAATTATTATTTTTTTTTTTGATGCCTGGCGACTCTTCCCTCTTAAATCTGTCTAATTTAATTGTTAATTTGATGTTAACCTAACTAACCCATCACTTAAAAAATTTTTGACGTGATCATCATCATCATCATTATTTATTGTCTAACGGTTTTTTTTTTTTCTTAAAAGTCCTTTTAACGACATTTTTCTTTTGTTTTATTCTTCCTTCTAGAAAACAGAACAGAAAAATTTGAAAAAAGAATTTCTGTTTAAAAAATTTTTTACATTAAAGGTTAAATTCTTTCTTTCTTATTTAATAAATTTCCAAACTAAAAAAAAAGTCAAAATCTGGAAACGAATAAAATTAATAGGTTTTAAGTACAAATGAGGTCAACAAGGGTGTTATGAGAAGGGTGAGGGGTGGTAGGAGTGTGGGGGGTGGGAGTGTGCGTGTGTGTAAAAATTTACAAAATATAAATGAAAAAAAAAAAAAAGAAGAAATTTATCATAGTTAAACGTCAAATTTTTTTTTTTTTT
>NW_002987887.1:2491568-2495930 GCF_000006295.1 Pediculus humanus corporis | reverse complement strand
ACCACCACCACCACCACCGTCACCCCCAATAGCAACAACAACCGCAATAACGATTTAAAAAAAAAAAGAAAAAGTTTCTTAGGTGATTTGATATTAGGAATTTTAAGAATTTGTCCCTCACACACACTCACACACTTGCACACACGCACACACACACACACACACACACTCACACATGGTTCTTTTTCAAGTGGGTTATTAGTATTTAAATATATATATATCTTGTGGGAAACAGACGTAAAGTTTTTTTTTTTTTTTTTTTTTTTATTACTAGACCACCCATTTAAAAAATTTTTAATAAATATAAAACAATAATAATAATAATAAAAAGAAAAGGAATAAATAACAATCGATCAATAATTTTATTTATTTATTTATTTATTTATTTTAAGCAAAAAAAAATCAATTTTTTCCTTTTATTCGATACATCGAATCGATGGAAACGTTTTAATTATCATCATTATTATTCAGTTTTTCCCTTTTTTCTTCCACCCCGAAAAGAAGAGAAAGATCAAAAAAAATATTAATAATAATAAAATTGGTTTTTTTACGATGACGTTTAATAGTTGTCGCGAGAGTTAATAATGAGAGAGAAAGAGAGAGAAAGAGAGAGAGAGAGAGAGTGAGAGAGTGAGAGAGGAAGTCATTACCTTGTCGTTCTTAAATAAATAAACAAACATTTTTTTTTGGGGGGGGGGGTGGTGTGCATAAAATATAATATTTAAAACTTTAGAGAGTGTCAATTCTGTCAAAATATAATGTCGTCACACTCGACATATATTATTATTATTATTAAACAAACATGGCGAATTCGAAGAAGAGAAAAAACAAGAGGGTAGAATGAGATAGGATAGGATAGTTTTATCGATAGGATATAATGAAATCGGATCAAGGGGATGATGAATCCGGTAAGTGGTGATGGAAAGGGAGGGTGGGGAGGCGTCGGGAGGGGAGGGGTGTGTAAATTAAAAATCCTTAAGGTAGAAAACAGGACAAGGAACCCACACACACACGCATAAATCATTTCTTTAAGTGGTCGTTTTATTATTTTAAAAAAATAAATTAATAAGAAAATTTATTTACATAAAATTTATTTACAATTATTATTATTATCATTATCATTATCATTATCATCATTATCATGAGGTTTATCTCGTCGTGTAGTCGTGATAACCCTGATTCGTATTAGTTCTCGTATAAAATTGATAATTAGAATATGGACCAACGTTTGAACTCGTGTGATGAATGTGATGATGATGATGATGATAAATAGGACCGTAATTACATATATCTCCCGTGTAAGGGGATCCAAGTGTCGAATTCGAATTAATATTCGATAAAACCGGAAGTCCGGTATTATTACCTAAAAACCGTTAACGACGATTAAACGTTTACGTTAAAATAAAATTCCCGACGTTTTTAAAAAATTAATAAAAGGTTAATCACCTGTAAAATTTCTTGAATCCGTTAGAGTATTATTATTATGACCCGGAAGTGACGTAATTGAAGACGTCGTAGTCGTTGTGACGGATTCTAAACCGTTGACGGTTGATGACGTATTTATAAGTGAAACTAATGGTTGTTGAGTAGTAGTACGAGATGGTATTCCTGTTGAAGAATGTTCTGGACTCGATAAGGATTCATCATCTGTCCCGGAAAATTTTTGATTACGTCACGTTTTTTAAAAAAAATTTTTAGTTTGTTGTGACATATCTTAAAAACAATTCATCAAAGTCTTTTTAAAATCTGTCACCTGATTAATTAATTACTCTTTAAACGTAAAAAAAAAAATTTTTTTTTTATTTCTTCTGGTGCGGTCTCAAACATAATAATAATAATAATAATAATGTTTTAAAAAAAACATATGGCCACTTGACGCGACAGTTATAACCGAAGAAATAAACATTTTTTTTTTTTTTTTTTTTTGTAAATTTTTGTAAATTACCAGACGACGATGGGAGAAGGAAAAGTGTCACGTTTGTCATTTAAAATTTTGTCGTTTCGTGACACGCACACACACACACACACGCAAAACAATTATTATTATTATTATTATTACCTTTGGTGTTGGATCTTGTCGTCGGTGTTTTCCTTTGATTACTACTATTCCCACCACCTATTTGAATGTGATTCATAACATCCGTACCACAATCATCCGGATCGCAATCTCTAAATCCTTTTGCAAATGGATTACTTGCTATTTTTAATTGCGTGATCTGAAAATTTTTTAACGGGGGGGGGGAGGGGTAGGGGTTGGATAACATAAATAAATGAAATACAAATTTTTCGGGTAAAAATAAATAAATAAGTCACCCTCACCCTGTGATTTTGATATGCCGTAACGGCTGTAAATCTCGTTTCTTGAAAAATAAACGTTTTAAAATTTTCCGTATTGTTACCGTTGACTTCCGCTTTTCCGGGTATGTATAAAACGTGAAATCTCGGTTGGTAACGATGCATCGAATTTAATATTATCTAATTATAATAAATAAATTACGTAATAATTAATAATTTTTATTTTTTTATATGTGTGGCAAAAAAACAACAACAACAACTCACGTGACCGTTATCATCGAGTTGATTATTTGTCAATTTGAGTTTATCGAATGAAATAACTTGTTTCATCCATTGGGAACCCGTGGCGGGAGAATCGGGATGTACGTGAATTCTCGGTGGTGATATTGGATCCGCTTTTCCGGCTACGACCCAACTCGAACTGTGAAATGCGTACCTGTATCTCTTATCATCGACAGGTACGAAATCCATCATTAGCATGTAATCTGATAATGGATCGAGTCCGTAGAGTCTTGCTTGGAATGTTGGAAACATGCGTCTGCGTTCAAAGGTAATTTACCATCATTATTATTAGAATGGGGTGGTGGTGGTGATGGTGGGTGAGAGGGGTGTAAAGGGGATGAGGGGGAGATAAAAAAAAAAAATTAAAATATCAATCCGACCTGCCTGCTTTCGTAACAATCATTTCGGTACCCAATTCGTTAAATTCATCCCAAAGTGGTTTCATTTCCAAAATGGCGCCGCAACTCACGAGTTTCGGATGTAGTGGTAAATTTATTTGTTTTTTATTACCGGAAGTTTGGATTTTACCACCGGTTACGTCATCATCATCATCTGATTTTTTTTTCGTACCGTTATTTTCATGAGTATTATTGTTATCTTGTTGTGTTATTCTCGTTGTTGTTCTTCCAGCCGTCAACAAGCAAGCTATTTTTAAATAAAAAAAAAATCAATCAATCAATCAATCAAGAATTTTTTTTTTCGTTTAAATATTTCAAGGGAGTGTTATGTGATTACATAAAAAAAAAAAAAAAAAAAAAAAAAAAACATAAGAAAGTGACAAATACAACTATTTGTACGAGACAAAATATTAGGCAAATGTCCAAAATGAAATTTTTTTTTTTTTTATGTCCTTTCGGTTATTTTTCTCATTCCTGAATTTGCGTCAAAAAAATTATTATTATTATTATTATTATTTCATCCCGAAAAAAAAACGAAAAAATTCCAGCTGCATGTATTATTATTATTATTATTATTATTATTATTACCCGTTAATAATTTTTTTAAAGAAATTAAATTTCACGGTTTAAATTTTTTTTTTTTTTTTTTTTAAAGTAATAAAAAAAAAATACATCTTTTGTTTTTTTTTTTTTTTTCGTTTTTACGACTTTAAGAATAAACCCCCGATAATAAAGACAGGGCCCCACCCCCGCTACCCCCCTTAAAAAGTCGGGAAGGGAGGGGAGACTTTTTAAATATTTTCTTAATTATTTTATGCGTTAAATTTTCATTTAAAAAAAAATTTTTTTTTCTCTTCTCGAAACCGTACATAATTCTAATTATTATTATTATTATTACTACTATTATTATTATTATTATTATTATTATTATTATTACTATTATTATTATTATTATTATTATTATTATTATTATTATTACATTTTTTAAAAGTCTAAAGAAAGAAAAAGAAAGAAAAAAATGTCGACGCATAAAATTCCATTTTAAATAATAAAAAAAAATTATTATGAAAGAATTAATTAATTAATAAGTTTAAGTAATTAATAAGTAAATAGTTGGGACATTATTAAATAGATTAAATATAGTTAATAATAATGATAATGATTGTTACCTTCCATTTGTTTCATCGGTGTCGAATACATTTGTGACGTAAAATGTTCGTTCCAGTCGTAACATGAAGAATCGGCCGGTGATGAACCGGAAGAAGTTGGATAATGATGCATTTTCATTTCATGAAACCTTTTTTTCGGAAAAAAAAAGAAAATTTTGAAAACGGTACCTTTATTTATTTATTTAAACAAATTTTTATATTATCCACATAAATAATAA
>NW_002987887.1:2481934-2491352 GCF_000006295.1 Pediculus humanus corporis | reverse complement strand
AGAAACGATCGATTTAAATAATTAATTTATTTATTTATTTATTAATAATAATAATTGTTAACAAATCAAAATTCTGGTTATAGAAAATTTTTCCCGACGGAATTGTTATTATTATCATCATTTAAAATATATAAAATCGTAACCGTTCGTGATTTACAAAAGAAAAATTGTAATTATTACCTTTTATTATCATTATTATTATTGTCTAATTACATATTATTATTAAGTTATTATTATTATTATTATTATTAATAAAATTTTTCCACGTTTTTCTTTTTAATTATACGTAATTAAAAAAATTCATAAAAGTTTTTTTGAAATAATTTTGATAATATTTTAAAAAAAATGGCGAACGTTTTACATTATTTATTTGTTTTAAATAAAATCGAAGAATTATTTAGGTATTTTTTTTTAATAAGTA
Source organism: Pediculus humanus corporis (assembly GCF_000006295.1). Lineage (NCBI taxonomy): Eukaryota > Metazoa > Arthropoda > Insecta > Psocodea > Pediculidae > Pediculus > Pediculus humanus. The sequence continues at coordinate 2,490,931 of NW_002987887.1, read as the reverse complement.
ATAAATAAATAAATAAATTAATTAATTAATTAAAATAAGGTCGTTAATAATTAAATAATATTTTAATTAATTTTTTTTTTGTTAAATGAAATGATTTTTACGGGAAATTTTTTTATTTTTTTTTTCTGTGCGTTTTTATCATCTGAAATTTTATCAAATAATAATAATTACCTTACGAAAAAATATGCGTGTGCGTGTGTGCGTGTGCGTAAAAAAAAAAATGTTAATTAAAAAATTATCGATAATTAATCGAAGGGTGTGAAATAAAATTAACGTTATATTAATTGTTCAGGTTATAAATCCGTCATTGATAACAATTATCGAGTAGAGAGAGAGAGAGAGAAAGGGGGGAGGTAGGGGGGGGGAACTGTGAGAAAAGAAGAAAGATAGTAGGGAAAAATATTTTAAGAAAAAATCTGTCGAAGGAAAATTTTAGAAAAAAAAAAAAAAAAAAATTAATGGGGGTCAAATGGACATTCGAGTTTTCACCTATCCTGTACCCTTAAATCACATATAAATCCCGATATAAACAATAATAAACTATATATACTTATGGTATTTAATTATAATTAATTAAAATTTTTTTCCCTTAATGAAAGGTATTTTCAACCCCCCGAGTTTTTTTTTTTTTTTTTTTTTTTTTTTTCACACGCCGCGAAAGCCTTTTGTCACTCACGAAAGCTTTCCTAATACTATATACCACGTCTTTTGTCACTTTGTATTTTCACCAAATAACAAAAAAAAAAAAAAATCATCATCATCATTATTATTATTATTATTTAAATTAAGATGATATTCAATCAATGATTGACTCTCGGGTTTAGCTAATAATATTTTAAATCACAACATCGTCTATTCTAGTATTCGAATTTAAATTTTTTTAATTTTTTTTTTTGAAAAAAAAAATTTTTGAAAAATTGACCGAAGCAAGCAATGATTTTTTTTTACACATGACTCCCAATTTTTCGTTTTTTTTTTCGTTTAACTTTTTTGAAATCGTTTTCGAAATTTGTGTTTTTTTTTTTTTTTTTTTTTTTTTTTTAATACTTTTCCATTCCAAAAAAAATTTAAACTCTATTTTGAAAAATTTTTTTATCGTATTGTTAATAATAATAATTTTTTTTTTTTAAATACAAAAATTCAGTTTTCGTGCGATTTAGTAAAATAAAGCAAAAGCTTTCGATGTAACGCCTACGTTTAACTTATGTAATACGAAATTGTCGAAAACATCTGATTGAAAGCGACGCGAGTTTTTTTTTCAAATGTAACGCTTACGTTTAACTTATGCGTGTGTTAATTCGAAAAAGGAACCTCCTCTTCCGGTAAAAAAAAAAATTTTCTAAAAACGTGCACGACTTTATGAATCCCACAAAGAGGCAAAATTTATTTAATTGTAATAAAATTCGAGTATTTAAACAAAAAAAAAAAAGGGAGGGGCATAGAAATAACGAAGAAAAACATTTTCGAAACGGAAATTAATTGGAAATAACGGTAAGAACGAATTATTTGAAGTATAAAAAAAAAAAAAACTTTTAATAGATTTAAATTTTACGTTAAAAAAAAACACAGGTAATAATAATAATGATAATAAAATTTTTTTAAATGTAAATTAACCGTTTAAATGAATTTAAAAATAATTTTCATAAGTAAATCCCTTGAAATTATCACGTTTTCAATGGTGACAAAAGGATTTTAATACGATGCGAAAATTTTAGCCAATGAAAAACGTTTCGATAAAAATTATAAACTCCGCCCACTTTTTTTTTTCGAGATTTTAAAAATAAATTATTTAACGTAAAAATATTTTTAAAAAAAATTATTAATTGGTTTAATAAATAATAATAATTTTAAAAATTATTAATTAATTAATTAATTTTATTGTTGAGTTAATTATTATTAAAAAATTGATAAAAGAAAGAGTTAAATAGTTATTTAATAAATAATTATTAATTATTAGTTGGAGGCGGGGGAAATGATGATTATCGACAATGAAAAAGGATTTATTATTATTATTATTATTACTTATTTGGGAAAATGATAAATTAAATGTTTAATTCGAAAAATCGAAAATTTTTTTTTATATATGTAAATTCGAAATGGATTCGAATCGTACACACGCACTCACACACCCACCCAAACATACACGCAGTTCAAATTTTTAAAAAAAAAAATTTGTTTCGTTTTGTTTTTTTATTTTTTTTTCTTTCATGTTTTTTTTTAAAGTTCCGAAAGGATTTAAAAATTTAAAAAAAAGTTTTTAAAATGTCGAATTCTAAATAGAAAAAAAAAAAAAAAATTATTGTTTATCCATTAAAAAAAAAAAAAAAAAAAAAAAATTTTCATTTCAACAGTCTATAAAAAGAAGCGAGGTTAATATCAAGAGGCTTTCAACACATAAAACCAACTGTAACATCCTCTGCAATTTCATCTGCTTTTCATTTTATATTTACTTTTTAAATAATAATAATAATAATGATAATAATAATGATTATAAGGGGTCGAAAAAAAAAAAAAAAATGTCTACCCCCGGGTCAATTTTTTTAATAATTCGTTTATTTCTCAGTATCGTAAAACGTTTAAAAAAATTCTTGTTTTATTTGCAATTTATCATCATCATCATCATTATTATTATTATTATTATTGATAAAATTTAAAGAAAAAACATTTCAAAATATAATAAATTTAACGAACGAAATGATAATAATAATAATAATAATTAATTAAATCGAAACGAAAGTGAAAAAAAAAAATTTGCTTTTTTTTTTTTCTACGTGTGAAGAATATATTTATTACGTGATAATAATAATAATAATAATAATTTATTTTTTGTGATTTTTAGATTATTATTAATATTATTATCATATCGAAAAATATCGTATCGAACATTCGATTTGTATCGATTTTTTAAAATGGCAAACCTGAAATTTTTTTTTTTACCTTTGTCGTCATTGTGGAAAAAATTTCATAGAGAAAATAAATTGAGAGAAAAAATTGTTTTTTTTTTTTTTTTTATTTTGTTTTGATTTTTATAGGTTTTGAGAAAAATGATGATGATGATGATGATGATGATAATAATATGAGGCGTTAATTTGTCTCAAAATAAATACTTGAAAGATTTTTTTTTTTTTAAAATAATAAATTGCATATTAAATGTGAAACAGAGACGTGAAATTGAGATTCAAATGCCAAAAAAAAATTTTTTTTTTTTAAAAAAAAATGAATTAAAAAAAAAAATGGGCGTTATAAGCAAAAGGGAGAATTTAAAAGAAAAAAATTATTAAATAAACTGAGGGGCAGCATGTGGCTCCATTTTATGTATAATACTTTTTTTTTTTTTTTTTTTGTAAAAAGCTTATAAAAACTTTGAAAGCAGTTAATTTGTCATCCACTGGATAATTTTTAATATTACAAAGTTTTGAGCTTCCTCTTTTACGGGAGGGGTTGAAATATCCAATGTTATTTTTCATTAAAAAACCAGAGCAGGAAACTTATTATTGATTTTATTCCGGCATGACGCCATATTGTCTTGATTACAATCCAAATATAAAAATTTATCCAAATTTTTCCTTCCTTCCCCCCTTTTATTTAACAAAAAATAAATTTAAATAAATTTATTATTAATTTATTATTAATTTATTAATAAAAAAAAAAAAAAAAAAAACTTTAGGGGTTTTATGATAACAACAGAAAATAATTTTTAAAGAAATTTGTTAGACATTCACAATAACTTTCATATTTATACTATTTTTATATAATTACTTATATTGAATATTGTTTAAATTTGAATGCAAGTACTAAATAGCATTATTATTACTTCAAATTACAATTTCATACATTTTAAATGATTTTAAACCACTTTTAGTATTACCTTTCAATTATTTACCCTAACTGTTAAAGAATCTTATTCATTTTTAACAATAAATATGAATTTTTATAAAATTTGAGACTTATTTAATATTATTCAATATTTATAGTATTTATTGATTGATTATTTATAACCAATAATTAATTATTTTGTACTTTTTTAGAAAAAAAAACTTTGAAAATTTACTCTGGCTACTCCTCTTTAAAATATCTTAGAGTGGATTATACTACTCCATTATTATTATTATTATTGTATTTTTAAGAAGATAGAATTTTGTTTAAGGTCTGGAAAGATATTTAGAAACATATTTATATTTTAAATAATTTTATTAACAAAAAAAAAAAAAAAATTCAATTAAAACATGTTAGTAGTTGTAGGTTGGTTTTATTTATTTTTATTTAATATTTAAAGTAATAATAATATTTTTTACAATAATATATCTATAATGTTTTAATACATTTCTTTTTTTTTTTTTTTGTTTTACAATTAAATAAATCGTTTCGTTTTAATTATTATTAAAATATAATTAATTAATTAATTAATTTTTTTTTTTTTTTTTTTTGAAAAATAAACAAATTTTATTAAAAGGGGGTAAAATTGTTTCAATTTACATCGTACTTTTGAAAAAAAAAAAAAAAAATGTTTTGAAATAATAAAAGTTTTGAGTTGGTATAATTGTTGTTTCAAAACGTAACGCGGTAAAATTCGTCAAGGGACACAGACGTTGCGTTTTTTCTTGGTGTTAATAAAGTATCGCGACTGTCATGATCGATCGGCTTCGAGAATAAAAATAGCCATTTTAGACAGTGTTTTTGTTTTTTAGTTTAAAATTTTTAGTATCATACTCATGTTTGAGCCCCAGAGTGCTCTCCTGCTTAGAAAACAATTAGCAGGTAACGTATGAACGTTAAATATTTTATTTTTATTAATCCAAGCAATAATCATTTTCCTATTAACTGTATGCATCTCATCATTAATTTTTTTTTTTTTTTTTTTAAATCCAATTTATTTATTTATTATATATGTAACCGTTTATTTTCTCTCTTTTAATTCGTTTATTATTTATACATACATTAAATTTTTCACTTATATATTTTAATTTTTTTTTTTTGTCACCACACATAATTCCTAACCGCAATTTTTTGGTTAATTTTTTTTTTTTTTTTTATTATGTCTGGCCTTGATGCATGTTTTTGCTAGCCTTGATGATTTTTATTAAATTATACATAATGTTAAATTTTATGGGGTATTTCCTGACTAGTTATTACAAACATTTATATAGTTAAAATATTATCAAATGTCGTAATGTTTTGTTAAAAAATAAACCACGTGAAATGTATTGCGTTTTATGCAATACTTGAATTATACATGCAGCCATTTTTAAAAATTTCTTTTTTCAAAATCATTTTCAACAGTTTTATTTTTCAACATTATTATTATTATTATTATAATTATATTTTCCCCATTATCATTAAACGTTTAATACATATATTTTTTATTAATATCTCATCGATAAGTGATAAATACATTTATTTATTTTCGTAAATAATATTTGTATGGTCCACGCTTTGATGAGTATTACATATGGGTTTTCACTTAATTGCTTTTGTTTATCTCGTGTGGTTGCGTGCACAAAGATGGAAAAATTATAATTTTTTTAAAATATCCATTTTATTTTTTAACCTCTATTTAGTTTTTTTTTTTTTTTATGAAAATTATATTGTAGAGTTGAAAAACATCATATAGATTTTTTTATTACTACTCATAATTGTTTATGGTGGTGCAATAATAATTTAGGAAGTTATTTACAAATTTTTTAGCCTTGCCAAAAAAAAAAAAAACATTCTTAACAAGATTTTTTTCGAAAATAAATAAATAATAATAATAATGTATATTTGATTGTAATGAGGTTTGAAACGAGACAAAAAAATTTATTATATACATATATATATATATATTTATTAAATAATTGTTTTTATTTCTGGTTGTCTAACTAAAAATAAAAATTTGCAGAGCCATTGACCTTTTTTTTTTTTTTTTTTCTTCACAATATTAAGCAATTTTGCAATTTTTTTTTTTTTTGTCAACGTTTATCCTTAAACCTATTTTTATAATTCATTTCATATTTATTATGAATACATAAATTGCTTTTTATTTAAATAAATTATTCTGTTATTTTTATTTTAGGTTTTTATAACATAATTTTTTATGTTTAATTATGTCGGTTTTATAAAATTGAGTTTGATATTTTCGATTTTTATATATTTAATTTTTTTTCTTTTTTCTTAATTCAATTTAAATTTATAATGAATTAATCGAGTGAATGAAAAGAAAAGAAATGAAAACAATCAGTGAGAATAATCACTTGTGTGTTTTATTACTGCCTCAATACACATTATTTATTTTTGATTGTTTGATGATACCTTTCGAATAATTTTTTCTTTTTTTTTTGTTTTCAGAATTGAATAAAAACCCTGTCGAAGGGTTTTCTGCAGGACTCATAGATGACAATGATATATATAGATGGGAAGTCCTTATTATTGGACCACCTGATACTTTATAGTAAGTTTGCAAGTGAATCTAACAAATTATTATTATTACTTTAAGTTTCAATTTGTATATTTACGAGAAATGTTGGAGGGGGAAAAAATGTATTATATTTTTTTCGAGTAGTCGATTTAAAAGAAACATAACCTCAAAATTTTTTTTTTTTTCATGCTTTTTATTACATCTCATGTTGTAACCAAATTATTATTATTATTATTATTATTATTTATTTTTTGGTGAATTTTTTTATATCATGAGTTTAGTTAAGCAATATTAAATGAACAATGGTGTAATTTTTTTTTTTTTTTAATTTTCAGCGAAGGAGGATTTTTTAAATGTCATTTATTATTCCCTAAAGAATATCCACTTAGACCGCCTAGAATGAAATTTATTACAGAAATTTGGCATCCAAATAGTAAGTATATACTGAAACTATATTTTCATATATATTTAAGGGAGTGTTTGAACATGATTAGTAGTAATTCAAATGTTTTGTTTTTCAGTTGAAAAAAATGGTGATGTATGTATTTCAATTTTACACGAACCAGGAGATGATAAGTGGGGTTATGAAAAGGCATCGGAACGATGGTTGCCTGTTCATACGGTTGAAACAATACTTATATCTGTTATATCAATGTTAGCTGACCCCAACGATGAAAGCCCTGCCAATGTAGATGCTGCGGTTAGTATTTATCCTATTATTATTTTCCTATTCGATAAACTTATCGAATCTTACCCCAATGTCTTGTTAAGTGTGTTTGTCTCTTATGTATTTGAAATTGATTATTTATTTATTAATTTATTATTATTATTTTTGTTGCAGAAAGAGTGGAGAGAAAATTATTCGGATTTTAAAAGAAAAGTTGCACGGTGTGTACGAAAAAGTCAAGAAGAGTGCTTGTAGGGGTATTATATATATATATATTAATTAATTAATTAATTCAATTGAAAATCCTTTGAAAAGGTATTTCTATATTTTTTTTTATCTATCTATCTATCTATCTCTTTCTCTCTCTCTCTCTCTCTCATTATTTTATATTTTCATGTAAATTAATTATTATTCGAATCGAATTCAAATTAGTTTAGAAGACATTTTTTTTTTTTTTTAATAATTTTTATTTTTTATTTTTTATTTTTAATATGTTTGTTTATTGTAGGCTTTTAAAACACAAAAAAAAAAAAAAAAACAAAAAAAAAATTTAAAAAAAATTAAAAAAAAATAAATAAATAAACGAATAAATAAATAATATGATAATGATAATGATGATGGGTCGAGATTATATGTTAACATCAGTCACAACAAATATTATTATTATTATATTACAATGATGGAAACATTTTAATAAGATATTCAAGGGAAATAAATAATAATTAATTATTATAATAATATTAATGATGATGATGATGATAATAATAATAATAATTGATAAAAAAAACATTTGACTTTAATTCTCCTAGTATTTTAAAATATATATATATATATACATACATGATAAAAATAATGATAATAATAATAATACATAATAAAACTGGCGAATTTCGATTACACAATAATTCATCAAAGTGAGATGTGAGATTTTTTTTTCATAATGATTTGGAAATTCAGAAACAGCCAACAACCAACAACCACAAAAAAAAAAAAAAAATTGGAAAAGATGTAAACAGGAAGATGGGAAAACACGAAGGAAAAACAAAAGGAAAAATTGAAAGAAAAATTAGGCGATTTAATAATAATAATAATAATAATAATAATAATAAATAAAAAGGGAAAAATTTTTTTTTATTTTTACTTCCGGTGACTTATTACATTTTTTTTTTTTTTTTTTAATTGTTTGTTCGGTCGTGTTTGTTTGTTTGTTTGTTTGTTTGTTTTTAATTTAAAAAAAAAAAAAAAAAAAAAGTGGAAAGAAGTTTTTTGTAAAAAAAAAAAAAAAGAAAAGTGAATAGACATGTTTAAAAAAAAAAAAAAAAAAAAATTATTATTTTTACGGAAAAAATGAAAACCTGAAATTCTGATGATTGGTATGAAAAAAAAAAAAAAATAATAATAATAATGATGATGATGATGATGATGATGATGATAATTTTTTTTTAATTATTTTAAATCACGTCCGCGAAAAAAAAAAAAAAAATTTCCACACGATTCGAAAACGTTTGCATGTTTTTCTCTCTCTCTCTCTCTCTCTCTCTCTCTCTCTTTCTCTCTATCTATCTATCTTTCTCTCTCTTTTATTAAGGTACGAGGAACGTCAACTTTTATTATTTATAATTTTTTTTTTTTTTTTTTTTTTTTTAAAAGAGGATAAAATAAAAGAGGGGGAAAAAAAATAATAATAATAATAAAAAGTCAAACCCGAAATCATTTTAATTAATAATTTAATGTATTTTTATTATTTATTATTATTATTATTATTATGTTATTATCAATAAATTTATTATTATTATTATTATTATTATTATTTTAAAAAATTTTTATCGATTCGATTTTTTAAATATTTTTTTTTTTGATTTTAGAATTTCAGGTTTTTTTTTTTTAATAAATTGGAATTATCATTTTTGAATTTTAAAAGAGAATTATATAAATA
>NW_002987887.1:2467592-2481792 GCF_000006295.1 Pediculus humanus corporis | reverse complement strand
ACATGGTTATAATTAATACCCTTGATATCTTTATCATCCACAGTTTTTAAATATATATATATATATATAAATAAAAATAATAATAATATCATTGTATATATGTATTATTAAATATGGCTACCGAGATGAGAATTTTTTTTTTTTTAATAAATTAAATTAAATTAAATTAAATTGATGTAATTTTTTTTTAATTTTATTATTTTTATTTTTTATATTTGTAAATTTTTTTAATTTAATTCATAGAATTCAATAAAATAATAATAATAATAATAATAATAATAATAGAATTATTTAATTTAATTATTATTATTGTTATTTTGTAACCGTGAATAATAATAGTCGTCTTACATTTTTTTTATTTGTAAAACTTTGTGTAATTTTTTTTTTTTTTTAATTTTATAATAATAATAATAATAAGTTATAAGTTTAGTAGTTTTTTTTTAAATTTAATGTGATGGATTGATTGATTGATTAGAATTTTTTAAAATAATGTGTCACTTATGTTATTATCGATAATAAGTGCAATAAATATGTGGTAAAAATGGCGGAAAATTTATTTTTAAAAATAACGGTTTTTTTTTTCTCTCTCACGTGTAAGTGTGTGTGTGCGTGTGCGTGTGCGTGTGTATTTACTTATATTGTTTTTTTGTGCGTGAAAAAAGATTTTTAAAAATTTGCTCAATCGAATATTTATCTCGGTAGCCAAAAAAAAAAAAAAAAAAAAACATAAAATAATGATGATGATGATGAGTATGAGTATGGAAAGTATTCTCGAATCGGAAATCTTTTAAAATTCAATAAAATTATTATTATTATTATTATTATTTTTTCTCATGTCAATAACATATTTTTTAATGATGATGATGATGATGATGATGTTGTTGTTATTGTCGTTTTGTAACGAATATGATGAATTCACGTTTTGGGGAATGTCGTCGTTTTGTACAATAAAATAAAAAACATTTTCATGATTTTTATTATTTTTTTGTATTAAATTTAATGCCGTAATTTTTTTTTTTGTGATAATTTTTTTTTTTTTTTAATGATTATAATAAGCTCTACTGTATTTATTTTTAATGAATGTATTTGAGTTTTTTTTTTTTAAATTTAATTTTGTTTTTTTATAAATTTTTAATTTAATTCCTAATTCTTTAAAAAAAAAAAAAGTTTAAGTTATAAGATGAGTTAATAAACAATAGTTTATCTATTGAAAATAAGTATTTATTAAGAAAAATTTGAAAAAAAAAAAATTTATTTTGAATAACGGATAAAAATTTTAATTTAAAATGTGTTTTTAATAGTTTAAATTAATTTTTTTTTAGAGAGATTCGCAACACGTGAAACATTTTTATAACGAAAATTGTTTCAAAATATTTTTAAGAACTTTTATAGCGTTACTTTTTTTTTCCTGTTTCATTGTGAAAAAATGTGATGAAATCAAAATGGCCGCAACTGTGATCGACGCGACTGCACGTGTATTGCGTCGATCATTATTTTAATTTTTTTTAATATTTCTTTTGACTTTTTTTTTGATAAATAAGTGTAAAAGTGTTTCGTTTTAATAGTTAAATAGTTATATTTGTTTTTTAATATGAAGGATTCTAAAATTCCCGGAGAAAAAGCTCTGGGAGTGATGAAGGTGAATACAGAATTAGGCTTGTTCAAAGTTCCTAAAACTCCATTGAAAAAAAAACAGAAAGTTTTGGAAGAAGAAACGTATTTAGAAGAAATGGGTAAAATAATTCAACGTGATTTTTTTCCCGATTTAATGAAATTGAAAGCACAAAATGAATATTTGGATGCTCAATCGCAAAACGATTCCGAGAAAATGATGCAAATTTATTACAAGTACAGTTCTGGTAAAAGGCCTCCTACGGAAAGAGGTAAGCATTTTTATTCATTGTATTATTAAATTAAAATTTTTTTTTATAGTACTTAGTTTTCGAACCGATTATATTAGCTTAAACGTTAAATTTAATAAAAAAAAAAAAAAAAAAAATTATTTTCAGTTCCCAGTCCAGCCACATTTGAAACTCCTGTTCAACCAAAATTAAATAACGATTGCGTAGAAGAGGCAAATTTAGAAAACGATCTTGAAAAAGGTGCTTCTTGCAGTAAATCGAAAAGTGCAAAATCTAATAATGGCCCAGCAGAAAATGATGATGGCGAAGGTGGTCAAAATAGTAGTTCGAGTAATTCGAGTAAAAAGTTATCGTTAGATCAGTATCTGGCCTCACACACTAGCGAAGATAATGAAAGTTTTAAAGAAATGCACAAAGAATCCATTGTCAAACATAAATTAAAGTATAGTTGGTTATATCAAAATGAAGGCGAACTCAATAAAAGCATTGAAGATAGTTTAAAAGTTCCCTCGATAGAAGACCAAGCATCTGGCAAAGAAAAACCTTTAAGTCTTACTTCGTGGACTTACAAAAATCAAAATTACTGCATGTATGTTCCTGAAGGTAAGATTTTGTATTTTTTTACAATTTTTATTATTTGATATTTAATTTAATACATTTTATTTAATGTTATCATAAAAATATGGTAGCCGATTGTAAAAAATAATCGATAAAAATTATTTTAACCGTACTTATTTATTTTCGACAGGTGTTGATTTGACAGTCGAGGAAAAAAATGAAATGATGAGGAAAAAACACGAAATTGTTCATGAGAACACAAGATTAACAAAAAATCCTTTTGACGAGCAACAGAATAAAGATGTGATTCACGAACTCGCCATGAATCAAGCAAGAACTCAAGAAGGAAAAATTGGAGTCGATGGAAAAATTGTGACATGCGTTGAAACTCCCAAAGTAAATGGGTTTTCTTTTGTCAGAACGCCATCTCCGATGCCAGGTTAGTAAATTAATAAAAAAAGTTTTTTCACATTGAGAATGAAAAATTTCGATTGTTAATTAATTCTTATTGCAAAATTTTTAGGAGTTAACGAATCTCCAATCATAACATGGGGAGAAATTGAAGGAACTCCTTTTCGTCTGGATGGGAGTGACACTCCTTACAGTTCTTCGTCTGGACCTACATTTAGAATACCTGAAATACCCAAAAGAGAAAAACTGGCAATGGCATTGGCAGACAAAGCAAGCGAATCATACAGGGATAAAAAAAGGAAAGCAATCGAAGCAGCAAGATCTCAATTATCAGGGTGAATATTTAAAAAAAAAAAAATAATTTTTTATGACGTCACGGCACGTTTTAAATTTTCACAACTAAAATAATTTTGGTTTTTTTTTTTTTTAGGCAAACTCCCAAACGACAGGGTTCCTGCATAAATCGCATTAATGAAATGTCTCCTGCCGCACAAAGACTCGCATCTGCTTCGCTGGGTCAAAGGTTGAATGCGGATAGCGCTCTGAGAAATTCATATTCTCCGAGTCCGAAATCGTCGAGGTCGTCACCGTATTTCAACTTGACACCGAAAACTCCGAGAACACCAAAGACTCCCGTCACTCCCATGGCTAGTCCAAATGCGAAATTAAAACATCTCGTACGGAGAGCGACGCCCGTGAGCGTGACAGACGATTTGCTCAAATTGCCAAGAATTGGAAACAGCAGGCCAAAAGCCTCGGATTTTTTCTAACGCGCATACACAATATGATTGAGTAATGATCAAACACACGAGGATTAGTTATTAAGGTATGTTATTATTATTATTTTTTTTTTTTCTATTGACTGAGACATCACCCGTAATAAATTTTGCACGTGCATACAAAACTTGGAAAGTTAAAAAACCTGTAGGATGTTTAAAATAAGGGATGGGGAGTAGTGGAGTAGGGAAAACGATTAAAAGGACGAAAAGGGAAATTCATAATAATAATAATAATAATAAGTTTCGAAACATTTTTTTTTTTTTTTTAACATAATTATTATTATTATTTTTTTAAATTTTTTTATACATTTATTAAGTATTATGTTGCTTATTATTATTATTATTATTATTTAATTGTAAGAATATTGTTTCGACTCACTTTAATAATACATGACAAACTATATTTATGTATACATATATATATATATATATATATTTATTTAGTATAGGTTTAAAATATCACATTTTTTAAAAAGACGATTCGAATATTATTTTAAAAATTTTAAAAAGAGATCTTTTTACGATTCGGTCGGGGGGCGGGGGCGGGGGTGAGGAAAGAAATGAAAACTTTTATTTATAGTTTTAATTAGTAATAATTAATTATTATTAATATTATCATTCTAATTTTTATGTATTATAGAAATGAGACACACTAATAGAAATTAATTAATTATTTTACAGGAATACGGGATTTCGTCTGGTTTCTCTCTAATCCGACAGACCGGGATCTTCTTCCAGTGGAGTTGCCGGATCGCTTTGACGTGAATTTTGTTTTGACAATTGAAGTCTCCTCCTCGGTGGACTCCTTTTATTCCAAAGAGCTTCCAATTGATCGAAATGTTGGGATTGTGCGAGAGCTGCTTGTTCCGGACCTAATTGCTAATATCAAGAATTTTTTTTTTGGAAATGGAGATCGTCATTAAGGAAAGGTAAGTACAAATTTTCAACAAAAAGACATTTATTTTCAAATTTGATTTTTTATTTACTTGTGATCCCTGATTTGGAATTTTCGATATTTCTTCCATGCTCGCGGACACGCTGAATCTTCTCTTAAGACGCTCGTCGACGGCTGCCATCATTATGTTGGACGTCAAGTGACCGTATTTCTTCTGCCAGGTGTACGTGTCCAGGGAAACTTCTTTCTTCAAGAGTCTACGCATCGGCCTTTTCATCAAACCCGCACTTGGACGAAGATCCGGCGCTGGAGAAACGGGAGGAAAAAATTGGGATTTTTACAAAGTGTTGGGATTTCCGAAAACTTCATCTTCATCATCGTACCTGAAATTTCTTTCGCGGGTGCTACATAAGTGGGAAGTTTTACATAAGTGGCGGGAGTGTTGTGTAAGCAAACGATCGGTAGTGAAGTGCTTTCGAGGAGGTGAACGGCTATTCTAGAAGCATCCGAAGCCATGCATAATCCCAAGATCGGAACGTGTAACGTCAGACTGGACAACTGTCGGCCCTTTTGGACATCCCACACGATGATGCACTTGTCTTCTGAACCTGATGAACGCGACCAAAGGATTAGTATTCGAAGATGTTACATCGTACTCGAGGATTTACGAGGATTACGAGGAGATACACCGCGACGGAGTTAACCTGAGATGGCGAGAGTTCCATCGGCGCTCAGTTGGACGCACGTAATGAATCCCAGATGACCGGTCAGGGTGAAGAGGTCCGCTCCTGTTATTATGTCCCACACGATGAGGTTGGAATCTTTGCTCCCGGATATCACCTGAGACTTGTTCATGGAGACTGCGACGCACGTCACGTGATCCGTGTGCCCCATCAGTACCTGCAAAAGACAACCAACGAGGGTTTACGGTTTGGCTGTTTGTCTGCTCTTTTCATTTATTTCGTCTTACCTGAGTGAGCTTTCCTCCGGCCAATTGCCAAACTTTCAATGATTGATCTTTTGATCCCGTTATGACCATCGTGCTATCCATAGTGATGACGAAACAGCTTATTTCATCCGAATGATTGACGACGTATTTTTCATCATCTCTGATCAGTGACCAAATCCTCAAACTGTTCCGGAATGAAAAAAAAAAATAACGTTAAAAAAAAGTTAAATAAAGTTTTTTCCCCTTTTTGGGGGGGAATCAATCAATCAATCAATTAATTAATTATTTGACTTACCTGTTTTCATTTTGTGCGCAAACCGCATATTTCATATTACTCGAAACTTGTAGACTTTTCCCCGCAGTACCCGTGATTGTTTGAAGATGAGTTGCATCGTCTGCTAACCATATGAAAACGGTACCTCCTCTGTCGCACGATATCACTCTTCTCGAATCCAACATGACGGAGACAATGGTCACAGTCGTTTGATGTCCCTGTGCAAAATAATCATTTTATTATTATTATTATTATTATTTTCACTCCTCCCCCCCTTTTCGGCTCCGAGCTTAAGTACTTACCCTAAATACGGACACTACCAATCCCAAAGTCAATCCCCAGACTCTGGCAGTATGATCTTCTGATCCGGATACGGCGAACAGTCCGTTTGCAGCCAAAGCAACGCTCGTGACCGACGATAAATGTCCTTCCATCGTGTATTGCAATTCGTGTGAATTCATCTGCCAGATATTGACCAAAGAATCCGTGCCACCTGCGTAGAGAAAACATTGACCGATTATCTTTCGTGTGCGTGTGCGTGTGCGTGTGTGCATAAAAAAATAATTTTGTTTAAATTACCCGTGGCTGCTATCGTTCCATCTCTCGATATGCAAAGACACGTTATGTGTCCCGTGTGATTTTTAGCCGCTGAAGGTTTTTTATTAGGGATTTCTTCCTGTCGGAAACTCCAGAACGTGACTTTTGTACCCCCTGATGAGAAGAAAAAGAATCATAGATGAAAACAATTTTTTTTTTTTTAAATAAATAAAAAAATTTTATAAATTTAAAATATCTTACCGGCAGTTATTAAAAAATCATCCTTATCCGTGACTTTAACTCCCGTCACGCATTGCGTGTGTGAATTAATCGTACGGGTTATGAGTCCAGAATGTAAATCAAAAATATAAACTCTACCATCTGCTCCTCCTACGACTGCTCTTCGATTGTCATATGCCAAACTTATGCACTGTACCTGAAAAACAACAATCACAATGTAATTTCGTAAACGCGAAAGTGTGCGTGCGTGGGGGGGAGGGGGGGTAACATCATAGTCATTTACTTTTGTTTTAAGCCCTCTCAGAGTGTGGAGCTCGGTTCCAGTGGCCAAAGTTCTCAGGTACAATTGATTGTCTTCGCAACAGGCCAATATGAACACGCTGTCTTCTGTTAGAGACATTAAAAGCACTGGTGAAACAAGTTGCATTGTGTTGAGAAGTGTCACTTTATTTTCCAAAGACCACAAACATATGGTTCCATCGACAGAACCTACAAAAAAAAAAAAAAACGAGATGAAATATCGATCGATTCGACTCATCGACTTATCGATTTATTAAAAAAAAAAAATTTTTTTTTTTTACCAGAGACTAAAACATCCGTGGTCGATGTGATTTTAACCGACGTGACTGGTCCCCTGTGATGATCGATTTTAAATATGACGTCACCGGTCGTCAAAGAAGTTACGATGATTCTACTGTCCTCTCCACCGCTTACTATGACGGTATTGTTTAATGCCACGCACAAACTCAATACCGGCGCTATGTGTTCTCTAATTTATAAATTTTTTTTTTTTTTTTATTAATATGCGATGAGAAAATAATCAATAAAATATTATTATTATTATTATTATGCTTACACAATTTTCAATTTTATGGAAAATGTTTTCAGATCCCAAACTATGATGGAAGTGTCTTCGGACCCGGTTACCAAATATGGTAATTGTTTGGTAACGCAAAGACATCCGACGGGACCACTGTGACCTTTGAACGTGTGAACGAGAGCATTTGTCATTATGTGCCAAAGTTGAGGATCTCCCGATTGCGGAACGATGACCAAATGTTGACTCGATGGAGTCGGTTCCATCAAACGAACGCCTCCGGGTACGTGAAGACCTGGAAAAGAAAACTTTTTTTAAAAACCTTAAATTATAAATTGTTGGGGGCGGGGGGTCCTTCAATTACTTTTGATTTGGAGAGGTAGAGGAGGTTGGAGCCAAGCGTTTAATGGTACCAAAAGAGGTTCCGCGTAACCGTCACACCAAGCCATGGCGCTCGTTATCATTTGACTCACGATGTCACCGCTATCCTCTGGAAAAAAAAAAAAAAAAATATTAAGTCATGGATAAGAGTTACAATAATTCCAGTCAATACGAGAAAAATGGAGGAAAAAAAAAAAAGAGGGAAAACCTGAAACGGGTCGCAGCCAACAAATGAATTGCGTCGGAAGTTGAAGTGCATCTTTGGTAAGGACTTGACTAGATTTTCGTACTGTGTAATAAACGAGTTCGAGATCTCGATCGAGAAGAAATGATCTGACGTGTTCGAGAAGTGATCTGAGGTAAGACACGGATATGGTTTGCACGGCTGCCAACGCCATATCGAAATTACAAATGCACAATTGTTTCAATCCGACGTGGGATCCTGTAAAAAAATTTTTATTTAAATTTACAATACAATACTCAAATCCGCCGCCATTTTTTACGGTCCGCATGCACGTACCTGCATTTAACAAATGCAACCACGCTTCTTCCACGTGTCTTATATTATAAGTAACATCGACGGTTTGTAAAATTGATTGAAATGGAGTTTCCTTGCAATCGCTTTCTTTTACATTTTCTACAAAAAAAAAAAAAAAAAAAAAAAACACCATGATGATGATAATAATAATATTTAACATTTTGAAAAACACTACAGCAGCATAGCATAACGCGTACCTTCCGCATCGACGTTTGATTTTTCTTCGTTTTTGGTAAATTCTAGAAAAAATAAATTTGCAATTTCCGCGTGTGCAGCTTTGAGAACGTCCGGTGACGTCGCGTACCTTTTTCTAGCCATTTCTTTGATCAAACCGTGACGCCACGTTATTAAAATTTTACCGCTCATTTCCTTTTGTAAAATCAAATCGCCTGGAAAAAGACAAAAAGAGAAAATTTGCAAAAATTCACACGTTCTCAGTCCCCTCCCCTCCCTCCCCCCGGAAAAAAAAAAAATAAAAAAATTTACCCAAAACGCATTTGGCCGCAGCCAATGTTGAAAAATTTAAATGACCGTTTTCGAGTTTGACAAAATCCGTTATGTCGTTCGTCGGCATTAAAATTTCCAAAATTTCCGTTTCCGTTAGTCCAAATTCCGTACAACTTATTAAATTAAATAATTTTCCGGTCACGTGTTTACCAAATTCATTTTCGAATGTGGAAAATTTCTCATCGATTTTTTTCATTTGTTCTATTGATGAAAAAAAAAAAAAAGCCTTGTATTATTATCATCATCATCATACTTTTCGATAGGAAAATTTTCCTTTTTCCTTTTTTTTTTTTTTTTTTAAATACCTTCCAGTGAAAATTTTCCGGGTAATTCGATTAAACATTCGGGTACTTTGAATCTTTCTCTTTGAACGGGTGTTAATTTCAACACTTCGATCGGTTGGAATGTTGTCGCGATGATATGAACGTTGTAGGGTAACGAAATCGGAAGCCAAGACAGTGCAGCCACTATGTCGGAGTCTAACGGATTCAGTCTGTGCAACCGAAAAAAAAGAAAAAAAAATGAAAAACTGTTGGCACCACCACCACCGCCACCATCATTAAGGAAAATTCTTCACCTGTGCAAATCGTCAATTATAATAACAACAATTTTATCGTTGGATTCTTCTAATTTTCTCAAAAGAGTTTGAAACCAATTGTTTATGTAAAGCGGATCGAAAGATGCATCCTTTGGTAAAAAAGCTGGAAAACAAACCGGAAATGCGTCAAAATTTTTTGATGACGTATGAGAAAAACATAATAATAATATTATTAATCTACCTTCGTTTAAAACGTAACACAATTGATGAGCAATTATTCTAACGAGTTCTAAATTATAACTCGATCTCGGCGTTATGTTGGCAAACCTTAATATTTTCAAACAATTTTTTCCCAACCATTTTGAGCAATTCGAATAAATGTCGTTAATTAGAGAGCTTTTACCGGTTAAATGAGTCCCGTGTACGATTATCGGCAAATGACGACTCGTTTCACCTACAAATAATAATAATAATAATAATTATTTCCTTTTAAAAGAGGGAGTGGGGTGTAGGAAGGGGACCGGAAAAAGTTGAATTTTCCTCTCACCCGCAAGGTAACTCGACACCATTAAATTTCTAATCGTGTTTAAAGTTTCCGTATTTTCCCAAAACGAATTTTTCCTACCGATGACGTTGAGCTTTTCGTTAATTGAAAGATGAGCGACGACTTCGTTATAAACTTCCTGTAAAAAAAAGGAAAGCAGAAGAAAAATTAAAAGGAATGAAAATGAAAAGTTTTTACGATCGAGTATAAAGTGTGAAATATACCTGAACGTTTTTATTTCGAGCTTTCACTTCCGGATCCTGTTTGATATGTCTGCTTATTAATTCGTGAAGTCTCGATGATATCGTTTCGCTAAATTCGCTTATGTAATTTTCGTGATCTTCATCATCCGTGTCGATTCCACCTTTTTTCCAAGGTACGCTGGAGAAAAAACAATAATAATAATAATAATAATTTTTTATTTTTTTAAACCGGAAACGATTTCTCCCCCCCCGGGTTAGAAAAATTCTTACTTAAACGTGAACCTGTTTTCTTCCGGTATCGAATCCTGTACGTAATCCCTTAAATTTTTCATATTCCCTCCATCGTTATCGTCGTCGTGAAATATTTTCGTGACGTCATCATCCCTATTAAAATCATCCCAATTTCTCACCACCGATAAAACTTTGTTTTTACTTTCTTTACTTATCCCTGAAAAATATCAAATATTTTCATATTTTTTCCCGTGGGATTTTAGTCAAAAAAAAAAAAAAAATTAAATTTAAATAAATTCGCGCGCGCGCGTCATCTCTTAAAAAATTTTTTAACTTTCACTTCCGGAAAATTTTTTTTACATTTAGTTTACGTTTTCCTAAACAGATGTCACTCCGAGTCGCATTAAAAAAAATAAGAAAAATTTCCAGAGTTTCGAAAGATCTTTTACTATTATTATTATTATTATTTTAATATTAGTTTTAAGAAAAGTGGAATAAAGCAAACAAACAAAAACCGGCTTTGACGAAAGAACGAACAAACAAACAAACAAAATAAAATATAATAATGATAAAATTGTATTTATTATTTTACGAATAAAAGAAATAAATTATTTACCCAATGCGTAAGTCAACTGCTCTTCCAAAACAGATTTCCTCGAACTTTTCTTTACGTATTTATTAAATATTTTCCT
The DNA here is from genome assembly GCF_000006295.1 of Pediculus humanus corporis. Classification (NCBI taxonomy): domain Eukaryota; kingdom Metazoa; phylum Arthropoda; class Insecta; order Psocodea; family Pediculidae; genus Pediculus; species Pediculus humanus. Next base: position 2,470,836 of record NW_002987887.1, on the reverse strand, counting down.
CAAGAGTTTATGATTTTTTATCCATTCGTCATTTATTTCCCTGCGGAAAATTAAAAAAAATTTAAATAATCGTGATAATAATAATGATAAATATTTTGGAAAGGGGAAAAGAGGTCGGAAAATTTATCGGACAATTTAATTCAATGTGTGTGTGTGTCTAATTGGTAGAAAATTAACGGGAGAGACAAATTTATTTAATAAACTGTTAATTATCAAAATTTTGAATATTATTATTATTATTATTAAAAAGGATCCTTATTTCCTTCCCTCTCCTCTCCTCCCCTCCTCCCCTCCCCCTCATTTTCTCTCTCCTTATTTTTCTGGAAAATAAATAAATAAGAAAAAATTCATTTTTCATTTTTTTTTTTTTTTTATTTGACATACGACGGCTTTGTCGGTTTTCTTTTTTTTTTTTTTTTTTTATTTATTTATTTTGGATTTTTCCCTTCCATAATTTTCTTTTCATTTTTCTCCAGTAATAAAAGAATGAAAAGAAACAAACAAACAAACAAACAACTCAAACGTTTTCTAGTTTTTTTCCTTTTTTTTTTTCGCAAAATACGAATTTTTTCTTTTTTTTAAATGATTTTCTTTTACTTAAAAATTACAAAAAAAATTAAATTATTTAATAATCGTTATGATAAATAGAATAAGTAACAAGAACAGGACCGTATCTAGTACAAAAAAAAAATTTTTAATTTTTAAGTAAAATCAAAAAGGAAAAATTGAATTTGATTCGTTTTTTAAAAAGAAAAAATTAATAGAATCGAAATCTCCCTCTCTCTCTCTCCGTGGCTTTCCCAACTTTCTCTCTCTCTCTCCCGTGTCTTCCCAATTTTCTCTCTCTTTCTCATGTCTTCCCAATTTTCTCTCACTTTATCATGTTTTTCCCAACTTTCTCTCTCTTTATCATGTTTTTCCCAACTTTCTCTCTCTCTTTTGTGCCTTTCCCAAATTTTTCTCTCTCTCTCTCTCTCTCTCTCTCTGTCTTTCAAAAATTTCTGTCGTTACCTTGTCTTTCCAAACTTTTTCTCTCTCACTCTCTCATGTCTTTTGCAAATTTCTGTCTTTTTATTTCATCTTTCCAAATTTTCTCACTCTCGTATTTTTCCCAATTTTCTCTCTCTCTTTCCCTCTCTCGTATATTTCCCAACTTTCTCACTCTCTCTCTCTCTCTCTCTCTCTCATTTCTCCTCCAAATTTCTATCTCTTTATCTCGTCTTTTCCAACTTTCTCTTCTTACTCTCTCATATCTTTTCCTAAATTTCCTATGTTTATCTCATTTTTCCAAACTTTCTTTCTCTCTCTCTCACTCTCACTCTCTTTTGGCAAAACGGCTTAAACAAAAGCGATTTTCCCTAACAAACTAAAAAAAAAAAAAAAAAAAACGTTCGTTCGTTTTTCCTTTTTCTTTTTCCTTTTCCTTTTTCTTATAAATCCAACTCGACAGACACACATTTTCTTTTAAATAACTTTTCACAAAAACTGTCACACGCGACTTGACTACGATGAATTATCGGAATAAAATTTTGTTTCTTTTTCCTTTTGTGATGTAATAAGATTACTTTTAAACGTTTTATAATGTTTTTAATGTAATTTTTAACTTGAAAGCTTCCCCCTTCCCCTTCCCCCTCCCCTACCCTCGTTTCCATCATCATTATTATTAACAAAAAAACCTTTTTACGAAATTTTCTTCCCCCCTTTTTTTTATCTTACGCTTTTCCGAATTATTATTATTATTACGTACGTCAAACTTTTTTTAACTGGAGTCAACAAAACTGTATAAGTATCGAAAGACAGAAAGAGAGAGAAAGAGAGAGGAAGTGACGTAACGATAAAAAAAAAAAAAAAATTTCTTTTCCAGAAAATTCCATCATCTCCACCCAAATTAAATAAATAATTTTAATTAATTTAATGACGTATGAGTAAACGAGTAAGAATGTGTGTGCCTTTTTTTTTTTTTTTTTTTGGATAAAAATAAAAAATGGCCGCCCACCTATTATTATTATCATCATTAATGAAACTTACTGAGGTTGTTGAAGTACGTAATCATGACCATTTTCTTTTTTCTTATAAAATTCCCGAAGTAAATTTAATTCGTTTTCTTGTAATTGACACGTTTGAAGTAAATCGTCGTAATCTTTACATTTAATTTCTTCATCCAATGGTATTTCGCCATATTTATCACCGATCAAACACTGAAATCAATTCATTCATTCAAATTATTTTTAGTCACGTGATTTATTTTATTAAAAAAAAAAAAAAAAAAAGAAAAAACAAAAAAAATTTTCTTTTCTTTTCGTTTAATTTTCCACGTTATTATTATTTATTATTATTATTATTTATTATTATTATTATTTTCGTGATGGGTGGGTGAGTGAGCGGGGGGGGGGGAACGTTTTGTAATAAACATTCTAGAAAAGAAAAGAAATTTGTTTGTTTTTTTTTTTTTTTATCCCCCCAACAACAACAACAACCGCAACAATTAACGTCACACAACGTAAAACGTCACAAAAACAAAAAAATTTTCCGGGGAAAATTTATCAAAAAATTATTATTATTATTTTTTTCTTCGGGATATAAAAGTCGATCCGCGTCTACCACGTGATAATTCATAAATAATAATAATAATAATAATTTTTTTTGCAATATATTATTATTATTATTAGGTATCGCTCAGTTTACGATCCGTAAATTTTTTTTTTTTTTTGTCTTGTTTTTACGACGCAATGAAAATTTTAATAATGATAATAATAATAATAATAATAATAATAATAATAATAATAATAATAATAATAATAATAATAATAATAATAATATTTTTGAAATAATAAATTTTTCCGGATAATTTCCGTTTTCAGTTCCTTTTTTTCTCTCCTCCTCCGTCTCCCACCAACTTCTTCTCTCTCCTCGCGAAATTTAATTAATTTTATGTTATTTAAGGCGACACATCCCTCCCCCTCCTACTCCTTCTCCGTCCCCCATCACCCGTTTTTTTTTTTTTTTTTTTTAAATAAACACGTTCGAACATGAAATTTAAATTAATTAATATGTTTTTTTTTTTTAAAATTCTTTCCATCTTTTTTTTTTTTTTTTTTTTTTTTTCTTTCTTCTGGAAAATTTTATGAAATTTTGTAATTCCGACTCACGGAATTTTTCCCCTCGCCCCGGCCCGCTTCGACCCTTTTTCTACTCCCCCCCTTCCGGTTTTTCGTTAATTTTTTTTTTTTTTTTTACGTGACGT
>NW_002987887.1:2450092-2462592 GCF_000006295.1 Pediculus humanus corporis | reverse complement strand
ATTCCAGTCGACATTATCTGGATCGCATTTATTTTACGTGTTAACATTTTTTTTTTTTCCTTTTTTTTACATTCCATAAAAAAATTTTAATAATGTAAAAAGCTTCCAGGTGCAAAATAGGAAAAAAAAATAAAAAAAAAAGGGAATGAAAAATTTTTACCGGGTAGGGAAGAAGGACGCCATCGATGAGAGAAAGAGAAAGAGAGGCAGAAAGAAAGAGAGAGAAAGAAAGAGAGAAAGAGAAAATGTAGAAAAAAGGAGGAAAACTTTCAACTCTTCCAGTCCATAATTTTTTTTTCTTTTTATTTAATGTTTTATTTTCAATTTTTCTCCAGGCCTGGAAATTTTTTTTATTTTTTTACTTTATATATATATATTTTATCGTAATCCTATTTTCCAATTTTTTCTCCCTTTTTAAACTTTAATAATCTTTCTTTTTGTTTTGACAAGACTAAATTCGATACTTTTTTTTTTTTTACTAATACTAAAGCAATACATTAGCCATCTTTTTCCTCCAGTTTTTTTCCATTCGTTTTCCCTTCCTTTTCACTTGCCCCTCCCTTCCCCTTCCTCTTCCCCTTTCAAATAAAAAACATTTTCGTACGTTAAAAATCCGAATTAAAAAAACCTTTTACGATACAATTATTATTATCATTATTATTATTAAACTTTCGTTCCTTTGTCAAATATTGATTATTCCAGTTTTAAGATTTAAATAAATAAAAAAAAAAAAAAAATATTTGTCGAAAAGTATTTTCATCTTTTGTTTGTGTAAACACTCGAAAATAATAATAATAATAATAAAAACTCAAGAGAGATGAAGAGAGAAAGAAAGAGAGAAATGAAGAGAGATGGATGAAGGATGATGATGATGATGATGATTTACTGATTAGTCAGATTCGTTCCATTTGTTGATGATTCCAAAAAGAAAAAAAAAAAAAAATTTCGTTCTTTCCTTTCCTTTTTTCTTTTTTCCCCCCTTCCCGCCCTTCCCCCCGTTTTTTTTCTCCAGTTCAAATATTTACGTTTCGAATTTAAAAAATTAAATAAATAAAAAAAAAAGAAAAGAAAATTATTTCCATGAATAATACATCGAGAAAAAAAGAAAAAACGAGAGAGAGAGAAACGAATGGAAAAATGACCGAAACAAAAAAAAAAAAAAGAAATGGGAGATAGAGAGGAAGGAACCGGAAGGAGGAAGGGAAAGGGAAAAGAAATTCGAAAAGGAAGTAAAAAAAAAAAAAAAACAGGAAACGATGAAAATTTCCTCCCCCCCTTTTTTCCTCTTCCTCCTCCTCCTCCTTCGGAGAGATGAGAAAGTAAATAATTGATAAGGAAAAGAATAGATAATAATTATGTGGGTGTAAAAAAAAAGAAGCAGAAGACAACAAAAAAACAAGGGGTGGGAAACGGAAACGGAAACGAAAAACAAAAAAAAAACATGAAAAAATTTTTCAAAATTAAAATAATTAATCATCCCAGTAGTAATAATAGTAATAATAATAGTAATAATAATAATAATAATACCTGGAAAGAAGAAGAAAAAAGAAAAAGAAGAAAAGAAAAAGAAGAAGAAAAATTGAAAATTTTTAAAAAAAATTTTCCCCAGGGTAAAAATTTCCTTTTAAATAAAAGTATCCATTCTCATTTATTTCATTTTTACCAACCTTTGAAAAAACGAAAAAAAAGAAAAAAAAAAAACTTTTTTGATTAGTTTTTTTTTTTTATTCGTCTTCTGCTTTTCCAAACAATAACAAACACAAACTACCGAAAAAAAGAAAAAAAAGAAAAAAAAAGGTTTTCTGTTTTGTTCATTTTCTTTTTATGTATACATCTATCCTTTTCTGACACTTTCCTTTTTTTTTTCTCTTCGTTCCATCCAAAACAATATCCAATTTTTATTTTATTTTATTTTATTTTTTTTTTTTTTTACAAATAATGACCGAAAGGTCAAATCTTTTTTTTCCTTTTTTCCGATTCCTTTTTTTATTTTATTTCCCTTTTTTAAATTGATTTAAAATCAATTTCAATATCAATTTTATTTCATTTTCATTTTCATTTTCTTTTCCTTTTTTTTCTCATTATATATATAAAATATTTATTTTTCATTTTAAAAAAATTACGATTGTTTGTCGTTTGTTGTTTGTTGTTGTTGTTGTTGTTGTCGTCGTTACGCTCGTTTAATTCAATTTACAAACGCCGTAAAAAAAAAAAAAAAAAAAAAGAAAACACCGGAAATCGTTATTAATTATATTTACAACCGTTACAAAAAACTTTTTTTTTTTTTTTGTCGCCATCTAATTATTCAAAGTCGTTATAATAAATCTTTGACTGACGCCTTGACGATTCGTGTTAATTCGTGACATTTCGTGACGCCTCGTGTGACGCGTCATTTTACACATAAAAAACAAATTTTCCTTTTTTTTTTTTTTTTTACTACATAAATGAATCCTTTCCAGTCCGATTAATTTATCGATTTTCCAGAATCAAATAGAAAAAAAAAATTTTTTTCAATAGTATTTTGGTTTTTTTTCTTTTTTTGTGAATAAAAATAAATCTTTTTGGGTACATTGAACAAAACCATAAAGTTTCCAAAAAAAAAAAAAAAAAAAACGACATTATTCAAACGAGAGAGAGAGAGAGAGAGAGGGAAAATAAAATTGTTTCAAATCTTTTGTAACGAAAAAAATTCAACGTCGTCGTCGTCATCGTGAACGTCTCTGGAGTTTTAACGATTACGTCACAAACGGTAAAATTAAATCAAATTCGACGAAAAAATTTTTTTTTTTTTGGAACAAGAAAATTTTTTACCCTGGAGAAAAAAAGAAAGTAAGAGAGAGAGAGAGAGAGAGAGAGAGAGAGAAAGACAGAGAAAGAAAAAGACAAATTCGAAAAACAACGTATTTCTCAAGTTTTTTATTACCCCCCCTCACCCCTCGCCCCCCACCTACCTCCTATTTTTGTTTTTTTTCAATTTTCTTTATTTAAATTACGTTTTCTTTTCATTTCTCCAAAAAAAAAACTTTTCCCTTTTTTCTTCTCCAGGTTTTTGTTGTTGTTGTTTTTTTTTTTTGGAAATCCAGCGGGAAAATAAAATTCAATCAAATTATCATCATCATCATCACCATCAACATTCTTTTCTTTCCAAAAAAAAAAAAAAAAAAAAAAAAACTTAAAATGGAAAACGAATTTTCCAAAAAAAAATTTCCCCAAAAAAAAAAAAAAAAAAAAAAAAAACAGGAAATCGATTTCACTCCAGTAAAATTAAAAATTTAAACATCAACCGCGTAAACGTTTCAAAAACAAAAAAAAAACAAAATGGCGGAAAGGTATTATTATTATTACTAACACAGTTAATATTAAATAAAAATTAGATTAAAAGTTTTCCTCAATTTCCTCAAGTTTTCACGACGGAAAAGATTAGTTTCTTAAAAAAAAAAACAAAAAACCCCAAAATTCTGGAGAATAAAAAATCTTATTCTCCAGTCAGTTTAAATAAAAAAAAAAAACGTAATTGGATAAAAAATCATTAATAATAATATTAATAATAATAATAATAATAATAATAATAATAATAATAATAATAATAATAATAATAATGATAATAATAATGATAAAATTATTCATTGACCCGATACGTGGAAAATGTGGAAAGTTTCAGACATATGTAGGGATTTAAAAAAAGGTTCAAATTCGTTGTTAAGTTTCAAATTACCATAAAATTGAAAATGGAAACTTTAATTGTTGGTTGTTCCCTCGAACAAACAAACAAACAAACAAACAACCGGAAAACAATCACGTGGTTTATTATTGTTTACTTTTCTTGTTCTTTAATAGGAAATCATCATTCATTTTACCTTTGATTATTATTATTACGAATAATTAACGAACCTTTTTCAAAAGACAAAGTAACCCTTTGTAAAAAACACGTCAAAGGAAAAAAACAAGTTTGATAAAATGGTAGAAAAACAAAGGAAAATGATAAAAAATAATTAAGTTGTCTTACCTGTTTTTGTCGATGCAATGAAAACTTTGACGATTCTCGGTCTCGACCATCTTTTCTTATTGAAATTCCCGTGTAAAACGTCGTCAACAATTTCTTGATCCCCCATTTTCTTTTTTTGTTTGTTTCTTAATTATAAATTTTTTCTTCTTGATAATACGTAATAACTTTACTACTAAAATTAATTTTTTTTACATTTTCTTTTTTCTTCTGCTTTTTAAATAAATTATTATTATTATTATTATTATTATTAAGTGAAGATTGTCAAAGGTTTCGGTTAATCGCCACGTTTAAATATTGCTGCTGAGATTAATAATTTTTAAAGTCAGGTACGATAAATTATCATTTTAAATAATTTCATTTTTTATCATCATTATCATCATCATCATCATCCGGACGCCATATTTGTTTTTTTTTTTTTTTTTTTTTTTATTTTCTTCTCATCCCTGTAACAAAATAAAAAATAAGAAAAAAATTAATTTTTATTAATTAAATTCGCACCGAAAAAGAAAAAAAAAGAAAATTCCTTTTTTAATTTTCCTCTCTTCTTTTCTTTTCCTTTTTTTTTTTAACGTCATGCAGGGTTACCAACATGACAAATGCAATCGTGTTTATTATTAAAAAACTAAAAAAAAAAAATTTTTTTTTTCAAAAAAGAAAACAAAAAAAAAAATCGTTAAAACAAAAGCAAAAATTTTTTTTTGCGTTTTTTCTATTTTTTTTTAAAAATCTAGTGCCACGTTATTATTATTATCATTATTATTATTATCATTTCTGATATTACCACGTCAAAATTTTTTTGAAAATAAACGAATGAGTTTAAAAAAAAAAATTTCTCATATTAACTATGAATTTCGTCGGAAAAATCCTCTACCAAACGAACCATTTTCCTTTTTTTATTTTTTTCCTTTTTTTATTCTCACTATACGTGCGTTCTTACCTTTGTCAATTTATTTATTTAAAAAAAAAAAAAAAAAAAAACACAAAAAGGAAAAATAAATTTCCTTTTAAACAAAAAAAAAAAAAAAAACTCTTAAGAGTTTTCACTTGAGGAAAAAAATAAAATTTTTCCCATTTTTTATCATTTTTCTTTTGTTTTCAGCTTTAAGCAGAAGAAAAAAAGGAAAAAAAGGAAAAAAGTTTTTTTTTCTTCTGCTGGGAATTGCAACTGAAAAGTCATAAAGTAGGTTTTGCATTTGTAAAAAAAGAAAGAAATTAATTTCTTTCTTTTATCCAAATGTATTTTCCAGAAAAGAAGGGAAAAGAAAATCGAAAAAGGTCGTCCCTCTTTTGTGGAAAGCAACAAACCCCTGGAAAAATTCAGGTTTTTTATTATCTCTCTCGCAAGCTCTCTCTCTCTCTTCGCTCTCTTTCTCTCTATCTCTCTATTTATCTCTATCCGTTTCCGGTAAAAAAAATTATTATTATTATTATTTTTTAAATTCCTTTTTCTTTTTTTTTCTTGTAAAGTTTAAATTTTAAAACGGAAACAATTTTAATCAAAGGAAAAAAAAAAGGAAAAATTTAAATTTTATTATTACAAATTAAAAAAAAAAAAAAAAGAAAAAAAAGGGGAGGGGAAAAAAAACTAATTTTAAAAATATCATTAAAAGGTTTTCCCCCTCCTCCTCCTACTCCTTCTTCTTGCTCTTTTTTTTCCTTTGTCATGAACTTTTCCTTTTTTAATCTTTTGTAAACATTTTTTAATTATTAAAAAAAAAAAAAAAAAAAATTTTCTTTTTTTCCTTTTAAAAATCGTTTCAAAATATTGTTTCCGTTTCCACTTTTACCCCCCGCCCCCACCTCCCCGTTCCAATTCGATTATCTTTCTTTCATTTCCGTTTCCACTTAAAAAAAAAAAATTTTCATTATTATTATTATTTTTATTATTATTATTTTCATAGCTTGAATTAATTTCAATTTTTTTTTAACCAAAATAAACAAACAATCAAACAACAAACAAGCAAACAAAAAAAAAACTAAAAAAAAAAAATTTTCCCCTTTTTTTTTCTCCTTTTCCCTTAATCGACGCAAATTTTTTTATTTTTTCCCCGTTTTTCCTTTGTCGCTCTTTTTTTTTTTGTTTCGTCGAAAGGTCAAAAGGTCACGAAAGATTCAACGGCATGAGGAGAGGAAAAATATTTCGTTAAATATTCGATGGGAATTTTTTTGATTTTAATGAAACAAAAAAAAAAAAAAAATGCTTTCGTTGTAATTTTTTTTACCCCCCTTTACTTTCCCGTTCCTTTCCCATTCCTTTCAAAAAAAAAAAGAAAAATCAATGGGAAAAAAGGAAAATTATTATTATTAAAAAAGTTTTTTTTTTTTTTTTTGATTTTTTGTGCGAGCGAAAAAGAAAAAAAATTAATAATTTTTTTTTCTTTTTTTTTTTTTTTTTTTTTTCAACTCACGAACAAATTCATGATAATACAAAATAATTATTTTCTTCTGCTTATTCTTCTTCTTTTTTCATATTATTATTATTATTGAAAAAAGAAAAATAATAATAATAATCATAAATCCGATACGTGATTTACAATAATTGAAAAATATTGGATTCGGGAGGCAGAGAAAAAGAGACGAAGACAGAGAGAGAGAGAGAGAGAGAGAGAGAGAAAAGGGAAAAAGAAAAAAAATTCTGAATTTTCTTTCATTCGGATCGTCGTGGAAGCAGAAACGTTTAATACGTAAGTTCAAGATAAAATTTTAAAACGTTCGACCCTAAACGTAAAATATCCAAATAATAATAAAAGGAATAAATTTGAATACTCTAACCAAACAAACAAACAAACAAAACATAAAACTCGTCGAGATTAAAACGTAACTCCAAGGTTATTTCCGGTTAAAAGTGTCTTCCGGTGAGAGGATGACTCACGTACGTGTAAAAAAAAAAAAACAAAAGACGACGACATTTTGAAAAAAATTAAAAAATTTCCAAGTTGAATTTTTTTTCATTCAGTCATTCTAACAAAACACACAAAACAAACAAGCAAACAAACAAACAAACAACTCAACAACAATCCTTAATTACTTAACCGTGAAATTAAAATCAAAGTTTAAACACATCAATGGTAATAATAATAATAATGATGATGATGATGATATTTAGTCGGAAACTAATTAACAAATGAGAGAGTTTTTCCATTGAAATGAACGTTATGGAGAATTAAATAATAATAATAATAATAATAATAATAATAATAATAATAATAATCCGCATTTACGGTCCACCCTTTCTCTCTCTCTCTCTCTCTCTCTATTAAGTTAAATTTTATTATTATTATTATCATCACTATTTTTTCTTTTTACGTCATCAAATAAAATTGAAATTGTTTTCTCATTTTAAACAATAAAAAAATTTTTCTTTTTATGTTTCTACTATTTTTCTATAGAAAAAAAAATTAACGACCGTAAAACAAAAAAAATAAAAATTTTTTTTTTTATTTAATTAAAATAATTAATTATTATTATTATTATTATTATTATTATTATTATTATGTTTTCTCCAGAAGAAAATAACGAACCTTTTTTCTTTTTTTCTCTCTTTTTTTTTTTTTTGATTCAAATTGAAAAAAAAAAAAAAAAAATGTAATTGATAATAAAATGAATACGTGATACGTTTAAAATGAGAGGAAAAAAAAATTTTTTTTTTTCTATTTTTTACGACTTTTTCCCTTATTACGCCACTGCACGAGTAATAAAAACAAAAATCTGAACTTTATAGAATTTTCCGATTAGATTACTTTAAAGAGAGATTTTTATTTTATACGAAAATTATTATTATTATCATTATTTATTTAATAAAAAAAAAAAAGGAAAAAATTTTTTTTAAAAAGGCGGAAAAATTTTTAAAAAAATTTAAAATTAATAATTTTTGGCGGGAAAATTTTTAAATTATTTAAAACGCTCTAACATATTCATTGATGGTTTTTTGTTTTTTCCAAAAAAAAAAAAAAAAAAAAAAAAAAGGATTAAATCAAACAAACAAATACAAACACATAAAAAGTCAAGAATTTTTTTTTCCAATATGTACATATATGTATATAAATAAGGTTGTAAACAAAAAAAAAAATTTTGTTTGTTTGTTTGTCGAAACCGGAAAACCGCAACTTGTTTTTAAGAGAAAAGTCAACAAATTCTACGGGTCGATTCATTTTCGTTTTAACTTTTTAGTTTTTTTTCTTTTTTTAACAAAATCCGAAATTTTTGTTACGTCATCATTAAAAAAAAAAAAAAAAACTGCAACAAACAAAACAAACTTTTTTTGTCTTTTTTTTGGCAATCGAATCGAAATTAAACAATTCGAAAATGTTTTTTTTTTTTTTTTTTTTTTTTTTTTTTAGATTCCGACGGTAAAAATAAAGAATAGAAACAACAACGACAACGTTATTTAAATTAAAAAAAAATTCTGTTTGTTAATAAACAAACAAACATTTTTTTTAAACGATGCGTTTGTTATAATAACAAACGCGAAAGATTCTATTTGATACAAAAAAAAAAAAAAAAAATGTCAGCCTAATATACGATTGAATGTTTTTGTCAAAAGAATAATCATTAAAGATAAACAAACAATAGACAAAAATGAAACGAACAAACAAACAAACAAACAAACGGTTCGTAAAAACGATTCACACCGGAAGCGAAAAAAAAATTTTATTTTACTTTTTTTTAATTACAAATTTTAAATCTTCCAAAACTATTTAAATTAAGATTGTTTAAAATATTTGATATTAAATTTTACCCCGTTTACACGACAACCGTTTGTTTGTTTTACGCCATAAACAACAACAACAACAACAACAAGAACGGAAACAAAAACAAAAATCTCAAACATTCTTTTATCCCTTTTTTTATTTGTATTATTAAGTTAGTCTCAGCATTTGCGTGAATCCGTTGGCAACACTGCATTTTAATAAATCCACTATTATTTATTCGAAACAAGCAAGCAAACAAACAAACAAACAAACGAACGCATAAAAAAACAATTTTAAATCTTTTTCTTTTTTTTTTGAAATCGTCAAAGCATCGAATTTATCGAATTTTTTTTTTTACATCCGATTTACTATTCTTTCATCGAGTATCATCGGTTAACAATCGACGTGGCACGAGACAAAAACAAAAATGGCGCGTTTCATCCGATAAAAAGTTTTTAAAAAAAAAAAAAAAAAATATGTAAGCTAAATAAATAAAACGATAACAAAAATAATTTTTTTTTTTTTCAGCCTTTTCAAAACCTCACTCGGGAAAATTATTATTATTATTTTTTCGATCCTGGAAAATTCCAGATGGGTAACAACCCGTTTTAGAATTACAAACAAACAAAAAAGGAGAATTCATAAATTTTTTTTTTTATAAACGCGTTAAATAAATAAAATTCAAAATGGCGGTTTCAAAAAAAAGAAAAAAAAGTATTATAAATTAAAACAATTGAAATTAATCAAATAATTTTTAAAATAAATATTTCAAAAGGTTTTTCCATTTTCTTTCCGCTCTCGCTCTCTCTCTCTCTCTCTCTCTCTTTCCGTTCCTTTTTTTTTTTTTTGTTTTGTTTCGTTTTGTCTACTGCTTTTAATTATTATGGAAAATTTAAAGATAGGAGGGAAGAGGGAGGAGGGAGGACGAGGGGGTGGGAAAAGAGAAAAAAAGGTCACGAAAATTTTTTTCCCTTTTTTTTTACCTCAACGAAAAACCGGAAATGAAAAGGATGGGGGGTGGGGAGTGGGGGGAAAATTACGAATCGTTTCCTTAATTGACATGTTTTTGTGTTTTTGTGTTTTTCTTTTTCTGGTAAATAAATAATGGAAAATTTTCATTCCGACAGCAGAAAAGCAGAACACGAGTTTTAAATTCAAAAAGAAAAAAAATATCGAAGAGAATCCGACAGAAAAATGAAAAAAAAAAAAAAAAACAAGTATTAAAAGCTTTAACGTGTTTCCCTTCCTCCTTCCCTTCCCCCGAGAAAAAAAAGTTTTTCCAGAATCCTTTTTACCATGTTCCCCTCCCCCCTTTTAAAATTTACAAAAAACTCTCATACATATTTTCAAAATAAAAAAAAAAATATATATATATATACATAAAAAAAAAAAAAAAAACTTTACAATGCGAGCTCTATTTTCTCTCCTGGAAAAGAAAAAAAAAAAAAAAAAAAAAAGATGAAAAGAAACGACAAAGGGGGGAATGAGAGAGAGAGAGAGAGAGAAAGAGAGAGAGAAAGATGGAAAATCTGCAAATTTTTGCACGAGGGTAAAATTGTTCCATTATGGTCAGGTGCATTAGCTGTAATGATATCGATCCGAAAAGTTTACATGAGTTCTCTAAGAAGAATTTAGACATCAGGTGATTCTGGGTCAAATAGACCTGGACAAATAATAATAATAATAATAATAATAATGATAATAATTTTTAACCCTTTTTCTCTCCCCCCCTCCCCTTCCCTTCCGCCTCTCTCCTGAAAACGAACGTTTTTTAAATCCCCTCACAAAAACTTTTCCAACGAGTTCAATTTCATTCTAGTAGGGTTTTTTTTTTTTTTTTTTTTTTTTTTTTTTATTTTCCCCATGTTTTTGACGTTAATTTTTTCCAATTTTTTTTTCTTTTTTTTTTTTTTTTGTCGGGTCCCGAGAAAAAATTTTTTTTTTTTTTTTTTGTAAATTGACTCTTAATATATATATATCAAATTTAAAAAAAAAAAAAAAAAAAAAAAGAAGAAAAAAAAAAGGAAATTAAATGGAAAATCATTTCCTCATAAATAAATAAATAAAAAGAAAAAAAAAATTTTTTTTTACGTCATATTAAAATCCTTTCGTTAAATATTATTATCATTGTTATCATTATTATTATTATTATTATTATTATCATTATTATTATTATTATTATTATTATTATCATTACTTTTTTTTCTTTTTTTCAACGGAATTAAATCGGATTTAAAAAAAAAAAAAAAAAAATTATTATTACGAGTCGAAATACGATTTCGGGTACGATTTAAGGTTCGTTTTAGGTACGATTTAAGTACGATTGGGTGCGATTCAAGTACGATAAAGCATACCTATCGTAAACTATTATTATTATTATTATTATTTTAACTTTTAACTTACGATAATGATTCGTCTCAATGTTTCCGTTGGAGAAATTTTTCAACATTCATATTCCAGGTTTCTTTCTACCCGACCGACGATCCCTAAGGAATAAATTGCCTGAACATCACAATGATTCTGCATGCATGCCTGATAGTTTTCGTCTCGTTATAACCTATGACGTCACAAAAATTCTTGTAAGTCTTTTTATTATTATTATTCTTATTACAATTACTTTTTTTTCCGACGGAATAAAATCAGGATTTAAAAAAAAAAAAAAAATTATTATTACGAGTCGAGATACGATTACGGTACGAGATTACGGTACGATTTAGGTACGATTTAAGTATACCTAATGCTAAATATTATTTTTATTATTAGTTTTTTTTTTCAACTAAATAAAATCGAATTTAAAAAAAATTTTTTTCAAATTACTACGAGATACGATTACGGTACGATTTCGGATACGATTTGGGTATATTTTAGGTACGATTAAATTACGATTCGGATTAGGTTCAGGTACGATTTAAGTACGATTTAAAGAAAATATAAAAAAAGAAAATTTTTTTTTTTTTTTTTTGTTAAAAAAAATTCATCTCCGAACGTTTTCCAGTAGACAAAAAAAAGGTATATGTAAACGAAAATTTTTTTAATTTAACGTGGCACGAGAAACGTTGATTGATTTTAACCTCGAGGCTTTAAAAAAAAAAAAAAAGAAAACTTTTTCATCTTTACATATATATATCTCTCTCTCTCTCTCTCTTAAGACGAGGTAAAAAAAAAAATTTTTTTTTTTTAATTTTACGCATCCTAGAATTTTATCCCCTTTTTTCTACTTTAACGATTCAAATATTCCGGGAGTGATATTTGAGGAAATTGACCGAACGAACGAACGTTTGACGTTCGTTTAAACCAATTTAATTTCCGTGTTTAACTTATAAAAAAAAAATATTAACGTTAAATCTCGTTTTTTTTTTTTTTTTATAAATCAAATATCGAAAAACAAAAAAAAAGCGGGTGAAAAGGGGGGAGGGGAAGGGTCAAGATTTATTTAAAAAAAAACGATAAAATGACGTCATATCCGAATTATTTTTTTCAAACGTTTGCGACGTCATCAATTAATATGAATAATTGATAAAAAAAAAAAAAAAAAAAAAAAGGAAAAAAGGAAAAAATTGAGATGAAAAAAAAATCGGATCATCGGATCGGGGGGAGGGGAAGGGGGAGAAATCGAACGATATATCGATGGATCGATGTATCGATCAAACACGTGTCTAACATATCGTAAATAATTCGTATAAACGTGATTATGTCATTTAAAAAGAAAAACCGAAAAGACCGGAAAAAAGGAGAAAAAAAGAAAGAAAAAAAAAAAAATTTTCATGTTTAATTCAAACCTTTTTTTTTTCTTTCCTTTTTTT
>NW_002987887.1:2449386-2449670 GCF_000006295.1 Pediculus humanus corporis | reverse complement strand
TTTTTTTTTTTCTTAAAAAAAAAAAAAAACCCGTGGCACCAACTCGGTTTTCTTTTATTATTATTATTATCATTTAATTCCATTTTCTTATCTTTTTTTCTTTTTTTCCTTTGAATTTATTATTATTATTATTATTATTATTATTATAGATTCGAAAAAGAAGGAATTTTTGCCCTTTTTTTTTTTTTTATTTGTTACGTTCGGAAAAACTAATTATTTATTTGGTTGATTGATTTTAAATATAAAAAAAAAAAATTTTCTTTTCTTTTTCTTTTTTCTTTTTC
>NW_002987887.1:2445468-2449025 GCF_000006295.1 Pediculus humanus corporis | reverse complement strand
AAAAAAAAAAAAAAAAAAAAAATTTTTTCTCCAGAGATTTTTCCCCTAACCCCCCCTTCCCCCAATTCAACCCGATGAAATAATAATTAATAATAATAATAAATTGTTATTTGTTAATTAATTTTAAATAAATAAATAATTAAAACTGGAAAGTTTTTTTTTTTTTCAAATCACGCTTTTCCATGATAATTCAATTAATTTTTTTCTTTTTTTTTACGAACCCCCTGGAAAAGTTTTTATAATTACGTGAAAATCGTTAATTAACTTTTATTTCCCCCCCCCCCCCAAAAAAAAGGAAGTGGGGCACCACTAAACGTTTTTCTCCAGTCGAAACCGAAAAAAAAAAAATTTAACGAAAATAAAATATAATTATCACGTAATTTTTTTTATAAAATAACGGAAAAACCGTTCAAATTTAACCTTTGACCCCGGATGTTAAACAAAAAATAATAACGATCGCGATGATAATAATAATAATAATACAACCCGTTCGGAAACGCGGAGAATGGGGGCGGGGCGAGGAAAACAAGCTGATGAAAATCGATACGTTTCCGGTCGATAGATAGATATTTTAAATTACAAAATATCCGCGGGTTTTTTTATTTTCAACAAAAAAAAAAAAAAAAAAAAGTTTTGCCAACTTAACGTTAATGTTTAAAAAGTTTAAAAACAGAAGGGATAAAGAAAATTCTAGAGCTTTTCGGAAAGGCTTAAACGACCGACGACTGGAATTAAAAGCGACGCTTAATAACCCGGAAGTCATTTTTTATATTTAAAAAAGAAAAAAGAAAATTCTGGAATTAATAATTACATGTTTAAACATGTCTAATCATCATCATCATCATCATCATCATTATTATTATCATTATCATTATCATTATGTAATAATTAATTATTTAAATTTATTTTATGAATAAAAATGTTTAATCATAACGAATGGAATTCGTTGAATGTGAGAGAGAGAGAGAAAGAGAGAAGGAGTTCAGAAGAAATTAAGAGATAGAGAGAGAGAGAGAGAGAGAGAAAAAGAAATTTAAGGAAAGGGAACGAGAGAGAGAGAGAGAGAGAGAGAGAAATAAAACAAAAAGGCTTAAACAAACATACGATTAGAATTAAACTAACAGAAATGGTAATACCCGAAGGTTAATCAAACCCATACTCTGCCACCCCCTCCCCCTCGACCAAAAAAAGGCTCAAAATTAGTTTTTATCCATTAACTAAAAACCTTTTTAAACCTTTTTTTTACCTTTTGCACATCTGATGATAAATAAAATAATAATAATAATAATAATAATAGTTATAAATAAAATGTTTTCATTTATTTATTTTCCTCCTCTCTCTCTCTACCCTCCTCCACGTATTTTCTTCGTAATTAAAATTTAAAAAAAAAAATATCGTGGTTCTAATAATAAAAATGATAATAATAATAATAATAAATTATTAAAATAACATGAGCATTCGTGGAAGCAGAATAAAAATTAAAATGACGGAAAGTTAGAATAAAGGAAGGAAAAATTTTCAAAAGAGAATATTAAAATCGTTACGTTAAAAGAGAACAACCAAAACCTTTAAAAGCTAAGAAATTACCGAAAACCGCCGAAAATTGCCGAAAACGCAAATGAAAGAAATCAAATAATAATGATAATAATAATAATAATAATAATAATAATAATAATAATACGATAAGAAATAATTTATCGTTAAAATTTATACATATATATATAAAAAATAAAGAAAATGATAAAATTATTTTTAGTTTCTCTCTCTCTCTCTTTCTCACTTTCTATCTCTCTCATCCAATTGTGTCAATCCTTTGTGAGTATCATTATTATCATCATCATCATTATTATTTCCTTTTTATATATATATATATATAAACAAAAGGAAATTTATAAGAGACCTTTTCATTCGAAATATTTTTTTCCCTTCTAATTAAATTCCATTGATTATTATTATCGTCATTATTATTATTATCATTTTTTCCCCAGTTATTTATTAAGAATTTTCCCATGAATAATTTATGTTAAAAATCGATAATAATAATAATATTTTATTTTAAAATTCGTCGTCGTCGTCATCAACCGTCGAAAAAAAAAAAAAAGAAAAAACTCAATTTGTTTTCTATTGACACGACACGAATTCAAAATAATATTTTAAAAAAAAAAAATTTTTAATTTTCCCCCGTTAATAAAAATTATTATTATTATTATTATATTTTACCTTTTCGTTGGAATGACAAAATCCCAAATGTGACATTTCCAGAAAATTTTTTCTAGTTTTCTCCAGAGGGGTGGGGGGTTGTAGGTATTTCCCCTGTTATCATCGGTCAGTCTTTTTTTTTTTTTCGTTGTGAGAAAAACGTGTCACGTTCCCCCGTGTGTCCTCCCCCCCCATTTTCTTTCCCCATCCTTTAATCTAAAATAAAATTTCTCCAGTTATATTCTTTCTCTTTTAAATCTTAAATATAAATTTTATATTATATTTTATTCCAGTAAAATTCCTTCGGGTTTATTATTATTATTATTATTATGTTTAATTTATTTTTACCCTTTAAAATTACCTTTCTCTCTCTCTTTCTCTCTCTCCCCCTCTCTCTTCCTTCACCCTATATCTTTTTCCTTTTTTGTTGTTTTCTTTTAATTTCATCTACATTTTCATATGAACAACAACAACAACCTTATTATGCACTATTCTTATCATTTTCCTCCAATTTTATTTTTCAAATTCTTTTCCCTCCAGCACTTTTTATTCAACGCCTAAAATTCAATTTATTATTATTATTATTATTATCATCATTATTACTCATTTAATTTATATACATATATAACATTTTCAAAAATACTACATATTAAACCTATTTATTTTTAATTGTTTGTCTTTTTCATCATTACTTTTGTTCAGAACCTTTTTTTCTTTTTTTCCTTTGTTCAGAATTTCACATTCTTTTATTTATATTAATTTTAATGACGATTTAAATCATCAGTTTTCCTTTTTATAAAAGGAGAAAATTTTCTTTTCTGCCCCCCTCTTTAAATCATTTCAATTAGTTGTTGACTCATAATTGATTGATTTTATTTTATAATACATTTTCAAAATTTTGAAAAGGTATAAATTTTGTGTTTAGTGCCACTTTGATGATTTCTATTTTATTATTATTATTATTCTTTCACATTCCACTTCACTTTTACATCCTTTTTATTATTGACCTTTAAATTGACAATATGGTGTCTCTTTTTTTTTATCATTATTTAATACTTATATTGTACATGTTTCCTTCCTTTTCTATTTTGTTTGTATGAAACCTTTTTCTTACACACACACACACACATTTCACTCATACAGCACACACACACACATATTTCACTCATACAGCACACACACACACACACACACACACACACATTTCACTCATAGAGAACACAAAACAAAATTAACACAATACAGGTACACTTAATAATAAACACTTTTTACAATAGGGGCATATTACATACAACAACAACCACAAACACATGAATTAATTTAAATTGTTTTCATTGTTGTAACAAACAATATCATTA
>NW_002987887.1:2396278-2445448 GCF_000006295.1 Pediculus humanus corporis | reverse complement strand
ATCATCATTATTACTCATTTAATTTTATACATATATAACATTTTCAAAAATACTATGTGTATATTTAACCTATTTATTTTTATTTGTTTGTCTTTTTCATCATTACTTTTGTTCAGAACCTTTTTTTCTTTTTTTCCTTTGTTCAGAATTTCACATTCTTTTATTTATATTAATTTTAATGATGATTTAAATCATCAGTTTTCCTTTTTATAAAATGAGAAAATTTTCTTTTCTGCCCCCCTCTTTAAATCATTTCAATTAGTTGTTGACTCATAATTGATTGATTTTATTTTATAATACATTTTCAAAATTTTGAAAAGGTATAAATTTTGTGTTTAGTGCCACTTTGATGATTTCTATTTTATTATTATTATTATTCTTTCACATTCCACTTCACTTTTACATCCTTTTTATTATTGACCTTTAAATTGACAATATGGTGTCTCTTTTTTTTTATCATTATTTAATACTTATATTGTAAATGTTTCCTTCCTTTTCTATTTTGTTTGTTTGAAACCTTTTTCTTACACACACACACACACACACACACACACACACACACACACACACACACACACACACATTTCACTCATACAGCACACACACACACACACACATTTCACTCATACAGCACACACACACACACACACACATTTCACTCATACAGCACACACACACACACACACACACACACACATTTCACTCATACAGCACACACATTTCACTCATACAGCACACACACACACACACACATTTCAATCATAGAGCAAACACACACACACACACACACACACATTTCACTCATAGAGAACACAAAACAAAATTAACACAATACAGGTACACTTAATAATAAACACTTTTTACAATAGGGGCATATTACATACAACAACAACCACAAACACATGAATTAATTTAAATTGTTTTCATTGTTGTAACAAACAATATCATTATGTGTAATGAAGTACAATGTAATTAAATAAAATGAAATTATTAACTATTATTGCTCTTGTCATGTACATACATTAACAACAATCCAATTAAATGTAATGGCAAATCTTACATGTAAAAAAATAATCAATCAATCAATCAATTTGTTATAAACTAAATAATAATAGTAATGATTGACTGCAAACAATTAAAACAAATTTACAATGAAAAAAAAAAAAAAAAGGAAAATTCTTTTATGATTTTTCTTTTCATGTCAAGACCAGAGAATGTTTATAACGTTGAAACACATTTTAAAATGATTATCACATACGTTTTAATCAAATGTTTTTATGTATCTTTTTATAATTTTTTTTTGAACTCACCCACGCTTTCATTCGGTGTCGAATAAAACCGTTAACATTCAAATTTATTACCATTTATTAATTATAGTATTTAAAAAAAGAAAAAATTAACCAACTACAAATCAAATACGTAAATTATTATTATTATTATTACTGATTAATTAAAAAATAAAATTGATGTAAAATAACTGTCATACTCACACATTTGTGATTTTGCCACACGAGCCTCGTGTAATCCACAATTTATTTTTGTTATAAATTTTAAGCTTTGTGGATTTGTCAAAATTTTCCATCGTTTTCCCATTCGATATTCGTTAGAAATGTTGAAAATTTATCGCGTTCGAAGTATTACAAATCTCACTAAATCTTTTCCATTTCCAAATTTATATTTCATTACAATTTTCACTCCTTCTTAATTGACGCCATTTTGAAATTATGACGTAGGTTCGTAAGTATCGTGGAGTGGGAAAGAGAAAAGTCGTGTCTTTAGTCTCAATCCACGTTTTCCGAATTCACGACAGATATCCATCAATACAGTACAGATTTGATTATTATTTTTTTTTCATCGAAATATTTTTCTTAATATCAAAACCATCGTTTGTTTTTATCGTACGAAATATTATTATTATAAATATACTTCCATTAAATTTTTGTCTACAACAACAACGCACTAATTTCAAATACTCCTATTACGTCAATTTATTATTTTAAAATTATTATTATCGTAAGTTTGTTTTTCTTTTCCCCTCCCCTCCCCTCCCCCCGAGTTTATTAAAAAATCAACAAATTAAATTTTATTTTATCGATTATCTAATTTTACATACAATTGAAATAAATAAATATTTCAATTTAAATGTTAAAATCGAATCATTCGTTCAATGATTTGGAAAATTTTGTATTTGGAAAAAAAAAAAAACCCATAAGCTAAACATGAAAGAAAATAAAATTTTCTTTTCGTATTTATTTCATTAACCGTAAACGAAACAAAAAATAATTTTTTTCCATTTTCTTATTTAGCTTAAATAAAAATTATTTAGCACACGCACACGCACACGCACGCACAGGCACGCACTTTCATTTATTAATAAAAACAAACGACGACGATAATTATAATCACATAACGTATATAAATAATTAAATTATTTCATTAAAAAACTAACTCAATTAATTAATTAATTTATTTATTATTATTATTATTATTATTATTATTATTATTATTAATAAATATTTTAACATTTTAACCTTTTAACCTTTTAAACAAAGTAAATTTTTCGTAATTAATTAAAATTTTCACTTTGTTAATAATAAATTTTTTAATACCGGTCTTAAAATCACCAATAATAAACAAACAAACAAACAAACAATCAGACAAACAACAAATTCAATGTGTATATTAATAATAATAATAATAATGCCCGTCAATAATTATGTACATAAATATGTATATCGAAATTGCGTGACTATTTAATTACCTCCAAATTACTTTTTTTTCTGTTTTTTTTCGAACGCCGTCACGACAGCATAAAAATTATCAACAGCAATAGGGAAAATTAACATCATCATCATCATCATCATCATCATCATCATCATTATTATTATTATTTAAAAAAAAGACAAACGACGTTAATTTAACCTGAAAACCTTTTTTTTTTTTTTTCATTTAAAAAACTTTTTATTTAATTTTTTTTTTTTTTTTGTTAAATTTAAAATAATGAAAAAAAAAAGGAAAACCGTCCACAAGTTAAACACAAACGTACAAAATGATAATAATGATAATAATAATAATGATAATAATTTAAAAGATTAAATTCTCAGAACAGTGACAAAAAAGAAAAAAAAAAGAAAAAAAAAAGAAAAAAGGGCATTAATCAGACAAACCTTTTATTACCTTTCAACGATTAATTAACCTGTAGAGAAAAGAAAATGAAATGTTTCTCCCACTCTACCCCTCCCCCTCCCTCCCGAAAAGTAAATTTTAAAAGGAAAAAAGAAAAACGACGGGAATAAGGGTTAAAGAGAGGGGTGGGAGGAAGGGAAAAAATGGTTAAAAAAAAAGGCTCAGGAATTTATTAATGAGAAAAAAAAATTTCCATCATCGATATATGTTAGTAATAATAATAATAATAATAGTTAATAAATAAATTCACGATTGGGGGGTGGGAAGGGGAAGAGGGGGAAGAAAAAAAAAAGGAAACAAAGGAAAAAATTCACTTTCGAAATCCTTCACAATACAAAAAACCCCCGCTCCCTCCCTTCCCCCAAAAACATTCATTCAAGAAAATTACCGGCCATTAAAAGTTTTTTTTCCCCTTTTCTCCCTCCACCCCTCCCCCCATTTCCCCCGAGATAATAAATTAACCTTTCGATCATTATTATTATTTTTTTTCTTCAGGTTTTTAAATTAAATTTACGACCTTTCCTTGTTACGTTTTTGTTATTATTATTATTATTATTTGAACATTTTTTAAAGTCATTTTCCGACGGGGCGGGGGGCGGATGATTTGTCAGTTGTAAAACAATTTTTTTTTTTACTTGCGTGCATGCAAAAAAAAAAACGGTAATTTATTACCGATAAATTAATAATAATAATAATAATAATAATAATAATAATAATAATAATATTACGTAATAAATAATAATAATAATATTACGTAATAAATAATAATAATAATAATTTTCATGCAAAAAAAGAAAATTCTTTCATTTACCTTTTTTTTTTTTTCCCCCTAGTGTGTAATTAATTACGCCAGTGAAAAATTAATTTTCTTTCTGCGTTTTCAATACGACACATTAAAATTTTAAAAAAACCGGAAACCGGAAACGTTAATTAAATCAAAAATAAAATAATAATAATAATAATAATTTGTGCGTTAGTTATCGTGTGAAAATTGCCGCCGCCGTCGTCGTCGCCGTCGTCCTCGTCCTCGTCGTTTTACGCGTTTTCCGGGAAATTTTTTTTTTTTTTCCCCAAACTAAAAAAATAAAATAATAATAATAATAATAATGATAATAATACTAATAATAAATTTTAAAAAATATAAAAATTAAAAAAAAAAAAAAAAGAAAAAAAAAAACCGAATCCGAGGAAGAAATCGCGTCGACTGCGTGTTGACGGTTTTTAAACCGACACGCACACACACATTCACACACAACAACAACAACAACAACAACAACCAAAAAATTCCTTTTTTTCTTTTTCTTGCGTTTCGTTTTGTTTTCATTGACTTGAGCAAAAGTGATTTCCGGTTTTGAGCGCCACCAATAACACAAAAACACACTTTCTTCTTGTTGCTTCTTTTTTTTTTTTTTTTTTAACTTGTTGCACGACATTTTTTTCATTTTTTATTTTTCACTTTTCCTTTGATCTATTTACATTTACAAAAAAAAAAATTAATTAATTAAATAAAAGACAGCCGCCATTTTTAATTATTTTAAACGTTTGCATTTAAACGGATATATTTTCCCGTTCGACGTTAACAATTCCTTTGTGAATACCCAATTTCAAAATTTATTAAATAAATAAATGTTTATCCCCACCCTAATAATAATAATAATATTAATAATAATTAATCAATTAATTAATAAAATTATAAATTAAATTTTTAAAATTATCCACGAGTGTAAATAAATAAAAAAACACTCGCACACTCTAGTGAGAAAATAATACACTAAAATAACCCTTTTCCCTTTTACCATCGTATAAAATCAATCAATCAATCAATAATCGATTACCTTTTGGTTTTGTGACGTAATTCGTTTATTTAATACATCCGGGAAATTATTTATAAGAAAACTTTTTCATCGTGTGTGTGTGTGTGTGTCGTGATATAGAATATTTTCGGAAAATATTCTTCCCAGTTAATTAATTAACAAAAATTGGAAAATTTACAAAATGTCGGTAAAAACCTGAACAAAAAAGGTAAAAAAACCTGAAACGGAAAATTTCCGACGGAAAAATCTCCAATAATTTTCTTTTCTTTTAAATTTCATTACAATTACTCACGAAGTACGAGGAATAGGAGGAGGAGGAGGAGAAAATTTTCCTTTGCGCGTCCGCGACCAACACATGGGGTTTTTTTTTCTTTTTTCATTTTTCATCATTATTTTATTCGTTTCTTTTTTGTTTAAACATTCAACCAACGATCTAAACAAATAATAATATTAGTAAATAAAGTTAAGAAAAAAAAAAACTTTTAGATATTTATTTAAAAAAATTTAACATTAAAAAAAAAAAAAAAGAAAAAGAAAAACTTAGCTGGTCATTGTCACTCTTCTTCTTCCCCTTTCACTTTCACTTCCCCTTCCCCTTCCCCTTCTTCTTATTATTATCATTATTATTTTTTAAAAAAAAAACTTTCAAATTAAAAAAAAAGAAAAAATACAAAAATATATATATTCACGTGTGTGTGTGGTGAAATTAAAATTATTATTATTATTATTTACCACGTAAATATTTGTAAAAAAAAATAATTCTGTTTTTTTTTTCTTCGTCTACCAGCATATGTGTTATGTTTACTCGAGTAATAATAATAATAAAATAATAAAAGTAATAAAAATAAAAATAATTGATAGTAAATGATAATAATAATAATTGTTTTCATTCAACCTATCGATGGACTGTCGGTACCACTTCCGCTATTTAAATCCGATTTTTCTCTCGTTACGTTCATAAGTTTTTTATTCGTTGACTTAGAAAGTGTTGCGAGTTCTTTTTGTAGAGATTTCACTTTTGACGTGAGGAGTTCAATTTTATCGGCTGCTTCTTTTTCCATATTTTTCATTTTGTTACGCATTTCCGTTTCCGACGTGAAATTTTTGGCTTTTAATTCGGTTATCTAAATCGTAAAAATAATAATGAGGTAGAGAGAGAGAGAGAGAGATCGTTTATTTTGGTTTTTGTTTTTTCACCCACTTGTCTATCCTTGGCTAATAATTGTGCATCCTTAGCTGATAGTTGCTTTTGTAAAGAAGCAATTTTTTCTTTTAACTGTGTCGTCGCAACCACGTGATCAGACGAATTCGGATCCACTAAATCGACACGTGGGATTTTCGTCGGCAAAGGATCATCTTTTTCTGATTGCGGCGGTAGTTTTGTCACGTCAACTCTTTCTAATCTTTTATTGTGAGATCTTAGTCTAAAATTACAAAAAATTTACACAATGGGGGGGAGGGGGGTCGCTCTTGAATGAATGAGAACGTCGAATTTTTTAATAAATATCATTATCATTATCATCATCATCATCATCATCATCATTATTTTACTCAAATGATTAAATATCACAAATGGGGAAATATAAATGGGGAACATTGCGAGTAGCAAACAATCGACATTTTCTTTTTTTCATTAAATAATTTCACCACACATGATTATTATCTAAAATTAAATTTTCTATTCGAATATTTTATTATTATTAATAATAATAATAATAATAATAAGTTTGACTCATTGTGAAACATCATAAATTGAAATTAAAAATTGTGTACGAGAACCATGTAGGAGTGATTCACACACAAACAATTCATGCGATTAGGAAAACATAAATGTCAAAATTTAAATATATACATGTTAAATGAAATGGGAAAACCATAGAATGGATTACTTACAAATAAAAAAACATAAAAAAATTATAAATTACTCACTTAGAATCTTTTTTTGATCTAGATGCTACTCTTTTTAAATGAGCTCTCCTTTCAGCATCGCTTTGTTTCGTTTTAGCTAAAGCTCTCTTATAAGACAAAGTGCATAACCAACATAGTAATTTTCCATCAACCTGTTAATAATCAATCATTATTTAAAATATGAAGACAATTTAATTGGAAATTTTCCCCCAACCTCCTTTATCTTTATGGTTGTTTTAAAAAAAAAAACAATTTTAAAATGTCTTAATCACTCACCTTTTTATCATCGTCATGCCTATCGAATGCACATTTTTGTTTGCATTGTTCACAGGTAACAGGAGGTCCATATTTTTTCTCACAATTTGTACACCTCTGACATTTATTTCCTATAAAAGCTGCTATGATATTACAATATTCGCAAGCTGTGGGTTTTCCAAATTGCTTGACATTCGTTTCACATTTTTTACATATTGTGCTCGTGTTAGCTTTACTGTAAATACACACAAACAAATTTTATTTTAACATATAATTAAAAACACCTTGCACGAATTAAATAAATATTTTTTTAAAAATTTTGCAAGGTAGCAAGAAAAAAAAACCCTAACATTTATACACATTATACTTCAAATGAATTTTGTCATTTAATCAAAAAAAAAAAAAATTTATCTCGAACTACCTTGTCTGTTGAAATTCCGATCGACAGTACGTGCACTTAACTACTGGAAAAGCTCCTCTGCACTCCTACAATCCGTAATTAAAATTATTTTAAATTAATTTAAATTAAAATTAATACGATTGAACTTTGAAAAAAAAAAAAAAAATTTCTTTTTTGACGCGTACCTTACACAACTGTTGTCCAGGAGAAAGTTCTTCGAATGGATGCCTGGTAAAACACTGAGAACAAGCAAACAAAGCGGTTGTATTACTCATGTTAAAACCCTTTTTTATTTATTACTATTGTAAAAGACGCGAAAATTAATATGAAATGATGAGTACACTGAAAAATTAAAAAAAAAAAATTTCTTAATACTAATCACTTCGTACAACCGCCATTATAAATATATATAACACCGGCGAAATATGGCCAACGGTAAATTTTTTTTTTTTTTACAAAAGCGGCAAATTGTTTTCAACAATCCCTGAAAAAAAAAGGTACATTTTACAACTCGGGTAGGTTTTTAAACGTTATTAATTAATATTTAAATAGTAAACAAGTAAGTCAGACGAATATTTCTCAGTTTTCTTTTATTAATTGCTGAAAAATTATCATTTTACATACGAAAAAAAAATTATAGAGTGAAATCGTATTCATATTACTTTTTAAAACTATTTAAATTATTATCCATTTACTTAAGTAGATAAACGCAAAAGTTTAATGTTAATAATTTTATTCCTACAATAAATAATATCATATTATTTTCGAATTTATTATTATTAGTTTAAAAAAAATAAAAAGAAAAAAAAAACGTTATTGACAATAAGATAATATGTTTGCCGTTAACCAGTTTTTTTTTTAAATATTCAAATGTTGGCAATCGTTCAGACAAAATAACAACTTAAACTGTAGACCCCAATCGACTCATTTTAGGTGCTTTTTCAAAACCTCCCTCAACACATAGATAAAAATGAGAAATTTGGAAGTACCATACATATTTAGTAGTTGAATCGATTACATTTTATTTAATCGTAATAAAATTGTTTTATTTTTATTCAATTGGCACGAGAATGTGATAGACTCGAATTGTTTTTTTTTTTTTTTTTCAAATCTGTGAATTATACGTCTTGAAATCGAATCAATTTTTAATCCGGTTAATTATTGTTTATAGGTCAATCATCCGGGTTTAGGTTTTTACGAAACCATGAACTCGAATTATTTATAATATAACTCAACGATAATTAAATTGCTTGGTAAATAAAAAAAAAGTGTTGTTAGATTATTACTTTCCTGATTCCTTAGAGGAAAAAAAAAATGGCGGATAGCGAAAGTGATTCGAGTTCTGTCGATGGAGGACCTATTATGATGCCTCCATCGCCCATAACTCGAGAACAATTGCAAAAAAGAATTGAATCGTTGCAACAACAAAACAGAGTTTTAAAAGTAGAATTAGAAACTTACAAATTACGAGTTAAATGCTTACAAGAGGAAAATCATTCTCTACGTCAAGCTTCTGTTATAATTGTAAGTAGTTTTATTATTATACCAAATCAAGGATATTTGCATAAAGAAATTTCGTTTAACAAATAATGAATTTCTCAATTATCAATTCATCATCGCATCACAATTATAGTCGGCCATTTAAAATAGGTGTGTGATTATTATTCTCATTTGAATTTTTCAGCAAGCGAAAGCTGAACAAGAAGAAGAATTCATAAGCAATACATTGCTTAAAAAAATTCAAGCTCTTAAAAAGGAAAAAGAAACATTGGCTCATCATTATGAACAAGAAGAAGAATGTCTTACAAATGATTTGTCTAGAAAATTAAATCAAGTTTGTATTCCAATCTAATTTTTTTTAAAAATGTTTATTATGATGTTATCGATATGTCAGTTTTTTCATTGTTATCATTGTTGTAGTTAAGACAAGAAAAATGTAGGTTGGAACAAACTCTTGAACAAGAGCAAGAATGTCTTGTAAATAAATTAATGAGAAAAATAGAAAAGTTAGAAGCTGAAACATTAACCAAACAGACTAATTTGGAACAGTTGAGAAGGGAAAAAGTCGAATTGGAAAACACATTAGAACAAGAACAGGAAGCATTAGTTAATAAATTATGGAAAAGAATGGACAAACTCGAAGCTGAAAAAAGGTAAAACATTACACAAAAAGAAAAAAAAAAAAAATTTCTTCGTTTGAAAAACGAATAATGAAAATGTCAAATCGATTTCCATTTCTTTATGACTTATTCATAAGGAAACTATTGAATTTTTTTTGGGGTGACAATTTTTGAGAATATTTATAAGTCATTTACATGTATTTTTGTAATTTTTCATAATAGAATGTTACAAATAAAATTGGATCAACCGGTGTCCGATCCAGCATCACCCCGTGATATAAATAACGGTGACGCGGCAGCCAATCTTTCGACACACATAAAAACTCTCAGGAGCGAAGTGACCCGTTTACGTTCCAAACTTGCAAACATACAACAGGAACAAAAGGAAAAAATGCAAAAATACGTCAACGAAGAAAAGCACATTCGAGAGGAAAATTTGAGATTGCAAAGGAAATTACAATTGGAAGTCGAGAGAAGGGAAGCTCTCTGCAGGCAATTGTCAGAATCCGAAACTAGGTGCGTGCGTGTGTGTGTGTGCGTGCGTGCGTGCGTGCGTGGGATTTTCTTTTTTTTCAAAATAATTTTTTTAACATTAGGTCTACTACTAACGTAATGTTTAAATCCTATTTTTAGTTTGGAAATGGAAGAAGAAAGGCATTTTAATGAGGTAGTTAGTTCCGGGGGCAACGTCCGGCCAAGAGGTGTTTCCAGTCCGATTCCGTATAATCCTAGCCCAAGTTCTTCAAGGCCTTTAAGTCCAGGTAAATTATTTCTCGTCATCGCAAAGGAAAACAATGACGAAGCTTCAGAATTCATTTTATTTTATTTTTTTTTTTTTTTCCCATCGTAGGTGGATCTCTTGCTAATTCGCTGTCACGTGAAGGTTCGACTAGTCGGTGTTATGCATGCGGTCAATCCGTAGGTTTGGGCCCCCAACTTGCCGCTGCTCAAGGCGAAGCCCATTCGGTTTCCTTAAACAGATCCATAAGTCCGCCCGTAAGTGATTCTTTTTTTTTTTACGACTATTGTCACGGTGTGACGTCACGCACCCCGTCGCGCGCGAATCACTTTTTGATTTATCATTTAATATTTTCAGAGAGGGCAAACGCATCGGAATTCAATGGAATTTACGAAGCCATCAACGCAATCACAACAACCAAATCCCTCGTCGTCGGCTCCTCCCGTCATCGAACACGCTTCTCCAATGGACATTGCTAAAAGCTAATCCCCGTCACGTTCATTTTTTTTATTATTATAAAATATTTCCACTATCATCATCGTGTCATCGTCATCGTGCGCTTCGTCGTCGTCGTCGTCGTCATTATTGTCATCACTAATTATTATTATTATTAAAATAATCCTCCGAGTTTTAATGGATGGTCTTAACGGTCTTGGGTTTGTTTTTCTATTTTTTTTTTTTTTTTTTTTTGTATACAGTGAAAAATAATGTGTAAAATCACAATGAAGTTACATTTTTTAAGTTTAATAATCAAAAAATGATTATAAAAAATAGTTAATAGTAATTATTATTATTATTATTATTATCCATTATCATTATTATTATTTTTATTAATTTATATTTAAGTAATTTGAAAAAAAATAAATAAATAAGAACGTCATCATTCGACGTATCGTATTCTTACTACGTTCAATTTCAAATCTCTTATATGGTACGATTGATATGACGTCACGTATTCATTACGTCACGAATGAGAAAGAAGATAGATAGAGAGAGAGAGGGGTGGGGGGGGGGGAATTTACAATTCCAGTACTTAAATTTTATTTTTTTATAAAAATTTTTTTGTTTTGTTTTTTGTCCAGAGTCATGGATGAAAATTGTTGCGTATGATTTTTGTATTATATATACTTTTTTTTTTTTTTTATTCTCAATAACTGCTCGTTAATAAATAATAATAGATAATGATAATGATAATGATGATAATATTTTACAATTTAAAATTTAATTTTTTTTTTATATGAAAAAATCGTCGTCATCACCGTCACCATCATCGTCATCGTCGTCGTTTTAAAGTTTTAATTATAATCATTATTATTATTATTATTATTATTATTATTGTTATCGATAAGGTTCTCTTTTGTACTTGCTGAATGATTTCATTGATAATATATATGTATGTATATTTTCAAAGCATCGGATTTTTTAATAACGCTTTCGTATTACATAAAAAAAAAATGGCTGATTATTGTATTTATTATTATTATTATTAATGTTATTATCATCATCGTCGTCGTCGTCGTCGTGATCACCATTATTATTATTATTTTTTTTTTTTACTCATTATTCGGGGTTAATAATTTTTAATTATAATATAAATAAATAAATAAAATTACGCAAAGAAAATTATTAATAATAATAATAATGATAATAATAAACGGTTTTTTATTTTACATAATTTTTTTTTTTTTTTTTTTTTTTCATAAAAATTTAAATAAATAAATAATAAATAGAATATGTTAAATGATAATGATGATAAAACTTGTCGATTCGTTATATAATTTTTAATAAATCGTAAGTAAATTATCGATTCATTATCATTATTATTATTATTATTAATAATAATATAATTTAGAAAAAATTCGTTGTTTTATTTATTTATGTATTATTATTATTATTATTATTGTTAAACTTTATCGATATTGTCTAATTTAAAAGCCAACAAAGGATTGATTGATTATCGATTGGAAATTGTTGTTTTGTGTGGTGCGGGGGGAGAGGGGGGGGAAGAAAAAATTAGAAGAAATTCTTGCCGATAAATTTGATTTGCCCTGGGAATTAAACAAATAATAATAATAATAATAATAATAATAATAATTTCGAGGCAGCTTTTTTTATATATTTTCATTGTTTGTTTGTTTGTTTTCAAATCTACGGAGTTTGTCGATAAAAATCCCGTAGAGTATTATTATTATTATTATTATTATTATTATTATTATTATTAAAGAAAACCCCGGGACCATCCAATTCCCTTTTTTTTTTAATTTTATCATTCGGAAAATCACCGGAAGGAAAAACAAAAAAAAAAAACGTTTTCTTTCTTTTCTACCGCCACGTTAAAAAAAAAATCTCATTATTATTATTATTAACATTTTGATATTTCGCTTGTGCATTTAAAATAAAATCATCATCATTATTATTATAATTATAATTATTATTATTATTATTATTAATGGATGCGTTAAATAAAAAATTTTTAAAATGTTGTATTTAAAAAAAAAAAATCACGATTACGAAATAAATAAATAAATAAATAATAATAAATAATAAATTTTTTTCGCCGTTTTCCTTTTCCTTCTTCCCTTCGCGTTCCTTCGCGTTTACTTCATAGAGAAAATAAACGGGATTAAAAAATTTTCTCCAGAGAGTTTTTTTAACCGGAAGATAAAGGTACATCTGTGAAATCATTTAAAAACCGTTATTTTTCCCTTTTAATAAAGATTCTAATTATATATTGAGATTTTGTTAAGGGGACTGACCGATTCGTTGTAATTAACACATTGACGATTAAATCACGGTGTGACGTAGACAAATATCATAGATTTTTAGGTACTTGTACCTACCAACTTATGGCACCTCCCACCCCCCCCCCCGAAAAAAAAAAATGGCATCATTTTGACGACGACGTATATTTAATAATAACTTTTACTCGAATCTAATTTTTTTTTTTTAATTTTTTGAATTTTAAAAAGATTTATGCATTTAATTATTTTTAAATACCGATAACGATCTTCTAAGAACAATAATTTTTTTCCAAATAAAAAAATTTTTTTTTTTTTCAGCAATAACGGTTTTTTTTTTTTT
The DNA here is from genome assembly GCF_000006295.1 of Pediculus humanus corporis. Lineage (NCBI taxonomy): Eukaryota > Metazoa > Arthropoda > Insecta > Psocodea > Pediculidae > Pediculus > Pediculus humanus. The sequence continues at coordinate 2,431,945 of NW_002987887.1, read as the reverse complement.
AACGTTCACGTTCACGATTGCCAACTTTAAAAAATTTATATACAGATGGCGTTAGATTATACGTATATATATATATACATACATAATTTTTGTATTTTTTTTTTTTTTTTTTTGATATTAAAAAGAATGAAAAGTAAAATTATTATTATTATTATTATCATTATTTGTCTTGTCTGTAAATGTAGTACAGTAGAACAATGACGTCATATACATATAAATATAAAAGTTCGTTAAACTCGTTGTTTTGAATAAGTTCATTGCACTCTTACTTAAATGAATAAATTTTACCGAGAAAATGAAAAAAAAAAAAAAAAAAAAGGGATGATGATGATGATGATGATGACGTTTAAATACCGCGAATCTTTTCTATTTACACGACAAAAAAAAAAAAAAAACCGTAACGTTTAAATTTAAATAAAAATATTCATTATTAGCGGTTTTACATTCATTAACACTCTAAATTTTGACAAAAAAAAAAAAATCGTCAACGGAAAATTTTCTTTTGCTAATTAATAAAATGAATCCGTTAATTTTTTTTTTTTTTTTTTTTTTCAAAGTTTGATGACCGGAACTTTCAAAAAAAAAAAAAAAGAGCAAAGAGGTTTAGCTGACGATTGTAAAAGAAAGTTTGGGGTATTTGTCCTCATAACGGTTTCTAAATGAGGAAATGATTTCGCAATCGTTTATTCATCCCGACCGGAAGTACATTTGCTACCCTAATAAAATCCCGCGCCCTATTTCCGGTAATAATAATTCCCGCCGAAAAAATTCACCGACTTTCATTCATCATTTATTCATTCACCCTTTCTTCTATGGCAAATATTATAACAACATCCGAAGGAATGAAAAAAAAAAAAAAAAAAAAAAAAAAAATTTTTTAAACGTGGAGTAAGTCAAGTTCACTTTTCTAGAACAACGTCCTTCCACGACCTGTACTTTTAAAAAAAAAAAAGAGGGAAAAAAGCAACCGGACGAAACGGATATTTAATGCCTTGAGCCATCTTCTAAGAATTACGAGGCAAAAAAAAAAAAAAGTAGTAGTCGAGAACTTTTTTTTTCTTCTTCTTTAACAACAAGGAGCAACACCAAATTCTCCCGCAAAAGTTTTTTATGTTTTTTTCAAACCGTTCGTTTCCGTTTTGTTTGTTTGTTTGTTTTTTGTTTGTCCATCCATCGATAGATCATATATCAATAATAATATAACGGTAGTAAAGGGGTACACACGACAGGTTGTGTGTACTCACACACACGTAAAAAAAAAAAAAAAAATCTACGTGCCCCGTTAGAATAAAAGGGTTGTTGTTGTTGTTGTTGTTAGTACCTACTACTACCCGTATGAGTACCGTTAAGCCACTCAACACAACAACAACAACAACAAAAAGGTTTTTTAATCGTGAAAAAAACGTTATTTATTTAACAAAATATTTAAATAACGTGTGATGGATATATTGCTTCTTTACATTTTCTTTTTTTCTTTCTTTTTCTTTTTGGTCTTTTACGGTCATCTTTTTGTTTTGTCGATTGTTGTTGTTGTTGTTGTTGTTTGTTTTCTTCTTTTCATAAAAATTTAAATAAAATTTTTTTGTTAACTTTAAATATAAAAAAAATTTATTCTTTTTCATTACTTTCTAAATTTTAATTTTACCTTTCTTATATAACAAAAACTTTTCCGTAGCGAAACGACCGATAATAATAATAATAATAATAATAATGATAACCTAAGGAATCTCTTATCAACAACCCTGGATAATAAGTGCTGGAAAACGATTTTAAAAATAGCAGAAGATAAAATAGCGGAAAAAGATTCCCGTTGTTGAGGTGGAACATTTCCCGGAACCCCGACTCGAATAACGACAGCGATTTGAATTTTCCTCAAAATAATAATGATAATAATAATAATACGGGTACTACTATCAGCCAATTGATTAACGGATTATTTACCCTTAACGATTTCGATAAAAAAAAAAAAAACTTACGTTATCAGGAAAGGTCAACGTACTCAACGCGAATGAGTGACCAACTGTGTGCTAACTTTCATCACTTATTACGTTACTATATAAAAACGTTTTTTTTAAACTAATCTACTTTCTATTAATTTAATTTCGTCGGGGGCGGGGGAGGGGGGTTTGGGGGGCTTATATATTCTAACTGTATTCTGTTCTTCCAGAGGGATTTATTAATGACGTCAAAAAAAAATTCGTTACCAACCTACTATTTTTTTGGAATATTAATTATGATAACAACGAATGCCAGATGATTTTTCTTCTGCTTTTTTTTATTGTTGTCGTTATTTAATACAAAACCTGACAGCGAATAATAATAATATTTATATATATTAAGGTCAAACCATCTCTCTCTCTCTCTCTCACTCTTTAAAATGGTGCATTTAAATATCGAAGGGATGTTAAAAAAAAAAAAATAAAAAATTGATGATCCCTTGTACCGTTATATCCCGATTGAAAAATCAGGTAGTTTGGTAGGTTGGTAGGTATATAGGTACCTGAATGTTACACCTGGCATATACCACCGGTGATACATATGCATCCCCCAAAATATATTAAATATCTCCCGGACGATGTGGGAGGGGAGGAGAGGGGGGAAATTCTGACGGATTTAGGTCAAACTGAATTGTCGATGATTTTAAAAACGTTTCCGTATTTCATTGTTTAAAACTTATCATTATTATTATTATTATTATTATTATTATTATTATTATTATTTAATAAATTTACAACTCATTTGAATTAAGAGGAAAAGGAAAGAAAGAACATTTCGGTTTGTATTTCGAAACGTGGCATTACTGATATTTAACCCTTTTTTTTAAATTGAAAAACAACCCCCCATCCCCACGCGCCTAATCCACCCCCTAACGCATGTTGCGTAATTGAATTTTTTTAATTTCCTCCCTTCGCGTGTGTGCGTGTGCGTGTGCGTGCGTTTGTCGCATTTCCGTTTTTTAATAATTATCCTATGGGTTACCTCCCAATCAAACCATCTCCCACTTACGCACCTGGATTAGAAAAAAAAAAAAAACGCACGCGCACCCACGCACCGGATAAATAATAGATAATGAAAAAAAAAATTTATTTATAAATCTTCGAACCGCTCGTTTTAATATTAATAATAATAATAATAATAATGATAATAATAATAACGACATTTCTTTCTCTTACGGTAAATTTTTTTTTTTTTTTTTTGTTGGAAAAACTGTAAATAAATAATAATAATAATAATAATTTTTATAATAATAAGAAGAAAAAAAACGCAAAACTTTTCCCGAGAGAGTGAAAAAGATAAGAAAAAAGGAGAACTTTTCATTTCTAAAAAAATTACACGGGTAAATAAGTTAAACATGTGCGAAACTCGTTTGGGGGGGCCAACCGCGGTCAACGTTCTATTTTCTTAACCTAGACGTTACTTAACTATTACTCAACATATTCAAGTTCAAGTTAAAGGTGAGACGTTACCTTGTTTCTTTTTCTTTTTTTTTTTTTTTTTTTTTTTTTTTAAAATCGAATATACGAACTTGAACTTGTGCTTGTTTTTTTTTTTTAAACTGAACGTTTAACGTACGTTCGCGTACGTTCGCTAGATAATAATGATAATAAATATTATTTTTAAAAAATTTAAGGAAAAAAAAAATTCAACTTTAAAAAATTCAAATCAAAATTAAAACCTTAGGGAAAATTATTTCTTATCACAGCAGAAAATTCAGTTTTTTTTCTAAAAAAAACCTTTAAGGTATCTATTAACCTTTTGTAGAAAACAAATATCTTACATTTATAACGTTGGCAAGACTCGATTTTTTTTTTTTTTTAATAATTAATCGAACATAACCCACTATTTAAATTTTTTTATTATTACTACCATTATTATTTTGCTTATAAAAAGAATTTACTTATATATTCTATATAAGGTAGAACTATCATTTTCTTATGTTTTTATTTTTTAAAAAAAAAACATTAAGAGTGCAACGAACTATCTCTTCGTTTTCAAACGTTTGTACCTGTTTTTTGAGAGTGAAGAGACTCGAGAGAGAGAGAGAGAGAGAGAGGGAAAAAAATCGAAAGAAAAAGAACCGTTAGGTACGTGTATTCTCGAAAAAAAAAAAAAAAAAAAAAAAAAAAAAAGAGAACCGTTGTTCCGAGTTGTTGTGTTATTATGATGATGACCCAAGGAGATACCAGGTGAAAGGATTTCGATTGAACCCAGACAGAATCTCTTATACCTTCTCGTTTACGTATGAGTTTAACCTTCTCCCTTCTCTCCCCTCCCCTCTCCCTCCCCTACCTCCCCAACCTTCCCCCTCATCCCACTTTACTTCCCTTTGATAAATTTTTTCCAGGAAAAAAACAACCAACAAACAAACAGTCCTTTTCAATACAACAAATGCTATATTAAATATTTTTTTCGTTTGTCGTTTGTCGATAGCAACAAACAAATCATAGAAAAAAATCAAATAAATTAATTATTGATAAAGAGTTTAATAATTAAAAATGTCAAACAAACATTAACAACCGAAAAAACAAAAATTGACAAAACTCACCCCCGCCCCCCCCCGGGGGATGGGAAGGGGAGGTAAAATACGCGAGGCTAACAACAAAAAACAAACGTTTATTATTATTATTATTAATATTCTTTTTTTTTTGAAACGTTGGTTATAATTACGTAAATATTTAAATCGATACAACCAATATTTAAATCGAACAATGATTTTAATAATATTATTATTATTATTATTATCATTATTATTATTAAATATTCGTTTTGATTAATGATAATAATAACGTCTATAAATTATTTCTTTTTTTCTTTTTATTTTAATCCCGCTAAACCTAAACCTAATCACGTCTTTAAAAAAAAATCCTGTTTTCGAATCCCCGAAATATTTATCGGGATTAAATGCGTGAATGAATGATTGATTGATTGATTGATTGATTTTTTTTATTAAAACCGTCAATTAATATTTAAAAAAAAAAAAAAACTGAAAAAATGACTGACCTCGCGATCGATATTTTCATCGTTAAAAATATAAAAAAAAAAAGTTTTGTGGAAAAAATTCCAGGTTCGGGACTGCAAAAACCTATTCGTTATAATTTTCAGTTCTTTTTTTTTTTTTGTAAAAAATAACGGTAAAATAAATAAATAAATAAAAACCTGGAGAAATTCGAGGAAAGAGTTTTCAAAAAAAATTTTTTTAAAATTAATTTTAAAATTTTCTGGAGAATAATATGTATTCTCCAGCAAAAGTATCTTCGCGGTAATTTTTTTTTTTTTTTTTTTAAATTTGATTTGAAAAGTGAAGAAACTCGTCGATTTAACGGTACCTTATTTTTTTTTTTTCTTTTTCACTCTTAATAGAGACAAAGTGTACTTTGTTGAAAATGAAGGTACCTAAAAAGTTCATTGACACTAGTTGTAGTAGTTATAATACTTGAATTTAAACGTCGTCTTTTTTCCTTAAATTTTCCTTTTTATTTTTATATATATATATATATATATATATTATATAAATAAGTAATATTATTATTATTATTATTATTATTATTATTATTATTATTATTATTATTATTATTATTATTATTATTATTATTATTAATTATTATTATTATTATTATTATTATTATTAATTATTATTATTATTATTATTAATTATTATTATTATTATGGAACCGTTTTTTTTAACGAAAGAAGAGAAAAAAGGTTCCTGATGGAATTTTTGTCATCCGGGGGGACAAATCACTCCTCTCACGTTTCAGGTTTGATTTCTTTTTTTTTTTTTTAAAGGATTCACCCCCTTCCCCCCTAAATTAATAACAATCGATAATTATCATTATTATCACCACCGATGATGACGTCAAATTGGAAAAACCTTAACATGTGTTATACCTTAACATGTTGAACTTGAAACAAAAAAAAAAACCTACGACCCAATTTAAATTTTTTTTACAAAAACAACAAATTCAAAGCCGACCTTTTTTTCTTTTCAAAACAACAACAACAACAAACAACAACCGAATTTTTAAAAAAAACCGTAAAGGAAATCCTTTTAAAATTCACCATAGGAATTCATCAAAACCTTTCCTCATCTCCTGGATAAAAAAAAAACAATTTCTCAACCATCTGGAGAGGATGACGATGATGATGATAATTTAAAAATAAGGTTCAACCCTAACCCCGAAGAAAAAAGAAAGAGATAGTTAGAGAGAAAGAGAGAGAGAAAACAATCAAAGAACCCAATTTGAAAATCAGGTACCGTTAGACACGACAAACGTATATCTATCGAAAAACATTCTTTAAGCGTTAATCAAAAGAAACCACGATCAAAAGAAAAATCCACTAAATCGTAAAGAATCATAAAAAAAACCACTCCCTCGTATAAAATATAAAAAAAACATAATTCATTTTAAAATGACGAAAAAAAAAAAATTTTTTTCAAAAAAGTCAATGACCATCCTTCAAACATCCGGAGTACGTTCAGTTTTATATATTTTTTTTTTTTTTTTTTATTAAACTTGGAGATCGAATGACCGCGTAATAAAATAATAATAATAATAATAATAATAATGATGATGATGATAATGACGATAATAATTATTTATAACGTGTCATGCTGTCAATCACCTGCTTAAACAAAAATAAAAAAATAAAAAACACGGATTAAAACCTGGAGAAGAAAGAAAATCTCCTTATAATCATCATCATCATCATCATCGTCGTCGTCATCGTCGTCAGAGTCGTTCCAAAATCTCCACGTTACCTATTCGTTTGTCTGGAATGAATTAAAAAGCTGGGGAGGGAGTCGGAAAAATCCTTTTTTGTTGCCTTTTCCCCACAATAATTTTCCGAAAAAAATTCCAAAATCAATAATAATAATAATAAAAAGGTATTTTTTTTTTTTAAAAAAACGTGCGCATCTCGTGCAAAATCCAAACGATAGATAGCGCAAAATCGCATAATTATCAACGTCTTTACTTATTATTATTATTATTATTCTGATATCGGTTCGAGTGCGTTGAACTCGTGATGGTAAAGACCCAGTTGCATTATTTAGCACCCTTACGTCATTTGGGTCTTTAATGTGACGTCGTCCTCATTACGTACACTTTTTTTTCTACTATGCGATGATTAAAATTTAAAAAGAAAGAGAGAGAGAGAGAGAGAGAGAGAGAGTGAGTGAAAAAAAAATTAAAGTTTTCTCTCTCTTTTTCTCTCTCTATCTCTGGAAAGAAATAAACGTACGATGATAACTCTCATTTATTCACGCTGGAAAATAATAATAATAATAATAATAATAATAATAATAAAAATCAAAAGTTTTACGAAAAACAAAATGGCGTCGTCGTCGTCGGCGGTTGCGGCGGCATTGACCGTCAATAATGATTTCTTTACACGCCTGATCTTGACTTAATTTTTAATTTAAAAAAAACTTTCTGGAAAGTTCATTCATTCATTTATACGATCGTAAATAGGGGATGGGATGAGGGGGAGAGGAGAGACGGGAGAGGGGAGGAAGAGAAAGGATACAAAAAGTTACCAGAAAAATTTTGGCAATGAAAAAAACACAAAAACAAAAACGATTCAAGGTCTTCTGGTCAAAAACCTTAAATCGTTGTCGTTGTCGTCGTCGTCGTCGTCATCGTTGTCATCGTCGATATAATTTATCAAATACCAGGCAGGCAAACCTTAAAAAAAAAAAAAAAAAAACCTCTGGAAAAGTCAACGTAAAAGGATTTGGACGTTGAACTCACTCGGTCATTGTTTGCCAATTGCCAACCTTGGAAAAGTAAAAAAAAAAAAAAAAAAAAAAATGACGGAACCGTGAATTTCCGCGTTTCCTCATTCTTCTTCTTTTTTCCTCTTCTTTCTTCTTCTTATTTTTTTTTTATTTCTTTCCTTTTCATTCTTGCAATTCTTTATAATGTAAAGAAACTTCTTGGGGGACGTTGAACTTTTTTCGGTTAAGAGCCCACGTTTATAGTTTATTGATTTACGATTTCATAGTGAATGAAAATGACAAAAAAAAAAATGCCAATCGATTTTTCTTTTTTTTCAGGTACGTTTTTGTCAAAACAAAACAAAGAAAGCAAAAAACCTTAAAATTGCCTCCCTACGCATCTCCTCCTTCTTCCCTTTCGACTCGATTCCTTTCCTCCTTCCTCTTCCCTACCCCCTTACCCCCCCAGCTACCCAATCGATATATCGTGATGTTAATGACGTCACAACCCATCCTTTCTGTCGCTCGATAATAATAATAATAATAATAATGATAAAAACAAAAGAATGAATAATTTAAATAACGTTTTACTTTCGTGCGTATTTTTTTTTTTTTTAAGAAGAGGTCGCGCGTATAAAAAGGGTTAACAAACGATAATTATTTTGCATTTTTTATTCGCAACTAACAAACAAACAAACAACCGCAAACGTTTTGATTTTTTGTCTTCTCACGAGGAGCAAGAGCACGAGGACGACAAATCGATTATTATAAAGATTCTTCTTCTTATGACGATTTCAAAATGGTCCCATGTGTTGTTTGATATCATCATCATCATCGAGATGTACCTTTAAAGGGTCAACAACCACGTGAACACTCTCGATTCAATGTCTACCTAGTATTATTATTATTATTATAACACTCGAACGCACACACAATGCATCACTCTTACATTAATTCATTCACAACTCGAGTTTTTTTTTCCTTTTTTCTTCTGATAATAAATTAAATTAAATTTTAATTGCGTTTGTTTAATAATAATAATAATGATAATAAGTGGAAAATTCTAGAAATTTCGATAGAAACTATCCCATCTTTTTTTTATTCTGGAAAGAGAGAGAGAGAGAGAGAAAGATGGGATGATTTCAATTATGATCTTTTTTATTATTTCGGTTGTGTCACACCTTCCGTCACCGCCTTAGTTACGTGTGTGTGTGAGAGAGAGAGAAAAAACCAAAAATGACAGTTCGATGTACTCTCGTGATCCTTTTAAAAAAAAAATTTATAACCTTTCGTACCTAAAATACCTAAAGGCAGAGGTTGATACCAACAACTCTCCATGTTGCAATTACTGTCAACGTACAAAACGATTTATGCGAAAAATATATACTCGCATCCATCCACGATCGAACAAACAAACAAACAAACAAACGAACGAACAAACGCCCTTGAGAAAAAAAAAATATTATTATTATTATTATATACGAAATTTTTTTTTTTATAAACGTTCACCCCGTCGCCATTTTTTTTTTATTTTTATTATTTACCACAATTCGAATAGGGTGAAATCAACCTGAAAAATAAAAAATTAGGGGGGCAATGACTTTAGTAATAATAATAATAATAATAGTCAATGACATTACAAAGCCTTTTTTTTACCATTATTATTATTATTATTATTATTATTAACAAAAATATCCTTTGGAGAGAATTTTTTTTAGTTTGACGTTAAAAATTGATTTTCGTTTTGTTTTCAGCGATTTCTCTTTTTCCGTTTCCTTTTATTTTTTTTATTTTTTTTGTTCATTTGTTCAAACTTTTCTTTTACTTTTTTTTTTCATTTCAATAAGTTAATAAATAAATAAATAAATAATAATAATAATAATAATGATAATTTTTTTTTAGAAATTTTTCCGTTCGTGAGAAGAAAAAAAATTCGGTTGTTGTTGTTGTTGGGATGACGGTGACGATGGTGATGACGTGAACGTTACGTCATAAAATGTTGTTTAATGGAGTTCGAAGCAGAAGACAAAAATTTTTAAATAAAAAAAAAATAAAAAAGTTTTCGATTTTTATATCGAAAGGATCGATACGATTCGATTCGATAAATTTTCGCGGAGCGCGTTAATTTCGAAAATTTTCATTTTCTTTTCTCAAATTTTTTTTTTCTTTCCCCCTTAATCCGCGCCTGATCGTGGAGTGCAAAAAAAAAAAATTGTAGGTGGTACAATGTAATCATTATTATTATCATTATTATTATTATTTTCGTCGTTATTCCTTTTTATGTAAAATCATCATTTCGAATAAATAAAATTTATTAATTTTAATTATGTACATAAAATAGAATTTATGTATGGAAAACCGGTTTTCCTCTCGTGTCACGAACGCACACGCACACACGCACACGTCGGATTACGTCAAATTTTAACCGAAAAAGAATTTTTTTCGGGGGAGGAGGGGAAGGAGGAGGAGAAGGAGGGGAGGGGAAATAGGAAAAATCTGCGTTACGTCATAGTTTAAAAAAAAACAAAAACTGACAAACGAAATTCGCATATTTTCATCCGTCAAATTCAGGGTGTGGAAATTCGCAAAAAAAAAACCAAAAAGAATTTGCGTGAGGAGGAAGGGGGGGCAAATGGGGGGAGTAAGGTGGGGGGAGAAGGTACGAGAAGAGCAACGAACGATCATAATAATAAATTTTTCTTTTTTTTTTTTTTTTTCATTACTCACGTGACACGTTCGTAATTTAACGTGACATAACGAGTCGAAAATTTTTTTAATTTTTTTTTCTTTTCAAACAAAATTTTCAATTTTTTTTTTTCGCCTTTATTATTATTATTATTATTATTATCATCATGTTTTTCCAAATTCTCGTGACACGTTAAAAAAATAAATTAATAAATAAATAAAAAATCGAATTTTACGATCGATAACCATTAATTATTTAATTTCTTTATTCATCATCATCATCCTCTTCTTCTTCCACCCCCGTAAAATTTATTAAAAAAGGTAATAAAAAAAAAATAATAATAATAATATTTTTTTTTCGATATCGTTTATCATAAAAAAATTAAAAAAATCGCAACAAACAACAAACAACTTTTTTTTTTATTGTTGTTGTTGTCGGTCGTGTCCGTATATGTCTCGCGTTAAAATTACAAAAATTTTTATTAAACAATCGAAAATAATAAAATTTTTTTAAATTTTTCGAGCGTCACTTTTAATAAATTATCAATAATAATAATAATAATAATAAACAATGTTATAAATTACATATTGTCTTATTATTATTATTATTATTACGCATTTTAATTTGTTTTTGCTTCGATTACTTGCTCCCACGGGATAAATTTTCTTAGAAAAAGAGAGAGAGAGAGAGAGAGAGAGAGTCTCAAAAAATAATCAACTTGATCATCATTATTATCATCATCATCATCATCATCGGTGATTGGAAACGAATCGAATGAAATTAATAATAATAATAATTTAAACAAAGGATTCGATAGTTTGTCCAGAACAATTTCTCTCTCTCTCACACACTCTGGAAGGAGTAGTAGTTGAAGAAGTACAGTTACAAAAAATGACTTGACAGTAATAATAATAATAATAATAATAATAACGGGGTCATATATGAGAGGAGATGGAGGTGGAGGAGGAGTAGGAAGAAGAAAAGTGTGCGTCGAGATGATTGCAAATCCATCATTATATTACTTCAACCCATAATAAAAGCGTGTGCGTGTGCGTGTGTGCGCGCGTTTTTTTTTTTTTTTAAAACGTCAAAAACCGTTTTTTTTTTCTTCGAAAATTTGAATAACTAGGAAGTAACAAACAAAACAACAACAACAACAACAACAAAACAAAACAAACAGACAAAACAAAACAACAGGAAAAATTGATTTGTTTATACAAACACACAAACCGTAATAAATAGCGACGACAACGACTCGAGACAAAAAAATAAAAGAAAATTTCATAATGAGTTTGGAAATGAGGGGGGGGCGAGCGGGGGGTCTTCATTGTTGACTCCAGGACTTGTGTGTGTGTGTGTGTGTGAAAGAGAGGACGTGCGAAAAGACATTTTTAAAAGGTCAAAAACCTTTTGAAGTGAAAGGTGGTGTAAAACCGACCCGTAAATAATGGTTTACCCATCATCTACAAAAATAAAAAAATCAACAAATAAATTGACAAACAACAAACTCGGTTGTAAATCAAAAAAAATTTTTTTTTTTTTTTTTTTTTATAAAACAAACGGACACGACAAACAAAAATTCCTTTTTCTTTAAAGTTTTTGTTTTCGACAAAACTTTCTTCCGCTATTGTACTCCTGTTTTTGGAAATTTTCTTTTTTATTAAAAAACAAAAAAAAGTACTGGAAATTTTTCTTTTACCAAAATTAAAAGACAAATAATAATAATAATAGTAAAAGTCGGTTCGTGATTTAATTTTTCCTGGAATTTCTCCATCCTTTCCAAAGCCGATTTTTTTTTAGTGCAAAAATAATCGAAACAGTTCCACTGGAAAAGCTCCTGTCGATATTATTTAATTAAAAAAAAAACCTGGAAAAGATTTTACGACTTAAAATGTAATAAACAACAACAACCACATTAATATCAACAACAACAACAACAACCACATCTACAACAACAACAAAAACAACCACATCAACAACAACAAAAACAACAATAACAACCACATCAACAACAACAACAACAACAATAACAACCACATCAACAACAACAACAACAACAACAACATCAACAACAACAACAGTAACCACATCAACAACAGCAACAACAACAACAACAACGACTACAATGACAACCAAAACCTGGAAATTTCCACGAGTGTGATAAAAATAACACATTAAATAACGTGTTTTGCTGAACATTTAGAAAACTAATTTAAAGGAAAAGACAGAAAACACCCCTCCCTTCCTTCCTCCCTCCCCCTGCTACCCATTCCAGATTTTTTTTCCCCGAGTTCTTCTTCGGCACGAAGAATCCTTTTGCCATTTTCTTAATCAAAACTTTTCTAGGTACGCCGTCCGTACCTACCACTTTTTTTTCCTCAACATCATCTTACAACCAAAAAAAAAATATTTTGGCAAACAAACAACCGGAAACAAAATTTTTTTTTTTTTCCTTTCATATTTCCTCGATATTATTATGACGTCATAATTATCATCATAATCGATCGATATGAAAATTTTTCCGATAAAGAAAATTTCATTTTTTTAAATTTAAAATTCCCATAAGCTCATAATTATTAATAAATTTGTTTACTTTCGAGAATCTGGCTCGAATCATTCCCCTTTTTCCTTTCATTCTTCTTTCATTCCGTGAATGAATGAATGAATGAATGAATGATTAAAATAAATATAATTCTTTATGAAAATGAGGGGATGAGAGACCATATTCTCGGAATGTATACAAAAATTCATTCTTTATTTTCACTTTTTTTTTTCAACTTTCGACTTTATAATCGTGATTCATTTAATTAAAAAAAAAAAAAAAACTGAATCGAATATGGTTAATTTAATCATCATCATCATCATCATCATCATCGCCGTGGTGGCGGTGGCGGCGACGGCGGCGGTGATGTTTTCCGCATAATCGAACATAACAAATTTAAATTTGTCTTTCGAACGAACGCAAAAATAAAAAAAACTTAAAAATTAAAAACAATAACAATTTTTTCGAGTTGCGATGCACATCATCATCATCATCATCATCATCATCATCATCATGGTGAAATATCCAAGGCCACGACGAGGATAATTTTTGAAGACACGAAAATCCTTCGACGTGAAGATCCTCTTCACATTTAACTGACCAGAGGGTAACAACCTTGCCAGTTTTACAAAAAAAAAAAAAAAAAAAAAAACTTGATTTAAATTTGTCTGAACGTTAAAAAAAACGATCGCGTTACCGGAGAAGGAAGTCGACTCTTGAGATTTTGTGCGTGCGTGTGCGTGTGCGTGTGCGTGGATTCCAAAAACAATGGATATGCGGGGGGAGGGAGGGTCAGGACCCGGGCGGAACTCCAGAAATGTTGATTTTGGGGTACCCGATTTGCAAATTTTCATCAACAACAACAACAACACCTGTCGAATCCTCCCAAGGAGATGCACTCACACGCACACACGCACGCACACGCACACACATTCTCGTATGGTTTATTTATAATTATTTCTTTTCTCTCTCTCTCTCTCTCTCTTTCTTTCTTTCTTTGGCTCAATGTCGGGTATTGAACTCCATGAACGCGACCACCACTCAAACGATAGCCTCCATTTCTCGTAACAACTCCCGCCACTTAAACGATTCGACTTTAGAATATTTTCAATGCCAATGCCACTCACTGATTACATTAACAACGTTTTAATAGTTTTTTGCCTCTTCGTTTTTCCCCCCGCTTCCCCTCAAGTTTATCATCATCATTATTATCATCGTCGTCGTCGTCGTTTTGTTTGTCGTTTTTAAAAAAAAAAAAAAAACAAAACAAATAAATAATTTTTACGTTTGTTTGTTTGTTTGTTTGTTTCTTTCATTCTTACATCAATCAATAACAAAAAACGGACATTTTTTATCAGGACTTCCTGTTCAATTTTAATGATAAGGATTTTAACGGGGGGAAGGATGGGGGGGGGTTTAAATCACTGTCGTCAAGAAGTTAAAAGTTTTTTTTCGAACGTGGATTAAAATTGTTCGTTTGTTGGTTTGGTTTGGTTTGGATTGGTTGGGAGGGAATTTGACCCGAACAAGTCCCGTTTCACAGGTACCAATTACCTACCGGGACATACCCGAGATACTTTTTTTCTTTCTTTCTTTCTTTCTCTCGATTATTAATAATGGTTGTAAGAATAAAGTTCAACGAACTCATGAAAAGTGCAAGTTAAAAAAACTTTATAGTTATTAATAATAATAATAATAATAAATTTTAAACTCGCTCACAAGTAGAATAAAAAATAAAATTAATATTCGAATTGTGAATTTTTTTTACACACACAAACAAAAAAAAAAAAAAAAAAAAAAGCAAAGCAGAAAGTTTAAGTTTGTTGCGTGCGTGCGTGCGTGAGTGCGTTTGTTTGTTTGTTTGTCCGTTTGTTGTTTGTCCTTCTTTCGTCATCGTCCAAAAAGGATATGTTTTCCGTGCCAAATATCAATCGAAACCGGTCATTAATATTATTATTATTATTATTAAAATTTGTATAGAAATAAAAAAAAAAAATTCATTAATAAAAATTTTTTACCCTTCTCTCCACCTCTCCTTGCGGCCCCCCGTATCCCGAGGTATAAAAAAATCCTGGAATGGATTTCTGGAATTCATAATAAAATTAAGGTTCGTTGACTTTTTGTTTATTTCCCAAAAAATTGAGAGAGAGAGAGAGAGAGAAAGAGAACTTTGAAGAGGTCCTTCCTAAAGTGGGGGGAAGGGGGAAAAGGATTTTCCGTTTAAGGTACGAAAGGTAAGAGAGATATCCAAAGCTTATACCTAAAAATTTCAAGATGGACGAAAAGAAAAAGAAAAAATTTTTTTTGTTTTTTAAAAAAAAAGAAGACCAGCATGTCCATCCATTCTTAGTTTAAAAAATTTACACCAGAGTTACAAAAAACTAATAATAATAATAATAATAATAATAACGTTATCGAGGGAAAAAAAAAAATTAAATTAAAAGAAAGATATATTTTACTTTGAATTTTACGCTGATGGAACCGTCAGCTAACCTTGAAAAGGTAAAAAATTAAAAAAATTATAAAAAGAATTTATCGTATGTTACCGTTTCCATGACGAAAAGTATTCTTTTTATAATTCGAATTCCGCGAACCCGGTTTTGATTTTGTTTTCTGTTTTGTTTTTTTTTATTCTAGTTAAATGTGTTTCGCTCATGTTTAACGTATCGTCATCCCCGACCACCTTTTATTTACCCCAACAATCATCTCGCGGTGAGTTTTTCTTCAGGTACTAAGGAATAATGACAGCATGGAGAAGGCGCTATACTACGCACACACACTGTCGTTTTGGAAATTATCTGGTGCGCGCATTTTTTTTTTTCACACACACATACACACACGCGGAAATAGCAAACAAATAAAAAAATTTTTTTTTTTTTTTTTTTAAATAAAATAAATTTTCTTATTTAACATTATTAAATAATTTTAATAAATAAATAAAGTGATCGAGTGTTATAGTTATTAATAAATAAATAAATAAATAAAAGTGAGTGAGGATTTTTTTTATTAATTTTTCCTATACGGGAAATAAGTGAGAAAAGAAAAACGAAACAAACTCCTGGAAATTTTTTAGTTTTAGTTTTAACATTAAAAGGAATACTTTGAAATAATAATAATAATAAGTGATACCAACAAACAACAACAAACATGGATATTTAATTCGGATTATAATTTGGGAATGAAAAAAAAAATTTTTTATTTTTTTTTCCACAGTAAGAAAATATAAATAAAAATTTAAGGTGAGAATTTTTTTTTTCATTTTGGTTTTCTTAAATTTTTCATTTTCAGGTACGAACGTTTTAAAGCAGAAGACAATTATTTACTTCTTTCCCCCCTTTTTTTTTTTAAAAGAAAAAATTTCCGACACCGACTTTAATTTGAATTATAAAACTTAAGCGACTAATATAAAATTTATTTCCAAAATAATAATGATGATGATGATGATGATGATGATGATAATAATAATAACTTAAAAAAAAAAAAAAAAAAACCTAAAATGTCATTGAACTCAAAGCCCAACAACTAAATTCTTTGACCGTAGAGCTAAGCTACTAGCATACGAGTAATTAGATTCAATGGTAAGTTTTTAGGTCTTGTAAAAGAAGTAACAACAACAACAAACAACAAACAACAACCAACCAACAACAAGATATTAACGACGGTTTTTTTTTGTTTTTGTTTTTTTTTTTTTTTTTCGTTTATTATCATTATTATTATTTATTTTAAATCGCATCATGACGTCAATTTATCAATTAAAAAAAAATTCGGATTCGTTCGTTCGTTCGTTCGCCATTTTGAATTTTTACGTTTTTTCCGAGGGGGGGGGGTGTGGGATTTTCCGGGACGTAATTCGATATCGATTGACAAAAAAAATAAAAGGTTCGCAACATAATAAAAAAAAAGAATGGTTACGTTCGCGTACGCAAAAAAATACAAGAGTGAGAGAGAGAGATAGATAAATATGAGGTCAAGTTCAATAATTTAAGTTCTAGAACGTTCCGCGTTCCTCGTTACCCTGAACTCCCCGCCGGTCCCCTCCTTTCTCCTCTCCCCACCGGTTTAGTAAAATTCTAACCTGATCGAAAACATATAAAATATTATTTTTACGAGGAGGTAGCATTAAAAAACGAAAAAGTTATTTGCAAAATAATGGTTCCAAAACATTTGTGAGTGAGGGGGCAAAAAACTTAAATGACCGAAGAAGGTGCCTGCACTTTCATCCGAGACTCGGAGGTTTGAGGTCTCCTTCCGTCTTCTTTGTAGTAGTAGTAGTCGTAGTAGTAGGTATGTATGTATATACCTCTCTCTCTCACTCTTTCTCACTCTTTCAATTGCAGGTACGACGAGTTCGTTGAACCTGCTATTTTAAATTGAGGACTGGCCATTTCGTTATATTAACGAGTGTTTGTGTGCTTTTATATTAGCATCATCATCGACTATATATATATATATATATGTGTATACCTGTACCTTAAAACGTTTTTAGGTTATTTTACTATTCGTTTTAAAAATATTTCTTCTTCTTCCTCCTTCTCCATCCTCATCATCATCATTCTCATCTTGTATTACAACAAAAAACCTTTTCAGGTATTTACATTAAAATAACGGTAAAAACGAGAGGGGTTTAAAAAAAAAAATTTTTTTTTTTTTTTTTCTCACGAAGGGGAAAAATTCTCGTACCTGATTTTTTTGTTTGTTTTGTTTTTAAATGGTAAAAAAAAAAAAAAACAACAACGACAAATTTAAATTGATAATTTTTTTTTTTTTTTGAATATTCCCTTTTGTATTATTCAATTTCCTATTAAATAAATTTACATAGGGCATGGCAATCGAAATTATTATTATTATTATTATTATTATTATCACTTATGAACGTTTCCTTCTTTTTAAAAATAGTAATAATGATAATAACGATCGTAGGAGAAAGAGAGAGAAAGAGAGAGCATACGTCACTTTTAAATATTCTGCGTAATAAAGAAAAAAAAAACGTTAACCTTTTATTATTATTATTAATGATGATGACGTTATAAATTCGAATGAAAAAAATAAAAAGAATTTTTCCGAAGTAAATTTCCCAGTCTTTCTCATAAGTTAAATATAAGCGATTATGTTCAAAAAAAAAGAAGGGAAGAAAAAGAAAAAAAAAAGATTCCAGCCTATTTTTTTTTCATAACTGCCACGTATTTCTTTTAATTTCCCCCCTCCCCCCAAAAAAAAAAAAATTGTTTCGTTATTATTATTATTAATAATATTTTCCGTACGATATGTTATGGAAGTTTTTTTTTTTTTTTTTTTTTGTAAGAGGAAAAAAAAAAAAAAGAAAAAAAAAAGAAAAACGATGAGAGATTGTGTTGAGAAAAAGAAGAAGTTCATCATCCATGTTTGGTTTTGTTGTTGGGTAGGAGAGAAATGGCAACGAACTGTTATTCAATGCCATGACTGTGACCTAGGCCTAGTTTTTGCGCTTCAGGTTCAATGTCCTTTCATCGTTCCTCGATCGGAGTAGCATATTCGGGTTGAAATAAGTCTCTACCGATACAACCATAAACTTGGTCTAAATAATAATAATAATAATAATAATAATAATTTTATGGTTAACTTTTTATTATCGCGCGGTCGTTGAGGAATTTTCGCTTAAAAAGGGTTTCGAAAGGTTTTTCCGCGATAAATTGCCTCGCGAAAAAAAATAATAATTTTTTTTTTCTTATCATAACAGTCATTATAGTTTTTCATGTTTTCCAAAAATAATTTCACTAATTCCACGTATTTTTTTTTGCTTTTTGAAATGATAAATCATTAAACGAATTTTTTAATAATAATAATAATAATAATTCGTTAAATAATTTTTTTGTTTTTTTTTTTTTTTTCTCTAGAACTTTCTGAAATTTATTCGTTATTCTTTCTTTCGTCATAAGTGTACTACTTCCGATTCTTTAGAAATTTTTTTTACGTATGACGCATGTTATCGAACCTGATTAATATGAAAAAAAAAATTGTTTAACGACCTTTTTCTACTTCCACGTTAATAATATTTCCGATCGTTTTTTTTTTTTATCTCTATGCTCTCTCATATACCTTTTCATCGAAATAAAAAAAATACCAACGACAGAATTTTTACCAAAAAAAAATAAAATAAAATAATCGGGAAATTGCGATGATAATAATAATAATAATTTTTTTCGGGGGCAAATACCCGCAACTTTCAAATACCTTTAAATAAATAAATAAATAAAAAATTTATTTATTTATTTATAAACGAAAAAATCAAACCAGAAAAAAAAACGTTAAGCAAGGAATGATTATGACAGTCGGAATCATACGCATATCATATTTTCCAGAGGCGATAAACTTCGTAAGATGAATTATCGTGTAAGAGTTAAACAAACGAGCGATTGTGTTTTCTTACGTGTCCCACGCCGAGACTAGGTCATTCGTTTACTGTGTCATACTCGCACACACGCACACTCCACACACTCTCACACACACACACACACACTATGCAATGGGTCACGCTCGATAGAATTTACTTTCACGGCTCATTGTTTTACAAAAAAAAAAAAAAAAAAAAAACGCAACGTCCCCCCAATCGTCCATTATAGCCCCTCGGTCAGTTTTTTCAGTTCGCCCGTGAAACTCGCGAATCAATTATCGATTTTTTAACGTTTTCAAAAAAAATAAAATTAAAATGATAATGTAAACAAACAAACAAACAAACAAACGAAGAAAAACCGTTTGAAAATTTAAAAAAAAAAAAAAGAAGGAAAATCACTTACCCCTTTCCGTTCGGTTGTCCTGTCGCGTTTTCCCTTTTTTATTTCCGGTTCCGATAAATTCAATATCGATAAGATGAAGATATCAATCAATCAATCAATCAATCACCTGAAAACAAGAAAAAAAAATTGTTAAATTCATTTAAAATTTAGTCAATTACGGGTAAAATCAATATTCGGGTAACGTCCGTAATAAGGAATCGAGAGGGGAGGGGTGAAGGGGAGGGGGCAAGAAAGAAAGAGCGGAAAAAGAAAGAAAGAAAGAAAGACAGAAACAGGCAGAAGTCTAGTCGGTCAATGACCGACCGAATTTTCTAAAAAAATTTTTTTCTTTTTTTTTAAATGATTACCGCACGCATAAGAGATAACGTTGAGTTTATGGTTTTTTTATATTTATCGTTTATTAAAGAGTGACAGTTAAAAAAAATTTTATTATTATTATTATTATTATTATTATTATTATTATTATTATTATTATTATTTAAAAACGATTCGGTCTTGAGGTTTTTAATTTTATTAACAAAAGAACCTTTCGTAATTTTTACACGGAATTTTTTTTAGAAATTTTTTTTTTTTTTTAAAAATTTTCCAAAATGCAACCGACCCCCCCCCATTTCCTACCCCTACCCTCAACCCTACCCTACCCTACTCCCGGGTATGTTTTTTTTTTATGGGAGCGCATGCCTTTTTTTTTTTAAATATAAAATTTTCTTTTTTTTTTTTTTTTAGAAAATTTGATCGATTGGATTTTAGGGATGCGCAATCAACAATTTTCAGTTAAAATCTCTCTTTCTATCTCTCTCTCTCTCTCTCTCTATCTATCTATCTATCTATCTCTTTCTCTCTTCATCTCCTTATCCATTATTTATTGTGTTGTTTGTATGTAAAAATTTTCAAAAAAAAAAAAAAATCTTGTGCCACGTTTTAAAAATAAAATGTGCAATTTTTTTTTTTTTTAAAATTAATAAATTATCGATACGGACGGACGAACGCACGCACGTACGCACGCACACAAACGTTCGATAGAGAGAGAAAGAGGGGGGGTAGGGGGACAGAGAGAGAGAGAAAATCCATTAAACTAAAAAAATTTTTTTGGCTTTTTTTCAATGCGAAATTTTTTTAATAATTGCACTCAAGTGCAAATTTTATTTTTATAACGCATTTTTTTTTTTTGCAATTGCAAAGATCCCGGTTTCAAAAAAAAAAAAAAAAAACGAAAAGAACGAATCGTTATGCAAATCGAAAACGAAAATATCATTTCCGGTTTTTTTCCCTCCCCTCCTCCCCCTACAATCTCGAAATTTAAAAAAAAAAAAAAAACGAAAATTAATACGTGGAATTAGAAAAAAAATATAAAAAAAATAACCCTAGATTTAAAAACCTTCTCTCCAGCCTGGAGAGGAGTGAGAGGGAAGGGAGAAAAAAGGAAAACAAAACAAAAGAAATTTAAACCAGACGAAAAACAATTTAAAAAGCGGGAACCGGAAACAAATCAAAAAAATTTAAAAAAAAAAACGTATCTTTAGTTGGATGATGATAATAATAATAAAATAAAAGAGAGGGGAGAGGGGGAAGGGTGGATAGCGAGGGAAAAATCGACGGAAGAGAAGAAGGGAAGAAGAGAGGGAGGGGGAGAGAAAAAAATGAGAAGGTCGGTCGGCGAATGAGACGGAAAACGGCGGAGACAGATAAAATAGAGGGCGGTGGGAGTGGAAGTGGTGGTGGGAGCGGGGATAATGGCGGTGGCGGCGGCGTTATTGTCGGCGGTGTCGGTGGCGAAGAGAAAGACGTAAGGGTTGAAAATGGAGCATCATCTAGACGGAATTTTTTTTTTTTTTTTTTTTTTCCATTTCATAGAGACAGAAACGACACGACTGCATTTTCATTTATTTTTCAATGTTCCCCTCCTCTCTCTCTCTCTCCTCTTCTTCCCTACTCCTCCCTCTTCCCTTCATCTCCCGTCTCTCTCTTCCGGAAAATCACCTCGCCTGTTTTTTCTCTCTCTTTCTCTTGCTTTCTCTGTGAAAAGTGCAATTCAACGTAAGAAAACGCATCCCATCCATAAGCTAAACGTTTGTTTAAAGAGTTTTATCCGTTCGTTTAACGAACAAAACATAACCGTCGCATAAGCCGACGAAGAGTCATCCGTTCGTCTCAAATGGTTAGCTTACGAAAGAAAACACGCGGCGTTTTCGTCCCAGACAATTTCACGTGACGCCTACGTTTAGCTGACGGGTAAACCCGCTACGTTATTTATCGACTTATATTTTACACGACGACGTTTCGTTCGAGTTAGAGGTCGGGTCAGTGTTGGGGGTGAGTTTTGCAACCCTTGGAAGTCTGATTCTGTGTTGTCTATGGTCAGTGATTGTTGTTTTTTTTCCCTTCCGTTATTTTCCGTTATTGAATAAACGAAAAAACAACCCGAAAAGAAAAAAAAGAAAAGAAAAAATTTTTTTTTTTTTAATGTGAACGTGTTATTTGTGAATATGATGTTTTCATCATCATCATCATTAACATCAACAACGAATTGCGCGCAGTTAAATTTTTTCCACTGGAAAATTTTATCATTTCAATACACGTTCGGTAAGATAATTTTTTGTTATTGTTTTGTTTTTTTTCCGAACGGAAAATTCCAGGTTAGGTTCGTACCTTTAAAAATTTCCCTATTAAATATTTTTACTCTTTATCAATTATCAGTTCGATTTTCTTTCACACAATTATTATTATTATTTTTTTTTAACCCTTTGGATACAAAGTATTTAAAAAAATACAATTCACGCGTGTGCGTGTGCGTGTGCGAACGAGTGCGTGTATTTGCGTATACATGCGAATTTTACTTTTCCAGCAGTACAAAAACAATTTTATTATTATTATTATTATCGATTCCTCCGTATCGATTACGATTAATGATAAGATTATAAATAAATTTTCCCATAATCCTTTTTTTTATGAATTAAACGTCATGGAGACGATAATGGAGAAAAGTCTGGAACTCTTGTTTGGAAAATTTCAAAAAAAAAAAAAAAAAAAAGTTTTAAACGTCCGAAAGTGGGGTTGTTCGGGAATGAAGGGATAGAAAATTAATTATTATCATTATTATTATAAATTTCCCAGATGAAACACGTGACGAGGAAAAAAGAAGAAAATTTTTTTCGTTTAATTTCGCCTTGTTCGAAATGTCAAAGGGAATAAATAATATGTCGGTCACAAAAATGCATTCAAACATTAAAAAAAAAAAAAAGCTTAAAATAACGTTTCGAACGTTCGAAAAATATAGAATGAGAGAGACGGAGAGAGAGGAGGGGGAGAGGGGGCGAGGAGATACGGTGGTGGGAAAAAGAAAAAAGCAAAACGGGTGTAGTATGGGGAGTAGGAGGGAGGGAGGGAGGATGGATGGAGAAGAAATACAGCACAACCCCCGAGCTTTTTTCTTTTTTTTTTTTTTTTTTTACATTTTCCTTCTCGTTCGCCTTCGGCCCCCCCTCTCTCCCCGCCTTTCGAACCACGGCCCTCTACATCACAAATTTAAAAAAAAAAAAAAAATCTCACACTCAACTACTGCAGAAAATGCATTTTTTGGGGGACGTCCAACTCGTCCAAGGTTAACGATATTAAAAGTTTTTTTTCTTTTTTTTTTTTTTTTTTTTTTTTTTCAAGTCTTAAATGACGAATTAAATAAAATTCTCTTTAAATTCTTTATCAGGCTATTGGATAATATAAATAAATAATTAACGTGGCATTAGAAAATTTGAAAACCGTTTCGCGTTTCGCCGCAGTTCCCAGTTCGGATTTTCCCTTACGTTTTTATTTTTCCCTCCCCACCGTGTTATTACGTAATTCCGTAACGCGACCGATAAAATTTCTTATTTCCGGTTCGTACAGAAAAAATGATGATGATGATGATGATGATAAAATTTTAGGGTAAATTTAATTTTGGCGCGATTTTCAAAAATTCCTTTTTTTTTTTTTTTTTTTTTTTTAAATATATATACATAATAATATGTAAGAAAAAAAAATAAAAACGGCCAGACGACAAATAACGAACGAACGAACGTATGAGCGAACGTCTTGAACTTGAAATTTTCATTATTATTATCATCATCATCATCATCATTATTATTATTATTTTAAAGTGAGAGAAAACGCGAGACGGGAAAACGCGACGTGGAATTTTCAGTTGAGTTTTTTTTTTTTTTTTCTATTCGTCCGTTAAATAATTTAACAACACGTCGTCGCGATTGTTTTTTTATTTTTTTGTCGTTCATTCGTTTGTCGTTGTCGGACAAACAAACGAAATAGAAAGAGAAAGACAGAGAGAGAGAGAGAAAAATTACATAATTTTTATTTGTTTGTTTGTGTTTGTTTCAGATGGTGTTTTAACGTAAAATGAAAAAAATTTTACATTTCGATGGGTACTAAAGACAAAACGAGTTTTAAAATGAGACAGGTAAGTAATGTGTCATCCTATCACTATTATTATTATTATTATTACTATTATTAACATTATCGAGGTGAGGGTTTTAAATTATGACGTCATTTGTTTTAATTTTTTTTTTTTTTTAATTTACCCCTTATTTTAAATGATGTGGGTGATGCTGGAAAAAAAAAAATGACTGCGCGGATTTCCAAAACGAAAAATATCGATATTATCATTATTATTATTATTATTACTATTATTATTATTATTATTATTATTATTATTATTATTATTATTATTATTATTATTATTATTATTATTATTATCAAGGAGTAAGTTTTACCGTTAAAATGAAAAAATCGAGCGATCGTGAGAAAAAAAAAAAATTTTTTTTGAAAAAATTAATTAAAACAATGAAAACGGTGAAAATGAAAAAGTTTTTTTTTTTTTCGTCGTCGTCGTCGTCGTCGTCAGCAGCAACAGCAACAGCAACAGGCAAACCAGAAGAAATCGTTAATAACCGACACAAAATATAAATTAAAATTCATTTGGGAAATATTTAAAAATTTATCGTTTCTTTCTTTTTTTTTAAAGGAAAATCCTTATTACGCCCCGTGACGTCACGTGTGCTTTCTCTCTCTCTTTTTCTCTTTCTCTTTCTTTCTCTCTCTCTCGGGAAAATTCTCCCGGTCGTTTTTTTTTTTTTTTTATTCCCTCTTTTTCCCTTTCTCTCTCTTTCTCTCTTTTTCCCTTTCTCTCTTTCTCTCTCTTTCTCTCTTTTTACCCATTTAACTCCAGTAATAATAAACATTTCCTCGTGGTGGATTCCAGCACACGGAGCAAGGTCAAAACGTCTGAAAAAATGTAGGTCGCTAAACGGGACGGGACAGGACGGGGAAGGGAGGGGAGAGGAGGAATAAGAGGGGGAGGAGAGAGAGAGAACTGGGGACACAATTTGAAGGGCGAGCTGTCGACGACAATGAACGTAGAACAAACTATAATCATCATTATTATTATTAACAATTTTTTTTTTTTTTGTTTTCTTTCAACGATGCATTTATTGATTGATTCATAATAATAATAATAATAAAATGAATAATAATAATAATAATAATAATAATAATAGTAAAATATGTATAAGCATCGGTATTTTTATATATATACTATTATCATTATTTTTTTTTTTTTTTAATCTTGGCAAGATTTTTTTTATTCTGCGCGATTATAAATTTATAAATAATTTTTTTATTAATGATTTTGGATGCGGTAAAAGTCATAATAATAATAATAATAATAGTAATAATAATAATAATAAAACAAAAGGTAAAGGTAATTACGAAAAAAAAAAAAAAAACAAAGAAGAATTTAAATATAAAAACGAGCGAAACAAAAATTTCCGGGATATTTTTAAACGGTGGTTAAAAATACAGAAGTATATCGAAAAGATATCGAGATATCGAAAATATCGAAATCGAACAATGTATCGCGGTAATGCTATGAATCGATCGATGGATGGATAAGGTTACCCCCACAAAAAACCGATAAGATGAGATGAGAACACACACACACACCGACGCTTTCGTCAGTTGATTGAAATAATCGTGTCAGAAGAAGAAAGTTGCAAAAAAAACTAAAAGGCATACATATAGTTTGAATCGTCGTGGGAGTAGAGAAAAACCTTAAAAATCTTAAAATGAAAATTTTTTTTGTAGCACGGTCGTCGTCGTTAGATAGAAACTGTCTGGAAATTTAAAAAAAAAAAAAAAAACTCATTTTCTCTCTCTCTCTCTCTGAAATGTAAAAAGTTACGAGACCGGGAAAGCAAAAAAAAAAAAAAAATCCTGTAGGAGAGAGAGAGAGAGAGAGTGGAAGGGAGGGAAGGGGAGGGAAAAAAAGAGAAAAATGCACTCGAGTAATAATAATTCCACCATTTGGTGTTGAGTTGAGAAAAATGGAAAAACGACGACGACGACGACGACGACGATAATAATAATATTTTTTTTTTTTTTGTTTTTAGCCGGAAGGTAACGAAAATTCAACAGTTACAAATGGTCAGGGTCAGGTTAAGGAAGAAAAATACAGGGACGTTGATTGTTTCGATTTGAACGTAATTAAAGAAGAAGAATTCGATCAGCATGTCGTTTACATAGTTCCTGACGTTCACACGGAACCCAATTGTACGAATCGTGCCGAAGCATCCCTACCCCGTAATTTGATACTCAAACCATCTCAAGCATTAAGCGACGTAAGTCTAACTATAACGTCTAGAACGTTCTCGAAACATTTTACAAAACAACCCCTAAACGTTTTCAAAAATTAAATTTAGGTTTTGGGAGTCTGGAGCACTGGTTACATACCTAGAGGTACGAGATTCGGTCCGTTGGTCGGAGAAATATATGCAAAAGATTCAGTGCCGCAAACGGCCAATAGGAAATATTTTTGGAGGGTGAGTTTAAGGCATTTATTTTAAACATAATGTACAGGAATGATTAACATGAGCGGTTTAAGGGTTTTCCTTTGGGAAAAAAAAAAAAAAAAAATTCAAAGTTTTCCGGACCCGACTAATTTTCACACACTCACGCACTCACACATTCGACGCGTACGTGACGTAACGAAAAAAGTGGTTATTAAACGTTCTTTCAATACTTTCCTCCGAACGGTTATTTATATATATATATAAAAAAAAACAAATTTTCGCCTGGAAAAACGACCAAAACTTTAAAAAAGACCGATTTTAAGCCGAACGGACGAATGAAATCGTCGTTATCTCAGATTGCAGACGATTTTTATGCGATTCCACCCGTTCGTCTGTTTTCCTTTTTTTTTCTTTTTTATCTTCTTTTTTTCTTTTTTTTTATTGTACATATAAATAAATGTATATAAATTTATACTTTCAATTCCTTTGTCTGGAATTTCTGGAAAAGTTTTTTTCTTCCTTTTTTCCTTTCCCCCCCCTCCCCTCCCTTTTCGACAAACAATCGACCAATAAAAAATAACAACCCATCTTACGAGCGACTTTGAATTTTTTTTTGTTTTTTTTTTTTTTTTAAAAAAAAAGCTTATTATTATTATTAAAGGTTACCGGGGAAAAAAATTTAAAGATCTTTGTTGAACCTGTTTGGGATGCTGTAAACGTCCTCCTTATTATAAATGTGTATATATTTATTATTATTATCATTATTAATTTCGCCCTTTTTTTTTTTCTATTTAACTAACACAGGTACAAATCAAAGAAGAAAATTCGAGAAAACATCACGTAAGTTTAATTTTATGTACATATATAAATACGCAATCGCATATTAATAATAATAATAATAACAATGATTATGGTGGTGATGATGATGATGATGATAATGATAATCATTGATTTTTCACTTTGTAAATTTCCTAAACGATTTTAATTTTTTTTCTGTTTTTCTCCCATTCAGGTGTACAAAGAAAATGAATTATTTTATTATATCGACGGTTACGACGTTGCCAAATCTAATTGGATGAGATACGTTAATCCGGCATATTCGTCGGAAAGTCAAAATTTAATAGCTTGCCAATATAAAATGTGTATTTATTTTTACACGATAAAACCCATACTTCCAAATCAAGAATTACTCGTTTGGTATTGCAAAGAATTTGCCGAAAGGCTCAACTATCCTCTCACAGGAGAATTGATGCTCCTGAGAATAAGTAAGTAACTCCTTCCCCCCCGATTTTGTGTACGTGCCTGAAATTCGTTATCGAATTAAAATTTTTTTTTTTTTTTTTGGATTATTT
This sequence comes from Pediculus humanus corporis, assembly GCF_000006295.1. Classification (NCBI taxonomy): domain Eukaryota; kingdom Metazoa; phylum Arthropoda; class Insecta; order Psocodea; family Pediculidae; genus Pediculus; species Pediculus humanus. The sequence goes on along the minus strand of NW_002987887.1, from coordinate 2,404,042 downwards.
TCAGGACAACAAGTTCAACAGCAATCGATTGTGACGCCTCAAAAAATCGCAACGGATAAAAATACCAAAGATTCAGATGCGGTCGCGGTAGTGGGTTCGGCAACAGCAGGAGGAGCAGGAGCAGGAGTAGCAGTAGTAGCAGCAGCATCATCGCAATCTCCTGAAATTTATCAGGTCGTTAGAAACGAAGACAGGGTAACAGGTACCGTATTCTTTTTTTTTTTTACCGAAACGTCGTCACGTGGTTTTGTCAAAAAACAATTTTGTTTGATCGTTTGTTGTTTTCATTAACCACTCGCAGATTTGTACGAGAAAACAAGCAAGGAAATAACGGGAAGGAGGAATTCGTCGTATAGATTGACGGATTACGATTTACAATCGAGATCTTCACCGCAGAGAAGTCCCACGGGACCGTATGAAGGAATTCCAAGAAATTCTCCCGAATACGATCCGCCGCAAAGGGGATCACCGGGAAACGGAGTGAGAACATCGCCGCAAAGGAGTTCGCCTGGTTCGTACGAAAGTATGCCTTGTTCTTACGAGGCACCACAAAGGAATTCTCCGGGAGGTTGTAACGGAAGCGTGAGATCGGATGAAGGGTATCACAGCACTGAATATCACGAATTGACACCACCGGAAGATTCGAGCGATGACGATTCCGACAATTACGTGTTGGATTACAGGTAAAAAAAATTTTTTCGCAAATTTTTTTTTCCATTATCTTTCCTTTAAGTAACTTTCTGAACGCATTTTATGCATAATTTTCCAGCAGTAAAAAAGACACCGGTTCTGGAGAAAAACCTAAACCGACAACGGAATCACATATAGCTCCACCTGTGCACACCGTTGTTCAATCCCTCGACACAAATAAAAACGAATACAGAAAAGTTAAAATTAAAATTAATAAGACTTATCAAAGCTACGAGGAAAAACAACCGGAAAAAATGGAAATTTCCGAACTCCCAATGCAGCAGCAGCAGCCGCAACAGCAACAACAACAGCATCCTTTGATACCACCCCAACCGCAAAATCCTACACCGGTTTTAACGACTCCGCTACAAATTCCAACTCCGGCCGAAAGTCCAAAAATGACGGTTCTTTCTCCGACTCTACAAGAACCAAGGGTAAGTATGGAACCTTTAAAAAATATTCATCTTCACTACCTTAATCTTTACTTCCGGTTTCATCGTGATTTTTAAAATCTCTTGTTTCGACAGGTTCAAGTTGCTCCTAGATCGACAAATCCTTGTTATTACGAAGAAGAAAACGTCGTCAACAGTACATCCGCCCCGAGAATTCAACCGACTCCTCCCACGGGAAGCATATTAGAAAATATTTTACTACGAAATCGTAAGGACGGTAACAAACCCATGACGGATAGGAAAACCGGGTCGAAACCGGAAGACACGAAAGATAATCAAAAACTGAAAAAATTTTCACACAACGGCGTCGTTGGAAATTACGATAAATTGGAAACGACGAAAGAAGTGACTCCACCTCCGACGTCACCCACGGAAATGGCGTATTCGTATAAGAAATCGCAAAGATACCAGTGCAGTCCGGATAGCAGTTCGAATACGAAAACGAGTCGAACGCCATCACCGAATTCTTCGTCTTATCCCACGGATTATCAGTATCAGAACAATTATTACGTTTATCAAAATCAATATCAGCCCTACGAAAAATCCGTTTCGCCAACGTATCAAATGTTAACGATACCCAGTTCGGGAGAGTTCAGGAGTTACACGGGACTTCAAACGATGCCACCCTCTCCGGACAACGGAGTGTGCAGGCCGACATCTCCCCTCAGCCCGAATTCATCATCGTCATCCTCTCGCGGTTTTCGATCTCTCCCGTATCCGTTAAAAAAGAAAGATGGTAAAATGCATTACGAATGCAACGTTTGTTTTAAAACGTTCGGACAATTGAGTAATTTGAAAGTACATTTAAGAACGCATTCGGGCGAACGTCCTTTTAGGTGTAATGTTTGTACAAAAAGTTTCACGCAATTAGCTCACTTGCAAAAACATCATCTCGTGCATACCGGTAAGTTCAAATTTCCAAAATTTTCCATCGAAAGGAACAAACCGAACCGAACCGAACTAAAATTTTTCTCTCTCTCTTCGAAAATTTTTATAGGGGAAAAACCTCACCAGTGTGACATTTGCAAGAAAAGGTTTAGTTCCACGTCGAATCTTAAAACACATTTAAGGCTGCACAGCGGTCAAAAACCTTATGCCTGCGATTTGTGTCCGGCAAAATTCACACAATTTGTTCACTTGAAACTACATAAAAGACTGCACACCAACGAGAGACCTTACACTTGTCAAGGCTGTTCAAAAAAATACATAAGTGCAAGTGGATTGAGGTAGGATCCCCTTCCCTTAAACGATCCTCCCCCTCATTCCTAAACCCCTTTATAAAAACTCTCATCCATCTTTTTTTTTTTTTTTTTTTTTTTTACAGAACTCATTGGAAAACTACTAGCTGTAGGCCAAATACGCTAGAAGAAGAATTAGCAATAGCTCAAATGGCTGGTTCCCCGACAGCTGGAAGTTATTACGAATACGTCGGATCGGACGGAAGCATGGGTAAGGAAAATTAAATGGAAATTTCGTTTCCCCCTCCCCCTCTCCCCCCCCACGATTACGTCATCAAACTAACGTCTTTTTTTTTTTTTTTTGGCACACAACAGGAAGTGGGGAAAAGGAAATTCACGACAACGATTCGAGGGATTCGTTCGATTTGAAATTTCAACAACCTTTGCACATACACACGAACGGAACCCAAGAAACCAGGCCGTCGGTCATTGAAACGTCACAGGGTCACGTGATCGAATGTACTTAAGTGATATAACGGGGAGAAAAAAAAAAACAAAAAAAAAAAAAAATGCCTTTTATTTTAAGTACGTTACGTTACAACAACAACAACAACAACAACTCATTATAACAGTGACTCGTTCGTTCGTTTGTTTGTTTGTGTTTTTTTTTTTCGGGGTTCGAACTGGAGAAAAAAAAGCGAAAAACTTTTTAATTTTTGGAAATCTGAACGATTAACGGAGCTCGCTGGGTGAGCTGATGAATAATATAAATTTTGAGTAAATGAAATTTTACGGTCTTTCGTTTGATTCGAAATCAAAACCGGAAATGATGAAATTTAAACGTGACGGGGGTGGAAAGGATAAGGCCCAAAAAAAGGAGGGAAATTTAAAAAAAAAATTAATTATCGAGAGATAGAGAGAAAATTACTTTTTAAATGTACAAATGTATAAAAAAAAAAAAACAAAAAATAGAAAAATCTAGAAAAAAAAATAATAACAAACAACTAAAACGTAAAACCAGTGAAGAAAAAAAAAAAAAGAAAATTCATAAGACTGAACGCAAGAGAGAGAGAGAGAAGCAAATAATAATAATAATATCAATCAATCAATCAATCATCTCTTGGAAAAAAAAAAAAAAATTTCAAAGACCGTGAAAATTGAAAAGAAAATAATAATAATAATAATAATAATGCAAATCATCCGGATAAAATTATTAATAATAATAATAATAATAATAATTAGTAGTAAACGATTGAAATTGATCTCTGACGTAACGTAAACAAAAAAAAAAAATCAGATTTCCAAACAAAAACAAAAAAGAAAAAAAAAGGTTTAATTAATGGCTCTGGAGAGAAAAACCTTTCGTCATCGTTTTTCTTCCAGATTTTTTTTTTTTTTTTTTTTTTTCGAAACAAATTCAACAACGATTGGATTGGACACTCACAATACGCGTGAAAACGCAGCAGGACCGTATCTCATTCATACAAGATGGCCAGCAACAAGTCGAAAAACCGAAAAAAAGAAGAAGAGGAAAAAAAAAGAAAATTCCCACCGTCCTAAATATTAAGGAAAATATTTTTTAATGTCGATTTCAAATATGGCGTCCGCCCGCCCGCGAGCCCGCGAGCGCCCACGCGGGCGCGCGCGTGCGCGCAACGCAAATTCGACTGAAATTAAATTTAATATTAAAATATTATTATAAATCATTATCATTATTAATATCATTATTATTATTATTATTAATGTAAATCATTGATATTAAAGCTAATTTATTATCATTATCATTATTATTATTATTAATTATAAAAATGACGCACGTAAATTTTAATCGAATTACGACAATTCGAAATGAGCGTGTCTAATATTTCCGATACTCATTTTTCCATTATTAAAACGTGTGTATAACTACAAAAACGTGTACAACGACAAACAAACAAACGAACAAACAACAATCAAAACTATTAAATATTAAATTGAGCTTTAATATCAATCCATAAATAAATAATTTATAAAAAAAAAGTTCCTTTTTGACTCCGAAAAGAAAATTTTCTTTCGATTTCGGTTTTCCGTTATCATTCTTAACAGCGGCCATTCACCCCCACCACAACAACAACAACAACAATCAAAACAACAACAACAACATTAATAATAATAATAATGATAACAATTAATTAATAGATCCGAAGTTAAAAAATTTTAAATTTAAAAAACGCGTGCAATTAATTATTTTATGTACTTAATAAAATTGCAAATCGACGATAATAATGATAATGATAATGGTAATGATAATAATGATGATGATGATGATAATAATAATAATAATAATAATAATAATAATTACTTAATAAATTTTCGAATTGTTTAAACATTGAAAAAAAAAAAAATTTTTTTTTTTTTTAAATTCATCTATCTATCTATCTATCTATTTATCTATCCCCTTCGCGTGATTGATTTAATTAATTTATTTATTTATTCGTAATTAGTTATTAATTAATTAATTATTTTTTTTTTTTGAGTTTGTAATTTATTAATAATGTTGATAATAATATTAATAATAATAATAAGCCTCGAGGCTGTGAAGTTTAAAAGGTAATAATAAATTTTCTTTTTTTTTTTTTTTCTAATTTTTTCGCGGTTAACGCGGTTGAAACCCGCGTGATTATGATGATGATAATAATAATAATAGTAATAATAATAATGATAATGATAATAATTATCGTGCGAAAGTTGAATTTTTTAATTATTATTATTATTATTATTATTATTTTTAAAAATGGTGGCAGTGGCTTTTTTTTTTTTTTTGTTTTTTTTTGGGTTATTTTTCCTCATGCGAATGTATAAAACAGTATTTATTAATTATTTATTATTATTATTATCATTATTATTATTATTATTTATGTACAAAGTGTTGAAAATTTTTTTTTTTTTTTTTTTTTTTAAATGTTACTCTCTGTAGTTTACGTTGTGTATTTAAAACAAAAAAATAATAATAATAATAATTTTTTAAAAAAAAAGTGTACAAATGATTAAATTTTTTTTTTTTTTTGAAAAAAGAAATTATTATTATTATTATTATTATTATTATTATTATTATTATTATTATTATTGTCGGTTAATAAATTAATAATAAAACTGTTCCTATGTACATGAATAATAATGGTTGGCACAATAAATAAATAAATAAATAAATTATTATTTTATTTTATTTTGTTTTCTTTTTATCATTACTATTATTTTTCTTTTTTTTTCGGTTTTTTTTCTCATTTCCGGTTCTAATAACCGAATTCTCATTTCCGGTTTCATTTTTTTTTCGTTGTTGTTATTGTATTTTGTCGCAATTAATTTAAAATTATTAATAATAATAATAATAATAAATTATGAATAAAATAAAAACTTTGAAAAAATTTAAATTTTATTTATTTATTTATTTATTTTTCCCCGGAAAAAACGGGAAAAGGGGAATCCCTAAATTCCGATCTCGAAAACGGAAAAGGTTACGAGAACGATTCACGAAAAGGGAAGTGAAAAGCAAAAGAAGAACGGCACGGATTTCGTGAAAAGAAAACCGGATGTAAAAAGAAAGTAAAAACGGAAACGATTCCGACGGGGAATTGTAGAATTACGGATACTTAAAAAAAAATCCATTGAAAACCTGGAAAAACTCCGATAATTTTCCGCGACTAAAACATAATAATAATAATAATAATAATAATAATAATAATGATTTGATAGTACAGCATAAATGCATTTTTACGACAAACCAAATTCTAACGTGAAAATAATTAATTTTCCTTTGAGAAAAGAAAATCAAAATAAAATCCACGTTTTTTCTACGTTTCGCATTTTCTTTTTTTTTTTCATCTATCCCAATACTCAACAGGGGATTTAAAATCTACGCATTTCCGTTTCCGTTATTTGAATCTAATGACACGAGTAACGCGGATTCAACGCGAATGTGATTTCCATTTTTTTTTTTTTTTTTTTTTTTTTAATTAAATTCCAGCGACAAATTTCTCCAGATTTTTTTTTCTTCTTGTTATCGACGTTGTTAAAAAAAAAAAAAAAATTTAATTAACGTAACGAATTATTCTCTCTCTCTCTCCCTCTCTCTTTCCCTCTCTCTCATTTTGACGTTTGACATTTTCCCTTTTTAAATTCTGACAGAATTTTATATTTTAAACTGAAGAAATTATCAAATGAAAAAAAAAAAATTCATTTTCCTTTTCTCATCATCTGTCATCAAAAAAAAAAAATCACCTGGTCAGTTTTTTTCTTTTTTTTTTTCAGGGGTGATTGTATGACCTTTCAGTACCGTATCTAAGTATTTCTTTTCCTACCTATCCGCGATTCTTCCCCCCCTCTCTCTCCCTCTTTCACCCAACAACTGCGTTTTCAATAACAATATTAAATAATTTTACTTTTTATTTTTTTCTCCTACCTAGTTCAAATTACGCGCATAATAAATAATAATAATAATAATAATAATAATAATAATAATAATAATAAGCCATGCCACATTCAATAAAAGGAAATTTAAAGAAGATTATGAAGAACCTAAAAGAAGAAACCATCCAGGAAATCGCACTATGTGGGACGGCCCACATTCTTCGGAAAATATTATAAATAGCACCACCGATATTCGAGTATTTGTCCCTAAGGAATCGGGTAGAGACCTGGGATAAATGCTTAACAACCCCGACAAATAAGAGCCTTGTCGTGTTTAAGAGTGACCATAATAATAATAATAATAATAATAATAATAATTTAAAAAATGAATGAACGAGTGAAGCCTAAAATTTATAAAATAATAATAATAATAATAACGATGTGAGAATGACGTTGAAAAAATCAAACATGGACGCCATCCATCGAAAACATTCAAAACCTAAAAAATTTTTAAGGAAGGTTTTTTTTTGGTTTTTCGACCTTGAAAATGTCTTCTTGTTCGTAGGTTTAAAGTTTTAAGGGTGATTTTAAAATTCACCCTCGGCAACAACAATTTTGTGCGTGTGCGTGCGTCAGTGTTAAACTTACGAAGAAATAATATCTGTCCGGATAAGGAATTTGAGTTTATTTTTAAAACCGTTTATCCCCCCCGTTCTCTCTCTCTCTCTCTCTCTCTCTCTCATTTATATATTTTTTTTAAAGATTCTCAAACGTTCCGGAACGAAAAAAAAAATTTCAAATTTTAAAAAAATTCGCGCCTTTTTTTTTCTTTTTTGTTTTTCGCGTTTGTTTTATTACCACCTCTTACATTTTTATTTAATGGAAAAATGACCCCCCCCCAGAAAAAAAAAAAAACCGAAATCGAACACGTTATTAATAATAATAATAATAATGATAATGATGATGATGATAGAAAACGATTACAATTATTATTATTATTACTTACTCGCGATTACAAAAAAAAAAAAAAAAAAAATGAAAAGGAGAAATCAATTTTT
>NW_002987887.1:2394445-2396258 GCF_000006295.1 Pediculus humanus corporis | reverse complement strand
AACTTTGAAAAATTTAAATTTTATTTATTTATTTATTTATTTTTCCCCGGAAAAAACGGGAAAAGGGGAATCCCTAAATTCCGATCTCGAAAACGGAAAAGGTTACGAGAACGATTCACGAAAAGGGAAGTGAAAAGCAAAAGAAGAACGGCACGGATTTCGTGAAAAGAAAACCGGATGTAAAAAGAAAGTAAAAACGGAAACGATTCCGACGGGGAATTGTAGAATTACGGATACTTAAAAAAAAATCCATTGAAAACCTGGAAAAACTCCGATAATTTTCCGCGACTAAAACATAATAATAATAATAATAATAATAATAATAATAATGATTTGATAGTACAGCATAAATGCATTTTTACGACAAACCAAATTCTAACGTGAAAATAATTAATTTTCCTTTGAGAAAAGAAAATCAAAATAAAATCCACGTTTTTTCTACGTTTCGCATTTTCTTTTTTTTTTTCATCTATCCCAATACTCAACAGGGGATTTAAAATCTACGCATTTCCGTTTCCGTTATTTGAATCTAATGACACGAGTAACGCGGATTCAACGCGAATGTGATTTCCATTTTTTTTTTTTTTTTTTTTTTTTTAATTAAATTCCAGCGACAAATTTCTCCAGATTTTTTTTTCTTCTTGTTATCGACGTTGTTAAAAAAAAAAAAAAAATTTAATTAACGTAACGAATTATTCTCTCTCTCTCTCCCTCTCTCTTTCCCTCTCTCTCATTTTGACGTTTGACATTTTCCCTTTTTAAATTCTGACAGAATTTTATATTTTAAACTGAAGAAATTATCAAATGAAAAAAAAAAAATTCATTTTCCTTTTCTCATCATCTGTCATCAAAAAAAAAAAATCACCTGGTCAGTTTTTTTCTTTTTTTTTTTCAGGGGTGATTGTATGACCTTTCAGTACCGTATCTAAGTATTTCTTTTCCTACCTATCCGCGATTCTTCCCCCCCTCTCTCTCTCCCTCTTTCACCCAACAACTGCGTTTTCAATAACAATATTAAATAATTTTACTTTTTATTTTTTTCTCCTACCTAGTTCAAATTACGCGCATAATAAATAATAATAATAATAATAATAATAATAATAATAATAATAATAATAATAATAATAATAATAATAATTTAAAAAATGAATGAACGAGTGAAGCCTAAAATTTATAAAATAATAATAATAATAATAACGATGTGAGAATGACGTTGAAAAAATCAAACATGGACGCCATCCATCGAAAACATTCAAAACCTAAAAAATTTTTAAGGAAGGTTTTTTTTTGGTTTTTCGACCTTGAAAATGTCTTCTTGTTCGTAGGTTTTAAGTTTTAAGGGTGATTTTAAAATTCACCCTCGGCAACAACAATTTTGTGCGTGTACGGCGTGCGTCAGTGTTAAACTTACGAAGAAATAATATCTGTCCGGATAAGGAATTTGAGTTTATTTTTAAAACCGTTTATCCCCCCCGTTCTCTCTCTCTCTCACTCTCTCTCATTTATATATTTTTTTTAAAGATTCTCGAACGTTCCGGAACGAAAAAAAAAATTTCAAATTTTAAAAAAATTCGCGCCTTTTTTTTTCTTTTTTGTTTTTCGCGTTTGTTTTATTACCACCTCTTACATTTTTATTTAATGGAAAAATGACCCCCCCCAGAAAAAAAAAAAAACCGAAATCGAACACGTTATTAATAATAATAATAATGATGATGATGATGATGATGATGATAGAAAACGATTACAATTATTATTATTATTACTTACTCGCGATTACAAAGAAAAAGAAAAAAATCGAAAAGGAGAAATCAAT
>NW_002987887.1:2359341-2389615 GCF_000006295.1 Pediculus humanus corporis | reverse complement strand
TGTCGACCTGAGGCAGCTCGACGAGAATGTGAATTTCACTGCTTCTGACCCTGGCCACTCCAAAGATGTTAGTCACTGGAGCCCAGTTCAGGAGACAAATCGTTCCCATCGAAAAAGACGGACTCAGGAAGACCTTCAAGAATTGATGTGGTGCTATCTTATAATAAGTGGCACCACCGAAATTCGAGTATTTGTCCCTAAGGAATCGGGTAGAAACCTCGGATAAATACTTAAAAAAAACTCCGACAAGTAGCCTTGTCGTGTTTAATGGTGGATAATAATAATAATAATAATAATTTAAATTCGAATAAATTTCCTGAGGAAAAACATCATCATCATCATCATCATCATCATAATCATCATTAAAATTTTTTTCGGGTGTGTACGTGTGCGTGTGTTAGGGAAAAAAAAATTTTATAAATTAAAATTAACGCGTGTTTATACACACACACACACACACATACATGTGTTTGCGTGAAAAAGACAACAAGACTTTCACACACACATACACACATAAACACACCTTTCTTTTTGACGAGGGCAACGAGACGATATTCGTAAATGAAAATTTTTCAACCCCGTATACGTCGGAATCATTATTTGACCGTATCGATAAATATAATTTACGTTAATAAATGATATCATTTAAGAATTCATAAATCCCGTCACCGGATCGATGGGCGAATTAAGAGCGCGCCTAGCGGTGAACTTACGCATCAAAAGAAAACATTCGACATTATATTCTTCTCGTATTATTATATATATATATATAAGAAAAAAAAAAATTTTTTTTTTTTTTTTTCTCTCTTTCGGATTCGGAGTAATTTTTTTTTTCTTTTTTTCTTTTTTTTCGGTTCTCTCTTTTATTTTTTAACAATATTTTGTGAACGAGAGAAAGAGAGAGAGAGAGAGAGAAATTGTTTAAAAAATTAATAAAATATATTTCGAAAGTTTTTTTTTTTTTTTTTTTCTTTTTTTACTGATCGGTTTTAATTTTTTCCACATTCCGGTTGACGTGTTCGTGTAGTATAAAAAAAAAAATATAAACCGTTTTATCGCGAAGGTTTTTATAAGACGAAACAAAAAAAAAAAGGAAAATTTTTTTCGCAAAATTTCCAGGCCGGAAGAAGATTTTAGTTGTTGCAGCGAGTGGTGCCTCGTTTTTCTTTTTGATCAAATGGGAGCCAAAGAAAGCATTATCGAATCGGGAAAATGTCATAACACTCATTACTGGGCATCTCAACATCAGGTATATATACATATTATTATTATTATTATTTTCATTATCATCATTACAACCCCTATCCTCATCATCATCATCACGGTTTCATATAATTCAACAAAATCATTAATTATTTACAACTACCACTACTAACATTATAATAATAATAATTTATAAATATTAAACGTTTTGATTTTCAAAATTTTCCAACAGAAAAATTTAAATTAAACGAAAATATTATTATTATTATTATTATTATTATCATCTGAATGAGAAAATTCATCAATCTCTCCCTTCCACACCCCCCAAAATAAAAAAAAAATAAAAAAAAACCAAAAGAAAAGAGGAAAGGAAATTAACCAACCAACCGACCCCCCCTTCCCCTCCCCGAACAGCCGGTTGTGTTCACGCCCATTTCGATTTCTTAAGGTTTATCGTAAATTTCCCCCCCAAAAAAAACGATTTTTTTTTATTATTATAAATACATTAACACGAAAAAAAAAAAAATCGATTGATTTCGAATAATAATAATTTCAAAAACCTAACGACGTGACACGCACACACGCACACCCAAAACAACCCCTCCCTTATTATTTCAATACCCCCGTTATAATTCTCGTACGTAATAATAATAACATCATCAAGTCAGGGCGGGATTTTTCATTTTTTTTTTTTTTTGTATCATCATCATTATCATTATCAATCGTCGCGATTTCGTTTGTTTTTGGTTGTCGTTAATGTTTTTTTTTTTTTTTTTTTATTGATGACTCGTTCAAAACAAACAAACAAACAAACAAACAAATGAATTTTATCCGGTTTCCTATAATGAATAATTTTCAATTTTTTTTTTTACGTCACCGCCATCATGGGTTTCATCGCGAAAGGTTTCGGGTATCGTTGCAAAAATAAATATAAAAAATTCGATACGTGCGTGACTCGTAATTATTATTATTATTATTAATCATATGAAAACGTATATGTAGGTATTAGAGTCGTGTGTGATTTTTTTCCAGGGCGGCGGAGGAGAGCCACTCGGTTGGTGACGGCACCAAGACGTTAATTTAATAGGTGCACCAAGCGCCAACGTCGGAGATATGGGTAATAAGTTATCGTGCTCTTGTGCTCCGCTCATAAGGAAAGCATACAGATACGAAGATTCACCGTGGCAAACATCGAGGAGAAGAGATGGTCATCTGCTAAGGTACAGGTATTGTTGATTTCATCCCAGGTTTTATCGCTCATTTCGTGACGTCATCCTCAATATTTGTTTTTATAAAGGAAAAAACTAATTCGTAACGTATTGATTTCTCTTGCATCATTTCTCATCATCATCAATAGGCTTTGGGCGGAAGTTTTCCACGTTTCTAGCGGTACGGGCACGATAAAATGGCAACAAGTTTCAGAAGATTTGGTACCCGTCAATATAACATGCATACAAGATTCACCGGAATGCGTTTTCCACATAACTGCCTATAACAGCCAAGTCGATAAAATATTAGACGTACGACTCGTTCAACCAGGTACGTGACAAAACGAAAAAACCTATCGTTTGTAAGCAGAGATTATTAAAAGTACTTTCTTTTCCTTTCGAAAGGTACTCGAATCGGTCAAGCATCGGAATGTTTCGTTTATTGGAAAGATCCCATGACGAGTGATACCTGGGGACTTAATTTCACGTCTCCCATTGATGCAAAACAATTTAAAGAATGTTGCGTTAGTATCATTATTATTATCACGAAAAGACAACAACAACAATTTTTCAACGTGGCACAAATACGATAATTTTTCTTTTTGTTTTGTTATTTTACGCTTTCAGTCACCGTCTTTCAAATTTTCACGAAAAGCTTCATCATCGTACAGTTTAAAATTAGATCCGCCAAATAAGCAAAAAATAAAAACAAAACGTAAACCGTTATCGACTCCAGCGAGTCCGAGTAGGTCACGTGAGCCACAATGCACGTGCATGACAGCCGAACAATATGCTAGATTAAGAGCACAAGATCCTAGATATCGTAGGGGTTTTGTTCTATTTACACGTTTAATAACTTACGTAATTAATTTATTATCATTTATTAAATGACACGACGTTTACAGGATCGTCTACTTTACCTAGAGCCACGACAAGAGCGACGGAAACGGATACGGGTGTCAGGAGTGAAAAAGTCACGGCTGCAACTTCGAGCACGTCACTATACGACAACGTCACGGGAAACAAAACGCAACAAACACGCTCAACATCCGCAGGTACGTTTTCATCAATTTTTCACGTTTTTTTTCCCCCATTTTCACATTCGAAACGATAAAAATTTTTTTGCTTTCCAGGAGAAAATACAGGTACGAAAACGACGAGAGATCGCGGAACTCAACAACAAACAGATTCGGGTACCATGACATCAACGACGGGAAAACAAACGGTCATACAAAACCACATTGGATCCCAAGTGAGTTTTTTGTTATTAATATGATTATTATTATTCGATGACGTTTTTTTTTTTGGGGGGATTTCAGGCGAGTCAAAACGAGGAAAGAAACGAAACCACAACCGAAAAATGTAAAAGCGAAGGTACTCAAGCGGGAGGAACTCTTTCTCAAATTTCAACTCAAACAAGTCACAAAAATCAAACAAATAAAAACAGAGATCATCACCATCACATTCTCACATCAACAAGAAGCATCGATTACGACATTGATCTGGTACGGAAACAAAAACAAACAAGCAAATAATAATAATAATATTAAACATTTTTCTAATCGATTTGCATACGCGCAGGTACGTGATTCTTTTCATCACAACAACATAAACAACAACAACAACAACAACAATTTGAATAATTTTTCAAACAACAATCAAAACAACAACACGGTTATAAACAATAGGAAAAACAAAGCCATGAGCAAATCAACGGACGACATGAGAGACGAACAAAGAGACATGAACCTCGATTCGAACACCCTAAAGAAAATGTTAAAACCGATGATGAGCAATGAAAGTCCGGCTACGTCACCGGAAATGACGAGAAGAAGGTATGATTTTTTTTGCGGAAACTGTTACTTGAAACAGGAAGTAATTGATTCTTTTTTGTTTTCTTAAAGAAGATATGCGTCTTCTAATTACTATAACACTCATCATCCTTCTCATTACGGTCATCATCAATATCGAGAACATCAATTCAATAACAGAAACGTCATGAGTGACGTCGAAGGAACGCCACGGGGTCACCGGAAACAAATAATAACCGATCGGGAAAGAAACGCAAGATTTTCCGGTTCAAGGTTAGATTAATAATAACACTAACCGTTCGAAAGATTCTAACTAATATCAAAAAAAAAAGTGTCATTAGAACGAAAAAAAATACACGTGTATCTATATTTTAAGGTCATCTCACGAAATCGGTAGAGGTTATCCGAATCGCGACAGAGGACTTTATTTAGAACTGGAAAGAACTGGAGTGCCGCCACCGGATATGTCGCCACCATCGGACAACGTACTTTTCGACAACCAATGTTACGCCACGACACCGAGCTCGAGTAACGGTAAAGAAATTTAAAAAGAAATTTTTAAAAAAAAACCGAATATCCATCATGGTTGAGTATCAAATCCTTGACGTGATTACTCTCGCAGGTAATTCTGATTTAGATGCACCGACAACGAATTATCGGGGAGGTCACTATCGGACCCCTTCGGCACCGGGAAGTCCGACATCCAGATTGTTACTCGAATACGAAATGCATTTGCGTAACACACTCGCCAAAGGCATGGATGCAGAAAGTTACAGTTTGCACACGTTCGAAGCGTTGCTCAGTCAATCGATGGAAAATTTAGAATTTGCCGAAAGCATTCCAACGTCGACGGCAAGGAGTCCTTACTTGCCGAGAAGACGTTAGTGCCACGTTTTTTTCTTTTCTCTTTGCAAAAAAAAAAAAAAAACCTTTTTTTTCTGCAACCTAATTTAAAATGTTCGATGTTTTCATAGGACCGAGTAGCAGCGCGAGTACAAAATCATCGACTCTTCCACTATCGAATCGTTTGAGCTTCGAAAGGCCCCCGAATTCCACGCGTGATCGCGAAGGATACTACAGCGATCGTAACGAATTAATGCGCGAAAGAGAGCGTGACCGCGGATACCTGAGCGACCACAACACTTCGAGGTAACAAACAATATCACGCAAAAGCAAAACAAAAAATAATTTTTGAGATAAAATAATTTTATGTTTAACTCATGACAGTCGATGCGCGTCTTGTTTGGGCGAATCCGCAAGAGCTCAATGGTTTCGTCATTCCGACGGTTGGCGTTCCGGAAGTTCCGCATTGGGTTCCGGTACCGGATCGGGTATCATGAGTCAAAGTTCGATATCTAGTCACAAGAGGTCACCGTGGGATTCTTTACCATCTCTGAGACACGATAACAGCCGAGACGATAGCAGTTATAAGAGTATGAGAGGAGATTCGTTCGATCAAAGGTTATTTTCCGGTTAAAAAAAAATATTTATCGATTTCCGGAAAACTCGACATACAAATTCACTAAGAAAATCTTTTTTTCTCAGTAAAAAAAATTCAAATTTTTTTTTTTTCTAAAATTTAAGGAGCAGCATTTTCGACAGACAAGATAGTCAGAGATCAGATTACATAAGCGCGAGAGATTCAAGGTACGGAATGGTACAGCAAGCATCAGTTGAAAGTGCAGATTCTCGTTTATGCTACCTCACGTCATCCGAGGTAAGTTTTTTAATCCACATTTGACCGTAAGGAAAATCGTCAGGAAAATTCGTAACGCGGAAAATTTTCACTTAAAAAAAAAAACCCGGGGGGGGGGGCTAGTCACGTGATTTCGAAAGAAAAAAAAATTTTTTTTATGGCAAACACGAAAAAGTCATTAAAAAAAAAAGCACAGGTAAGAGATGAAAAAGAATTTATATTGATTTTAACGGCGTTTAGCGAAAAAAAAAAAAACGCTGCCTCCTTTATTCGTACTTACGCATACACGCACACACGCACACACACACACACGCCAAAATATTTTTTAAATCCGAATTAAATTCCCAAAAGCTTTTTTTTTTTTTTTCGTACGGGGGAGTCGAAATTCTTTCACGAACCGGATTTTTCGTCTTTTTTTTTTTTTTTCTTTGTCAATTTTCCTCCTTTTTCCCTAACTTCCGGTTCCTCTTTTCTTTTTAAATTTTATTTTTATCCTTTTAGCTGTAGAAAACAGAACGGTTTCCTTTATTCCAACATTCAACTTTATTATAAACCTCTTCCTTTCTCTTTTTCCTTTTTTTTCCTTCCCTCCTCTCTTCCTCCCTCTCTCTGCCTCTTCTACCACCTGCCTCCCCCTTTCTCTCCTTTTTATTTCCTCCTTCCTTTTATTCTCTCGTATTTATCGCGTTTTCATCTTTTTGCCATGTCAGACATGCGCACTAGAATTTTCCCTACGAAAAACCCTATTTTGTAACTGCGCCATATTAGACCGTTCTAAATAATAAATATATACATACATACATACATACATACATATACATAAATATATATATATATATATATATATATATATACTCTATGAAAAAATTAACAATAAATAGTAATAATAATAATAATAATAATAATAAAGCATTACGCGGTTCGTTCGTTCGTTCGTTTAACAACAATAATAATACTAATAATAATAATGATGATAATAAGTGTTTGAAAAAAAAAAAAAAAAAGAAAAATTATATGTGGGTGTGAGTTTGTGAGTTATCGCGATCAGTGGGGTAAATGTTGTTCATTTTGCAATTCGACACGGAATTTTATCATTATTATTATCATTATCATCATCATCATCATCATTGATATTATAATAATAACACATCGAAATTCAAAATTTTTACAAAATTTATCGATCAATCACGAAATCTTTTCAATTATTTATTTTGTACGAGGGCGGGGGAGGGGGCGAGAGAAAAGAAAATTAAATGGTTAAATACTAGTTATTGATAATAATAATAATAATGATAATAATAATGTACGGGAATTATTAATAGGGAGAAAGGAAGGAAGGAAAATTGTGTTGCTTGCACGATGATAATACACCCGCACAATCACATTAACGCGTACTTATTACTTATAAATTTAATTATTTTGCATGTAATGTTTTAATAGAAAAAGGTACGTAAGTAATCAGTCAATCAATCAGTCAATCAGTCAGTCAATCAATCAATCAGTCTAACCTTATCGTTGCACGCGAATAAATTTTTTTCGTTTTGACCTTTATTTTACTCTCTAAAACGTGTTAGGGTCAACGGATTGAGAGACACGATGCCAACCTATAATTAGCCGAAATTTCATTTTCTCACATATTTATTTATTTTTCCGAACCTTTTGCTAATCGATTGATCGTTATAAAAGGTCAAAGTTCAAAATATTTCGTGTCGCAAAAATAATAATTGATTTTTTGTTGTTTTAATCAAACATATTGTGCAAAAAAAAAAAAAAAACAACCATTTTTTTTTTTTTTTTTCATTTCGTTTAGTGTTTAAAACGATAATTTAATAAATGAAAACAAACAACAAACAAACAAACAAACAAACAGAAAAACATTATTTAAAATAAATAATCATTTGAAGAAGAAAAACTAAAAAGAAAACAAAGAAAAAAGAAAAATGAAAAACTAAAAATGACAAAATGGTAAAACGTGTGACCGATAATAACTTGTACATGAAAACAATGCCTGTGGTAAGTTTTTTATTTATTTTTTTATTTTTTCTCTCTTTCTATTTCGCGTTTCGAAACATTTTTCCGCGAAAAATTATAATTTGACGTCATCATCGACGTCATACGCCCCTAAATTTTTTATACCTAACCAATCGAAAAAAAAAAAACGCGTAGGACGCATATAAACGCACACAAACGCGCGTATAAAACGCGTTAAAATTTCCAAAATTTAGGTTACTAGAGAGAGAGAGAGAGAGAGAGAGAGAGAGAGAGAATTAGAGAATGAGAGAATGAGAGAATGAGAGAGTGAGAAAGAGATAGAAAATTTAAAAATGGCGCGTTTTGTATATAAGGATTTGCGGGGTTTTCCTTCTTTTTTTTCCTCATAATGCCGCAAAATTTTCATTTTATTATTATTATTATTATTATTATTATTATTATTATTATATAAGTCTCACGAAAAAGGGATGTTATTAAAATTAGTAAAAGGTCGTAGCATGAGAATAAACACACGTGGTCGCTGTTAGCGTGTGTGTAATAATAATAATAATAACCTTCCCTCATCCTTACATACGTACTTTTTTATTACGTGAGCAATAATTATATAAAAAAAAAAAAAAGCAACGGGATAGAGAAAATTTAGAGTGTTAAAAAGAGATGAAACGATACGAGGGGAAAACGTGGTTGTGAGTGTGTGAGAGAGAGAGAGAAAGCGAAAGAGAACAACTGGAAGGAAAAGCTTTGATCGAATCAATAGGAGCTCGTTGCCACGGGTGACCCAATTTCTATCTTATACCCAACACAAAAATATTTCGGTCAGTCAGTAATTATTCCTTCTCGCTAATAATAATAATAATAATGATAATAATAATAATAAAAATGGCTGCCGTTGTTTTCGGGGGGGGGGGGAAACCAAAAACAAAAGAAAAAATTATGGTCGTAAACCGGAAAACATTTTTTTTTTCTTTCTTTCTTTTATTTTTTTTTTCTTCCCCATATCTCCCCATATTTTCGATTTTTTTAGGGAGGGGGGGAGGAGGAAAAGGGAGGGGGAGGTCAAGGGTTGAAAGGGTTGCATCGATTTCAAATTTTTTTTTTTTTTGGGAAATTTTTGAATTTTGAATTCGCCATTTAAAAAAAAAAAAAATTTATTAATCGCATTCATTCGTCATGACCGTTATTTTTCGCGAATCCAGGAGGCTGCGTTTGAAAAAAAAAATTTTCCTTTTTTTTTTTTTTGCTTAATTTAAATACGTAATTAAAAAAAAAAAATATTTTCGAAATTTTCCTCACCCCCGTCGTTTCCTTTGATCTCTTTTTCATAAAAAAAAAAAAAGGAAAAAGGGAAAAAGGAAAAAAAAGGAAAGTATCAAATTGATGAATTTTCCTTTTTTTTTTTTTTTTCTAATTCACGAAATCATTAATTGTTACGTAAACATAATATTAACGATTCCTTTGAGAGATAAAAAAAAGACTCAAAGGTAAGCAAACAAACAAACAAACAAAAAAAAAAACCGTTACTGTCAATTTTGCTATCGTTTAAAAAACTTTATGGGAAAAAATCGAGTTTTTCTTTTTTTTAAACACACGAATTTAATTATTCATTTTTAATTAAGTTTTCGATTTGTTTTTTTAAACGAACGTGGAAATAGAAAAAATTAAAGCAGAAGAAAAAAATAAAAAAGAAAAATAAACGTATTTGACAAATAAATAAAATAAATCAATTTTAATTTTTTTTTTCGGGGGTATCCGCCGCAATGTCGAATTTTTTTTTTTTTTACGGGAAAAAAAGGAAAAAAAAAAAATTTTCTTTTTTTTTTTTCCTTTTTTTTTCTTTAAAGAACGCGCGAACGGATTTGTGCGCATGCGTTCGCTACGGTTTAATTCTAAAATCAAATAAGTGGAATTTTCGAAAAAAAAAAAAAAAAAAAAAAACGAAACGAAACGAAAATTTCTATCCGTTATAATTTCAACTCCCTTTTTTGTTTGCTTCTGTCTATCCGTACTTTTGTTATATTTTCTCTCTCTCTCTCTCTCTCTCACTTTTCGCACCTTTTTCCGTGGGAAATTAATTTATTAACGGTTATTTTTACGGCATCAAATTCCAAAATTTTCAATTTCGAAAACACAATTTATTATTGTTTTCGTTATAAAATAATTAATTTATGTTTTCTAATTATTTAAATTTTAATTAATATCAAAGGTCGCGTAATGGAATGTTTTCCGAAAGGTTACACGTTTCCGGTGACATCCCCACCTCTTTTCCTCCCCTCCCCCTAATGACAAAACACACGAAATATTTCTAATTAAATTTTTAAGTTTCTTTTTTTAAAAAAAAATTTTTTTCTCAGTTTTTCAGACATTTTCGACTCATATTTTTTTTTCTAATAAACTTATCATCATTATTATTATTATTATTATTATTATTATTATTATTATTATTATTATTATTATTATCGTTACGAACGCGTGGTAATAAATCGAAGTTGGTAAAACAATTTTTTTTTTTTTTTTTTTACAAGTTGGAAAACTTGAATAATGAATTCGCCGACTTGTTTTTTATTTATTTATTCAAGTATTAAATCATTTAAATAAAAATTGAACCTACATACGGTACTGACACAAGTTAAAAGTTCCAAAAAAAAAAAAAAGGTTTACCCGAAAAAAACATTAATCATTCAAATTCAGATCCGTGAAAACGAAAAAGAGAAAGAAAAGGAAAAATCCGTTCGTACAAGTTTTACCAGGAAAATTTTAAAAGAGGAAAGAAAAGTTTTCGCGTTCGTATCGAAAAACGAACAAACGAACGAACGAACGGACGTGGAACGAGTTAATTCATTAACTTAAATTATGAGACAAAAAAAAAAAAAAATTTATTTAAAACACGAACGAACGGGAGTAAAAAAAAAATAACAATGACCGACCCGTGTCGATGGAAAATACGTTCGCGTAAAATCGAGTTATACGGTTTTGGAATTTGTATGAATTTTCCAACTGGAGAAAAGTAAACCGTGGCGGCGGTAACGTCGTGGCACAAAGTTTTTCGAAAACGTTTTTTTTTATTTTAAAAAAAACCGTTCAGTCTACCTGTCGCTTTCGAACGTTTCGCTTTCGGTTTCGGTTTTTTTTCCTATTTTTTTATTTCATTTTTATTTTTATTTATAATTTTTATTATCATTATTTTATTTATTTATTTATTTATTTTATTTTAAATTTTTTGTTTTTAAAAAAAAAAAAAAAAAATTATCATTATTATTTTTGTTTATTTTCACGTAAAAAAAAAAAAAAAAAAATTCAGTGTGGAAAAGTGTTCTCATATTTTTATCGGGACGTGAAAAAAAAAAAAAAAAAAAAAAAAAAAACAAAACCGGAAATGAAATTATCGATACGCGGAGTTTAACGTAAAAAAAAAATTTTTTACAATAATAATAATAATGATGATAGTTATTAAAAATAAATTTTTTTTTTTCGTACAAGTGATGCGATAATAATAATTATTATTATTGATGAAATCGGGGGTTTGGGCGGAAAAAAAAAATGGCACAAATTTTTTTATAAACAAATAAAATTCGCTTTAAAATAATAATAATAATAATAATAATAATAATAATAATAATAATAAATTTTTTGTTCGCGAAATATATTTCATAAAAATTTATATGTTAAATTTTTCGAGGAGGCGGTGAGGCGGTACCGAAAATATGAAGTTTTCCTTTTTTTTTTCTTTTTTTTTTTTTTTTTAAATAAAAAACAAAAATTACTTTTTTCCTATTTCCATACTCTCCTCTCTCTCTTTCTTTCTTCCGTTTCTCTATCTTTTCCTTTTTTTTTTTCTGTCTCTCTTTTCCTTTCATTCTTGTTTTTCTCTCTTTTTTTTTTGTTCCCATCCTTTCTCTTTTTCTCTTTTTCTTTCCTTTTTTTTTCTCTTTTTTTTTGTTTCCAAACTCTCTCTCTCTTTCATTTCCTTTCATTTTTTTTTCTCTCTCACTCTCTTTCTTCCTTTCCATCTTCCTCCTGTCTCTCTCTCTCTCTCTCTCTTTCTTTTTCTTTTCTTATCTTTCTCCTTTCTCTCATTTTTTTTTAATATTTATTTTCTCTCTTTCTTTTCCTTTCTTTCTTATTTTTCTCTCCTTTTTTTTGTTCCCATACTCTCTTCCTCTCTCTCTCTCTCTCTCTTTTTTTTCTTCATACCCTCTTTCTCTCTTTTCCTTTTTTATATTTCTCTTTATTTTCCTTTCCTTCTTGTTTCTCTTTTTTTCTTTTGTTTCCGTACTCTCTCATTCATTTCCTTTCCTTCTTTCCCTCTCTCCTCTTTCATTTTCTTTCTTTCCCACTCTCTCTTTCTTTGTTATCTTTAAATAATTTCCTCATACTTTTTTTTTTTTTTTTGACGTACATACGTATTATTTTTTCAATTAGTTTTTAAGAATGTTTATAATAATTTTTTTTTCTTTCGGGTGAATTTTTATTTTAAGAACAAAAAAGAAAAGAGTGGGAGGTAGAGTGGCGGAGGGCAGGGCGGGGGGGTGGATGCACGGAAGAGAAGAGAAAGGAAAATTCAAAGGGATTTAATTTAAACTCTCGAGTGAAACAATTAAAAGTTTTTCATCATCATCATCATCCTCACTCATCCTCATCTTATTCTAATTTTTTCTTTTTCTTTCTTTCCTTTTCTTTCTTTCACATTTTCTTTTTCTACTACTTTTCATTTCATTTCATTTCGTTTCGTTTCGTTTCGTTTCGTTTTTTTCTCGAAATTTATTTTTAAATAAAAAAAAAAATTATTTAATAGAAAATTAGAATGATGATGATGATGATGATGATGACCCCGTGAATGAAAAGTTTTCAAATTCCTAAAATAAATTAAAACAATTTTTTTTTCCGACTTTTCCTCTCCTTTCCCTTCCCCTTCCGGTTAAAAATAACGTTAATTTTATTTTTAAACAAAAGATTTTCTTCTCGTCGTGAAAATAAAACTTTTCCCTCTCTCACTCTCACTCCCACTCCCACTCTCTCTCTTTCTCTCTCTTACACTCGTTCATCTTTCGTCTTAACATTTCAAAGTGAGCAAGTAAGCAAGCAAGGAACGTCAGAAATAGCAACACCAGTGGCAACAGATTTTTTTGATTAAAAAACAAAAAAAAAAAAATTTTCTATCCCTACTCGAATATTATCATTATCATTATCATTATTATTATCATTATCATTATTATTATTATTATTATTATCATTATCATTATTATTAATATTATTATTATCATTATTATTATTATTATTAGTCGTTGATCCCTTTTATTAATTTAAATAAATTTTTTTTTTTTAACGCGAAAAGAAAAATTTGTGGGAATAACGAATATAAATTTTTGTTTAAATGGGGGAGGGAGAGGGAATGAAATATTAAATATAAAAATGTGGGAGCCTGTCTGTGGTAAAACGGGGAGGGGGGGGTAAAAGAAACCGCGGGGAGGGGAAGGGAAAAAAATGTATATATTTATATTTATATAAAAATGTCAAATCCAAAAAATAAGCAAATAAATCTTTGAACGATAAAAAAAAAAAAAAAAAAAAAACTTATTTATTTTATTTTGACGTGAAAAGATGTAAAGAAAAAAAAAAATTTTTCTTTTTTTTTTTTCAATGATTTCCTTTTATATAAAAACAAAAATGAAAGTTTTTTTTCTTATTCTTATTCTTATTCGTTTTCTTCTTCCACGAAAAAAAAATTTTTTTTTTTTTTTTTTTCAATTTTCCGGAGTCGAAATAAAAAATAAAAGAAAATTTTTACTTTACCGATTTTTTTTTTTATTATTATTCGGATTAAAAATTTGATATGATGAAAATTTAGTTTTGATAATTCATAACATTTTGCGAGGAAAACAATTTTCCGACGTAATAAATCCTGGATGACTCCATAAAAAATTTAAGAAAGGAAAAACGTTAGAGAAAAAAAAAAAAATATATAGAGAGATAGGGAGAGAGGGAGAAAGGGAGAGATGCACGAAAAAATAAATAGGGAAGAATACGAAAATAGTTGCTTGTAAAAGAAAAATAGAGGAGAGAGAGAGAGAGAGAGAGAGAGAAAAAGGAAGAGAATGAGTTAAAAAGAAATAATGAATATAATATAGTAAGGGAATAGAGAAAGAGAGAGAGAGAGAGGGGGGGGGAAGAGAGAGACAGGAAGATAAAAAAATAAAAAAAAGGAAAATAAAGAGAGAGAGAAGAAAAAAATGAGTTCAAGAGAAATAAAAAAGATAGTATAGTAAAGAAAAAAGAAGACAAAGAAAGAAAATAAAATATCTAGGGAATGAGAGAGAGAGAGAGAGAGAGAGAAAATTAGAGAAAGAAAAAAGAGAATGAGTTAGAGAGAAGTAGATATTGTAAGGAAAGAGAGAGAGAGAAACAGAAAGAACAAAATAGAAAAAAAAAAAGAAAGAGAGAAAGAGAGAGGAGATGAACAGGCAAAAAAAAAAGAAATTAAAAAAAAAAAGTGAGAAAGAGAGAAATATAAAAATAGTATAAAAATATAAAGAGAGAGAGAGAGAGAGACAGAGAGAGACAGAGAGAGAGAGTGAGAGAGAGAGAGAGGGACAAACAGAAAAAAAATTTTTTTTTTTTTAAATTGTCAAAAACTTTCGCGGCAAAAATTTGCAAATTTTTTAAAAATTTATTTTATTTCCTCCCCCATTCCCTCCCCTCCCCTCATTCCTTCCAAAAAAAAAAAAAAAACAAAATGGCGGACACCCAATTTAAAAAAAAAAAATGAAATAACACGAAATTGACACCGGAATACAACAACACCAACAACAACCACAACGACAAAAAAAAAAAAATTTTCGGTCAAACAAACAAAGAAAATGAAAACCCGTGACGTAACGAACGAATTTTCCAAAAAAAAAAAAAATTTTTTTTTTCCAAAACGAAAGAAAAAAAAAGTTAAATAATAATAATAATAATAATAATAATAATAATAATAATAATAATAATAATAATAATAATAATTTTCCATTTATTTTCCTAGAGGAAAATTTTAAACAAATTTTTAATTTACATAAATATATTAAAATATGTTTCGCCACTGAATTTCCTTTCGTTTGATGTTTTTTTTTTTTTTTTTTTAGGATTTTCCCCGCAAAATAAATGATAATAATAATAATGATGATAATGATAATGATAATTTCAAAAAAAAAAAAAAAAAAAAAGGACGAAAAACTTTCGGACGACTCTTTTTTGACGAAATGAAAAAAAAAAAAAAAAAAAATTTTTTTTTAGTTTTTATCCAGAAAAATTTTATTTATCCCATTGATTTCATTTTTTTTTTATTTCCGGGATGAAATTTTTCCTTCGGGATTCGAGTGATAACGTTTTACTGATAATAATAACGAAGGTGAATTTAAACGCCTAAAGTGTTAATGATAATGATTAAATATTGTGAAAAACGAAACGAATTCACTTTTTAGAAAAAAAAAAAAGGAAAAAATTTTCTTTGCGCGGGCGGATAACGGACGCGACGTGGCAATATACATAAAATGACAAAATCAAACGTTCCATCATTACCTAAAGCCACGACGATTTATTAAAAAAAAATTTTTATTTGAATTTTTTCGACATTTTTTTTATTATTAATAATGATCTTGATGTGATGATGATGATGATGCTAATAATAAAATTTAGAGTAAAAAAAAAGCCATAATAACAATAATAATAATAATAATAATAATAATAATAATAATAATAATAATAATAATAATAATAATAATAATAATAATAATAACAAACATGCGGATTAATTCATTAAACATAAAAAAAAAAAAAAATAATGAGGGAGAACAAAAAAAAAAAAAAGAGAAAAGTAAAAACGACCGCGGAGTTCAACGACGCGTTTCCATTTTTTTTTCGTTTTCCTTTTTTTTTTTTTTTTTAAATTTAAATTTTTCTTTTTTTTTTTTTTTTTTTTTTTCAAAAGTTTTACAACCCGAAATTTTCATCGTTTTTCCGGAAGGTTGTAAAAAAAAAAAAAAAAAAAAAAGAAAAGAAAAGAAAGAAAGAAAGAAAAAAATTTTTTTTTAAACTTAATTGACTTCGTTTCGTTTTTCATTTTTTTAAAAAAATGTTTCGAGATATTTCGCGGGAAAAAATGCAACAACAACAACAAACGAAATTTTTTTTTTTTTTCTCTTCTTGTTCCCCGACTTTTTTTCATTTATTTTTTTGTAATTTTAAATTCGACTCACGTTTTTTTTTTTTTTTTTTTTTTTTTTTTTTATGTCGTCATTTTCTTATAGCCACTTATTCAAAAAAAAAAAAAAAAAAATTTCCATTGTGAATGACGATGATGATGATTATATTAATGGAGTAAATATAAACGTCATCATCACGCATTTTTTATTTTTGTTGTTGTTGTTGTTTGTCGAAAAATAAAAGTTTGATAAGGGGGGTATAACACGTGTGTGAGTTAATGATAATTTGTTTTCATAAATTATTTATCAGGTGTAAAAGGTGTGCGGGGGGAGGGGGTAGTATGATATCGTGTTGGAAAACTCACTTTATTTTTTCTGTTTCTCTCTCTCTCTCTCTCTTTCACTTCCTCCTCCTATTTTTTTCTCTTTTTCAGCCACTCTCTCTCTTTCCTTTTTCTCCTCTTTTATTCTCTCTTTCTGCCTCTCTTCCTTTTCCTTTTTTTCTCTCTTTCTCTTCTTCTTTTTCTCTTTTTTTATTTCTCTTTCTTTCACTCCCTACCTTATATTTCTTTCTGCCCTACTCTCGTTCATTCTCTCTCATTCTCTTTTCTTTTTTCTCTATTTCACGCCTTCTCTCTCTCTCTCTCTCTCTACTTTCTCTTTTTCTTTCTTTCTGCTCTATTCTCGTCCTCTCTCTCTCTCTCTCTCTCTCTCTTTATTCTTTCATTCTCTCCCTCTCCTTCTTCTCCTCTTACTTTATTTCATTCTGCCACTTTCTCTCTATTTCCTGAATTTTTATTCATGCCTGATTTCAAACGATTTTTTCAAAAAATTATTTCAATCATTTTGTGACCCCCATTTTGTGTTAAAACTCGAACAACCACAACAACAACAACAACCAACCAATAATTAACTTTATCGTAAAGTAAAATCACGCAAAAATAAAATTATCATAATTACGCATTTTAAAAATTTAAAAATTTCCTCCGATTTTATCATTTCGAAAAAACACAATAATAATAATAACAATAATAACAATAATAACAATAATAACAATAATAACAATAATAACAATAATAATAATAATATTAATAATATTAATAATATTAATAATAATAATAATAATAATAGTATATAAAAAAAGGAAGGAACAAGACGTTAAACGTTTTATTAAACTCCCCCGTTTTTTTAACACATACAAACATTGATTAAAACAAAATCCTTCGGGCGACCTTTAGTAATTTTACTTATAATTTCATCATCATCATCATCATCATCATTATTATTATCATAACGAATAATATAAATATTACGATAAATCGCGTTGGAATATAATAAACGCATGCGAGAGAGAGAGAAAAAAAAAGAAAAAAGAGAAAAGGAAAAATTTAATTATTTATTCACACGCTCGAATGATTGCTTATTTACGCGTGCATAAATATTTTATTATTATTATTATTATTATTATTATTATTATTATTATTATTATTATTATTATTATTATTATTATTATTAATATTTATTTTAACGCTTCGGTTTATTATTTACAATGAATTATATCGAACGTACGTATATGTGAGAGAGAGAGAAAGAGAAAGAAAGAGAGAGAGAGAGAGAGAATTTTTTTTTTTTTTTTTTATTCATCGTAAATACAATCGAACCGTGTGAATTTAAATGAATCTCTGACTGACTCACTTAAATTTTCTCCCTCCCTCCCCCTCCTCCCCTCCCCTTCTTTCCAGAATTTTTCCAGTGAAAAAAAAAGAAATTTTTTTGTATAATAAAATAATAATAATAATGATAATTTTTCGCATAAAACTTTTCGTTAATAAAAAACGTTATTATAAATATACATTATTTGACACGACGGACGGATAAATAAAAGTATGGCGGCGGCTCCAGGCAAAATTATTATTATTATAACACGTAGAAAATTTTCCGTATAAAAGCTAAATAATAATAATAATAATAATAATAATAATAATAATAATAACACGAATACGACGACTACGAGGATTATGATGATGATGATAATAATAATAATAATAATACAATCGCGTAAGGCATAAATTAAACGTATAAGAATTATTTTCGGTTTGATGACGTAATACGAAAAATTTTATTCCCGGTTTTCCCAGTTTTCCCGTTTTTTTTCTAAAACTTTTTTTTTTTTTCCTTTTAGTCGCTCGTAAATGATGACGCGTCCCGAGTATTCTTCTCCTTTTTTCCTTTTTTTTTTTTAAATCCATTTGGATAATTTTCTTCTCGTCTGTCTTTTATTTTATAAAAAAAAAAAAAATTTTCAAATTACGTTTGGGGAGGGGTGGAAGAGGGGGGGGAAATGTTTACAATTACCGGAATTTAGCTCGACATTTTGTCGCGATCGCGCATATTATCATCATCATCATCATCAAATTTTATTTATTTAAAATATTTTTAATTTGATCGGTACGCACGTCAAAAATCATCCCGATTTTCCCGAGTATTCCCCAAATACTTAACCAAAAAAACGTAAAAACAATTTTCCTCCCCATCTCCCCCCACAAAAAAACGAATTTTTTATGTTTTTCCGTTTCTTTTTTTTTTTTTTTTGAATTAAAGCCACATTATTGCATTTTTTTTTTTTTTAGTCATGTTCCAGAAAATCCCTGGAGCTAAAATCATTGGTCAAATTATTTATTTATTTTCCTTTGCATACAAAAAAAAAAAAAAAATCCCGAAAAAAATCTCGGAAAAAAAACCCCACAAAACTAACCCTTGAAATATTTTTATTTTTCCATTCCAAAACAAAAAAAAAAAAAGGAAAACCGTGGAAAATTATTTTGGAGAAAATTTAAACGTCGAAAAAAAAAAAAAAAGAAAAAAAAGAAAATATGAAAATTACATTAGCCGCAGTCATTTCTTTACTTTTTTCTTTTTTTTTTTTACATAACTAAAATCAATTAACGTAAATCTAATATAAAATAAGGGAAATAAGAGCGGGGGCGGGGGGCGGGAACGCTGGGGAGGGAGAGCGAGCAAAAAAAAAAAAGAAAAACTTTTCCGGCGTTATATAAACATCATGGAAAAATTCTCTCATTCCAACCAATTTCTTTCGAGAAAAAAAAAAAAAAATTCACCACCGCGAGAGTGAAAGAGACAGAGAGCGAGAGCGAGAGAGAGAGAGAGAGAAAAAAAAAGAAATTTAACTTTAGAAAACTTAATAATAATAATAATAATAATGATAATAATAATAATGTAATAATAAAATCACGTGGAAATACAAAAAAAAAAAAAAATCGATTTAATAATTTATTGTTTCTTTTTTGTTCTTGTTTGTTTCGTCTCCTTACTAACTCGTATATATCGGTAGGAAAAAGGTGAAGAAGAACGAGAGAGAGAGATATAGATAGAGAGAGAGAAAGATAGAAAGAGAGAGAGAGGCAAAAGGAGAGAGATAGTGAGAGAGAGAGAAAGAGAAAAAATCAAAGAGAAATAGATAGAAAAAGTAAAAAGGAGAGAAATAAAAAGGGAGAGAGAGAGAGAGAGAGAGAGAGAGAGATGGGACCCGTTTGAGGAAAATAAAAGAAGAGAAACGTGAATAATAATAATAATAATAATAATAATAATAATAATATGGAAAAGTTTTTCGAGTGTATTTTTTTTTTATCAAAGGGGTTTTTAATTTGTGCTTTTGACAGCTTTCAAAATTACTTCTTTCAATAATTTTTAATTACTTCTAGACAAGTTTTTCCTTTTTTTTTTTTTTAAATATATCGATGGGGAGGAAGTAAGGGGAGTAAGGGGGGAAGAGGAGGAGAAAAAGAGAGGAAAAAAGGAAGGGAGAGAGGGAGGGAAATAACAGGTAAAATGATTTTTTTTTTTTTTTTTTTTTTTTTTACTCTTTCGTAAATAATTATTAATTGCAAAAAAGAAACAAAAAATTATTTTTTTACGAATAATAATAATAATAATAATAATAATATATACGTCAATTAAATATTTCGTCGGTGTCAAAATTATTAGAAAAAGACAGAGATAGTGGAAATAGAGAGAGAAAGAGAAAGAGATAAATGAAGAAAAAATTAAGAGATTGAAAAGAATAAGAAAAAAAAAAAAGAAAGATAAGTCATTCAAAAATCCCTTTCTTTCTTTTTTCTTTCTTTCTCTCTCTCTCTCTTTCCTTAATATTCCAGAGTTCTGGAAAAGTTCTGGAAAATAAAAAAAAAAAAAGGTTCGAGTTTCGTTCGTTTCGTTTCGTTTTTTTCCACGTGAATGATCGAAAATAAATAAAAAAAAAAAAAAAATTTTCTTTTTTAATAATTAGAAAATAATAATTTCCGGTAGGGTTCATTTTTTTTTTAATAATAAACAAAAATAACGACCGCGTTTTTAATAATAATAATAATAATAATAATTCACATCACCGAAAATGAATATTTATAACGGTACCGCCAATATTTAAACCGCCATGTTTTAATTTTTATCGGGTGGGGGGGGGGGTGAAAAAAATATTAATAATAATTATTATTACATTTTCTTCAGTTCTCGAAGAGAACGCACCCACGCACGCACGCACGTGCGTACAAAAAGCGAATTTTATTTGTTGATATTTATTTATTATTTTTTAACACGTTCGACGTATTCGCGTTCAGGTTCGCGTTCGCGTTTAAGGGTTAAAGTTTAAGTTAAAAAAAAACAAAAATGGTGGAATCGACATCGAGTTTACCAAAGTGTTCGAAAAGGTGCGCGACGAGATGCATAGACGCACGTTCGAATTCTTTAACAAACACGTTAACGAACAGGAGGAGAAGACACAAAACCGTTCATTTTGGTGATTTTACCGAAAAAATCGGATCCTATTGTACGGATTTACCAAATTGTTGTAAATTTTCAACAATTTCCCGGAGTTACGGTAGTGAAAACGTTAAAAATTGTCCGATATGTTCGAAACGTTTACTCAACGGTAACAAAAACAAAACAAAAAGTTTTTCTCCAGCACTCCCGGAAATGATTAAATCGTGGCAAATTTTCCCTTTCTTTCTCGCACGCACTCACAAACCCCTTTCGATACAAAAAAAAAACTAAAAAAATCTCCAGAGCACTTAAAAAAAATTCATATATATAAATTACAAAAATATCGTAGAGAGAGAGGGAGTGGGGGGCAAAAGGGGGGGAGAAAAAGGGGGAAAAAATATATATATCTTAAATATAACTTTTGCAATTCGAAATCCTGGAGAAGAAAAAAAAAAAAAAATTGAAATTTATAGATAAAAATTTTTTAACCATAAATTTTATATATTTGCATTATTAAAAAAAAAAAAAAAAAAAAAAAAAAAAAAAAAAAGTTTATTTTGGAAAAAAAAAAATTCGGACAAAAATTAAAAACGTTTTGAACGTTTAAATTTTTTCCCCCTCGTTTTTTTTTTTTTCCCCAGGAAAATTTTTTTAAAACTAAAAAAAAAACTTACAAAAAAAACTTTTCTTCGAAAAGAGAAAGAGAGAGGGGGGGAGAGAGAGAGAAAAAAACAATAATAAATTACTTTGGGAAAATTTGACAACAGTTTTAGACAACATATTTTTTTTATACTTTATACAACTCGTATAACCTTCCCCCTCTCTCTCCCCCCCTTTCTCTCCTCCCCCCACTTTCTCTCAACTTTTAGATTTTTCCACTCCATCCTATAAATTATTCCATTTGAGTTTTTTTCTTTTTTTTTTTTTTTTTA
The DNA here is from genome assembly GCF_000006295.1 of Pediculus humanus corporis. Classification (NCBI taxonomy): domain Eukaryota; kingdom Metazoa; phylum Arthropoda; class Insecta; order Psocodea; family Pediculidae; genus Pediculus; species Pediculus humanus. Next base: position 2,367,820 of record NW_002987887.1, on the reverse strand, counting down.
AAGAAAAATTACACGCAAACAATAAAATAGAAAAGAGACGGTCGAGAGTTAAGGGAGGGGAGGGGGTGTCGAGAGAGGGAGGGAAGAGGTGTCGTTGGTTAACTTAAAGAAAATGGACAAATATAAAAAAAAAAAAAAAAAAAAAGAAAATTTTTCTTTTTTTTTTAATAATGGTAAAAGATAAGAAAAAAAACTTTTCTTCTTCCTCAGGGAACTCCCCAGAAAAAAAAAATAAAATAAAAAAATTAAATTAAGAAAATCCCCCCCCCTCAAAAAAAAAAACAAACAAACTTTTTTTTTCCTATGGAAAATACGTACGAATATTCTATCTCACAATTATTATCATCATCATCATCATTATTATTATTATCGGGGGGGAAAAAAAAAATTTAAATGCGTGCTTTATTTAATGACGTCAAAACAAAAAGGGGGGGAAGTAAAAAAATGTAGAAAAATTTGTGTCGCTATAAAGAAAAACTTGTGTTTGTTTTGCTGTTGGAAAAGCACAAGATAGAAAAAAAAAAAAAAAAAAAGATTTTTTTTTTAATTTTCTTCTGCTTTTGCTTTTGTTTAGTGATGCTATTAAGGGAATTAAAAAAATGAAAAAAAAAATTTTATTTTAATCAAATTAAAAATAAAATAAAAATAAAAAATAAAAAAAAATTTGCTGCCGTTAAAAAAACTTTTTTTAAAAAAAAAAGTGGGGGGAAAGGGAAAGAGAGGGAAGGGGGAGGGAAGAATTCTTATCCCACATTTCCTACGATATAAATTATTATTAACAAATTACCTTTTTTTGTAATTAAAAAAAAAAAAAAATCCGCGTTCGAAATCGAGTGGAAAACAAAAAAAAAAAAAAAATCGGGGAAAAAAGGTGTAAAACAAAGAAGAAAAATAATCGTGTAAATAGATAGAAAGAAGGGGTGGAAAAAGGGAAGAAAAAAAAAAAAGGAAAAAAAAGAATAATAATAATAATAATAAATCAAATAACGGGTAATAATAATAATTTTTTTTTTTTTTTTTAATATAAAAAAAAAAAAAAATTATTTCGGATTCGAATTCGTGGTAGGTGAGTAGTCGTAATGATGAGAAAAAAATAAAAAAAGAACGGAAACGGAAGTGACGTCAGCATAACGGTCAATCAAAACGAGCGATTAAAATTTTAAAATTTTCTTTGTTTAGTGACATACATCGTTTAACGTCCCCAATTAATAAACGTTTTAAAATTAAAAAACGCACTTTAGTAAACCCTAAAAAACGGAAAAACCTGTCGAAAACAGAGTTCAAACGTCATTACGAATCAAAAATAATTTATAATAATGATAATGATGATGATGAAATAAAAAAAAAAACAGGGGAATCCCCCGGAAAAAAATGTATGCAGTTCAAAAAAAAAACTTATTTAATTTCGTTTTAAAAAAATTTTTCCACGAAACGTATTTTAAAGTTTGTTTTAAAAATTTACGTTTTGCCCTTTTTTTTCTCTCTCTCTCTCTCTCTCTCTCTTTTACCCAAAAACAAACAAACAAACAAACAAAAATTTTACCAGTCGCTCATTTTTCTCCTTTTCTCTCTTATATTTAAATAAAAATAATAATAATAAATTTGCCACGATTTTAATATTCCGAAAAAAGAAGAAATGAAAAAAGTTATTATTATTATTATTATTTGCATTGTTTTTATCGTGCAGGGTGGTCGAGTTTAGAAACGATACAAACCGTTTTGAACGATGGTAAAAAATGTAAAACAAACTACGACGATAAATTTTATAAAAATTCGATCGTCGGTTGTTCCGAATCGAACAATTCGACGTGTACGATATGTCGAGCGGCGCAGTGCAAAAGACGGGAAAGGAAAAAATCCGCGGAATCCGATAAAACCGAGTACGCGAATCGTGACTCGACCGGAAACGGTTCCGAACGTTGTTCGTCTTCTTCGCGAAGTCTCCCCAATCAATTACAATTCGAACCCAACGTCAAAGAATTATTTTCATTTATCGAAACCGTTTTAAGTTCTTGGTTCGTTGAAGATGGTGCCTACACGAGCAGTCAGGGAGATAGCGAAAACGATGATAAAATCAAAAGTTTAGATAAAGAAGACACCGACGATGACGACGACGGAAACGAAAACGACAAAAACGACGACGTCGTCGTCGTCGTCGGCGACCGCGACCGCGACTACAACCACGACTGTGATAAAACTAAAACCGATGATGATGATGATGATGATGACGTATTTAAAATAACGATAGAAAAACAAAAAAAGGAACGGAAAAAATTTAAAAAAACGGATGATAAAGATTTCAAAGAAATTTCTCTCAAAATTGATTGCGGGTAGGAAAGAAAATACTAATACTAATAATAATAATAATAAACATCCATTGTTATCAATCATATTAACCACGTGATAAGTGATGATAACGTTTATCAATAATAAAAAAAAAAAAAAATTCGTTTCGGTCATTTCTCTCTTTTTCTCTTTGACAGCGTCGCAAATTGAAAATTTTTTTTTTTTTTTTTTACGTGTAAATAAATTTTTTCTATTCCCACGACACGACGTTATTTATTTAATAAAAACGAGAAAAAGAGAGAAAAATTACTTTCAAAATTTTTTTTAAAAAAGAAAAAAAATTTTATAACTGACCGATGACGTCAGTCGTAAACCTTTTTTTTTTTTTTTTAAAAAGGTTTTACGTGTCAGATTTGTTTTTTTTTTTCTATCCCCTAAATGCACGCATTTAAATACACGTGCGTGCATGTTTATACACGTAATTAAATAATATAAACAAATAAAAAAAAAAAAACGTGTCGTTAACGACAATAAGGTGTACCAAATTTAGAAAAAAAAAAAAAAATTATTATTATCATTATTTTTGTAAAAGCATAAAATCCTTAAAAAATAAAAAAATAAAAAATAAAAGATTCTATTTTTTATTTACGGAGTAAATAAATGTGAATAATCTGTCTCGAAACCGGTGAACGATGTGTTGACACGACTCGTTTTTTTTTTTTTTTTTTGTCGTGTCAGCAATCGGATAACGAATACGGATCGTCGTACGTTACTTAACCCCAAACTTTTTTTTTGTTTTTTTTTTGTTTTTTGTTTTCGTCCGTTGTTTTTCCCATTTTATTTTTACTTTTTCTTTGTTCAACGTACTTCCCTCCCTCCCTGTCTCCCTCCCCCTGCCCACCTTTTTTCATTCTTTTAAAGGTATTATAAATTTAATTAATGACACGACGAGTAATAAATCCTATCGCAAAAAAAAACCCATTTTCTCATACGAAAAATAAAAGCGAAAAAAAAAAAAAAAAATTACGAAGCGTTCGTACGCGCGCGCGCATCCGAATACTTTATTCCTTATCTATATTAATATAATTATCAATAACTGATAACAATGTTTTTATTATTAAAAAACAAATTCGAAAATAAAATATTTGATAGTTATTATTATTATTATTATTATTATTATTATTATTATTATTATTATTATTATTATTAAATTTTTCTTCATTGTTTCAAAGAATTCATTTATTTTTCGTAAAAAAAAAAAAAAACTTTTACCATTATAATCATCATCATCACCATCATCATCATCACCATCATTATCATCACCATCATTATCATCATCATCATTATTATTACCATCATCATCATCATCATTATTAACATTATCATCATCATCATCATCATTATCATTATCATTATTATTATTATTAAATAAAATTATATACGCGTTAAATAAATAACAAACCATTTTTAATATATATATATATATATATAAATATTAACGTATTATTATTATTATTAAAATTTCGAAACTTTTATTAATTAATAAATTTTCCCACCCTCACTCTTTCTCTCTCTTTCTCTCTCTCGTACGCGATGATGATGATGATGATAATAATATTAATAAATCTAGATTAAAAGATTTAATAAATAAATAAATAAATAATATAAGTAGATTTTTTTTTTTTAAATCCAGAAATGAATTACTTTTGATTATTACGTGAAAATTATTACTATTATTATTATTATTATTATTATTATTATTATTAATTTTTGGAATATCGATTAACGATTAATTTAATATCGATCGATTACTCGATTTTTTTTTTTTCAATACGTGCGCATCGAAACGATGATGAACGGGAGGGGAAACGAGTTCGGATTTTTTAATATTCCGGATTAATAAATTAAAAAAAATTTTTTTTTTTTTGGGGGGTTTGCGTGTGCTTTCGAGCACCCTTGTTTTCCGTTTTACCCTCTCGCGCCACTGCACTCCCTTCCCCTCCACTGAGAAAAAAAAATATTAACTTTCCTTTTTTTTAAAAAAAAAAAAATTTATTCTATTGTTATGTTAATTTTATCGCGTGCCGGCCATTTTGAATTTTTTTTTTTGTCATTTAAATACGTAATTAAATCGTTTTGTTAATTATATTTTTTTTAAAATTATTTAACACGTCGATTTACGTCCCTTTCTACCTCCCCCCATTTTTTTAAATCCATATTTTTATTAAATTTAAAATTACAAAAAATAAAATCAAAGCACGTAATAATAATAATAATGATGATAATGATAATGATAAATTTAAACGAAACGATTTGAGAAATGGGGAGATATTATGTGACGCAAAAAAAATTTATTAGTTTAATAAAATAAAAAAATGATGAAGAGAGAGATGGAAAAAATGAAAGAGAGAGAGAGAGAAAAAGAGAGAGAGAGAGAAAAAGAGAGAGAGAGAGAGAGAACGAATATAGAAAAATTTTTCTTTCTTTGTTTTCCTTTTTCCTATTTTGAAATTTAAATGTAAACAACAAAAAATTTTTTTTTTTTTTGAGAAATGAAGAGAAAACGATTTATTTAAATATTAAAAATCAATAATAATAATAATAATAATAATAATAATAATAATAATAATAATAATAAATAAAAGAAGAAACCATCCAGGAAATCGCACTATGTGGGACGGCCCACATTCTTCGGAAAATATTATAAATAGCACCACCGATATTCGAGTATTTGTCCCTAAGGAATCGGGTAGAGACCTGGGATAAATGCTTAACAACCCCGACAAATAAGAGCCTTGTCGTGTTTAAGAGTGACCATAATAATAATAATAATAATAATAATAATAATAAATATTTAGTATCGGTATATCGACGTTATATCATTTTTATCATTAGTCAAATTTTAATATTTTTTAAAGTAAAATTTAAATTTAAAACGGTTCGCGCGCGCCCGCGTTTTTTTTTTTTTTGTTTTTTGAACGTCGACGCTTTCAAAATTTTTTTTTTTTTTTTTTTTTTTTTTTGTCGCACGAAAATTAAAACCTTTCGAAAAACCTTTGAATATGAAATGCTGTCGTATTGTTTTTTATTTTATTTTTTTTTTTTGCCTTCCTTCCTATTTTTTTTTTTTTTTTTTTAAAGCTTAAAATATTTTAAGCTTGGTTTATCCTCGACATTATACGAAAACAAATTTTACATGGCAAAAGTAAGATTAACAAACTAAAACGTAGATACAACAACCAACAACGTGACAAAAACAACAATAAAAAACAACAACAACAAAAAAACAACAAGACAAAAGACAAGACGTCGTTATTATTATTATTATTTTATTTTTTTATTTTTTGCGGTCGTTAAAACAAAGTTTTTCTTTTTTTTTTTTTTTCCGCCTCTATCAAAAATTTTTTATCATTACTTTTACAAAATTTAATTTTTTTTTTTTTGCTACAAAACAAAAAAAGGATTTTTATGCTTTTACAACAAACGAAATTTTAAACTAATATTAATATATATAAAAAAAAATAAAAAAAAACGGCAAAAAAAAATCTTTCCTCTCATTTTTAACAAGAGCAAACAAATAATAATACCAACAGAAAAACAAAACCGGAAAAAGATGATGAGGATGATGATGATGATGATGATGATGATGTTGACAAGAGAGATAAAAAAATATTATCATTTAAAAAGAAAAAAAAATTAATCAAGTGCCGAGAGAAATTTCGAGAAAATTTACAAACTCACAAGATTAGGGATTTAGTTCGAAAGGTTAACAGGATTCCCGATGGGGCACCCAGATTCAGGCACAAACATTGGGCCATCACGGTCGAAAGATGTAATTTTATTTTTCTACAAAAGGTAAGATTAATAATAATAATAATAATAATAATAATAATAACAATGCCTTCTTTTCCATTGACCAAAAAAATTACGTCGCGTAAGTTAAACAAACGAACGAACGAATGAATTTCCCCGGTGGAAATATTTTTTTTTTCGGCCATTTTCTTTTTTCTCTCATTATTTTCGTTTAAAAATAATAATAAATAATAATAATAATAAATAATAATAATAATAATAATAATAATAATAATAATAATAATAATAATAATAATAATAATAATAATAGTAATAATAATTTAAGGTGACATCTCACGTTCCAGCACAGTTTTTTTTAATAAAAAAAGAAAAAAAATTCTGGATTGAAAACCTGGAACGGATGTTGCGAAAAAAAAAAAAAAAAAAAAAACGAAACGTCTCGTGTGAAAGTTTTAATAATAATAATAATAATAATAATGATAATAACGAAACATCCAAAAAAAAAAAAAAAAGAAAAGTGAAAACCATCTCGGCATTAAATTTACTTTTTTTTTTTTTTTTTTCTCCAGAATGTTACCTTCTACTCCATTTTCTTTTTTTACAAAATGGCGGATGCAAGAAAAAAGAATTGGGGGGAGGGGGGAGTGGGGGGAGATTTCAAAAATCGCGCCAATATATAAATCCAAAACAATTTTTTAAAAAAATAAACGATTAATAATAAAAATATTTGGGCAATCAATCAATAAAACGAACAAACATTTAGTCAGTCAATCAGTCAATCAGTCAGTCAGTCAATCAATCATTCAGTTTATCAATCAAAAAAAAAAACTATTTTTTCATTTCCTGACTTTTTTTTTTTTTTTTGACATTTTGAATTTAATAATAATAATAAAAAGAAAACAAGGGAAAAACGTCACACGAAAAAAAAAGAATCAAGCAGAAGAAATTTTCTTCTGCTATATTTATTTGTTAAATTATTATTAACGTACAAACACGTAAAACAACAACAACAACAACAATCGAGAAACAAGAAAGAAGAAGGAAAAAAATTTAAAAAAAAAAAAAAATTTTTTTTTTCTTTTTTTTTTCTCTCAACACATATTTTCTTAACAATTTTCATGTCTTTTTTTTTCCTTTCCTTTTTTTTCCTTTTTTTCCTTTTTTTCCTTTTTTTCCTTTTTTCCTTTTCCTCTTAAACTTTTTTTTTTTTTATTTTTTTATTTTTCCTTTGTCCCATTTATCTTAAGTTTTAATTTTTTTTTTTTTCTTTTTCAAAAATCTCTTCAACTTTTTTCGAGACGAGAAAAAAAAACAAAAAAATTAATTTTATTCCCTCTCATTCATTCATTCATTCATTCATTCATTCGTTCACGTTATGTTTCGTTTTTATCTAATCTTCTCTCTCTCTCTCTAACATTCCTTCTTCTCTTTTTTTTTTATATTCATTTCTTTTTTTTTTTTTTTATTCGTTTAATTACACTTTTATACTTTTAATTTTATTTTAGTTTCATTAGCATTCTTGAGAATTTTTCATTTTCCTCCCCACCCCCTCCCTCCCTCTTTCTTTCCTTCTTTCTTTCTTTCTTTTCATTTTTATCATTGTCATTTCGCGAAAAATACACACGCGCACCCGCACACACCCGCACACACACAACTCGCAAAAACATTTTTTCGAAAAAAAAAAACTAAAAAATACAAAATTTTGCGGGGAGAAAAAGAGAGAGAGAGAGAGAGAGAGAAAAGGCAATTTTTTTTTTTGAAACTAGCAGAAGATTTCGGTCAAAATTATCATTATCATTATTATTATTATCATTACTATTTTTTTCATTTAGAAAATACGGTTAAAAATAAGAATAACTTATGGGGTATGAGAAAACATATAAAATAAATAAATAAATAAATAAATAAAAGGAAAATATTTCGCTCGGGTTTTTCCACATATATATATATATATATATATATATTTCTACGATGTGGATTTTATTTAATAAAATTGTTTATTCGACTACGTAAAAAAAAAAATAAATAAATAAATAATATTTTCTAGAATTTTCCGCATCACTTGTAAAATAAACTAAAAAAAAATTCATTCAAATCATTTTCGAATCGGAGAATGAAAAAAAAAAAACAACGTTCGTCTATACGATTATAGTTTATCCTTTCTCCCCCCCCCCACACACACACACACACACACACATATATATATCTATCACTTTTCCATATTTACTAGTTACACGTTTCGTTTTTTTTTTTTTTTATGTGCCACTTCGTTTAATATCATTTACCGAAGAGTTTATACTATTATTATTATTACTTCAAACCATTCTAATAATAATATTTATCATATATATATATATATATATTTTTTTTTTTTTTTTAA
>NW_002987887.1:2357531-2358242 GCF_000006295.1 Pediculus humanus corporis | reverse complement strand
TTTTTTTTTTTTTTTGAAAACGAAATAATTTTCTTGTTTTGTTTTTACACTAAAATTACAATTCGTTAAATTTTCCACACGTTTTCTAAAAAATGTTAAACACGCCATTTTGATTTCCCATGACGTCATGAGTAAAAACTATGCTGTCTGTCGGCGGGTATTTGTACTACCAAAAATAAACATTCCGTTTCCCCACCTAGTCGATTACAATAAATTAAAATGTCGGAAAATTTAATTACTAGTTTTTCTTTTTTTTTTTTAAATAAAAATTATAAGCAGAAGAAATAAGTAGACGGGGGTTGGGTGGGGGAGAAAAAAATGCGTGAGATTAAATCCAAGAAAAAATTTTTTTTTTTACACTTCAATTAATTTTACAAATGAGATTCGAAAACTTTTCCTTTTCCTTTTTTTTTTTTTTTAAAAATTCAAATAAAAAAAAATTTACATGATTTTTACCGGGGGGGGAGGGGTGGGGGGCGAGTGTGGAGGTTTCTTAAATAATATTTAATAATTATATATACGAAACGGTTTTTTTTTTTTTTTGATATTAATTAAATAAATGTTGGAAAGAGTGAAATGAAAAACGAATCGTCGTCGTCATCGTGGAAACTCGGAAAAACTCAAAATTGTTTTTCTTTTTTTTTTTTTTTCGAAGAAAAAATTTAATCGTTGAGAAAAAGAGAAAAGAAGAAGAAAAAGAAAAATTTAATG
>NW_002987887.1:2350091-2357296 GCF_000006295.1 Pediculus humanus corporis | reverse complement strand
AAAAAAAACTTTTAAATCGTTTTGATTAACGAAACGTTTTTTTCCTTCAAACATTTCCTTTCCTTATTTTTCCTTTTTTACATTATTATTATTATTATTATTATTATTATTATTATTATTATGTATTCAAATTTTTTTTTTTTTAAAAAAAACCTCGAGGAAATAAATAATTTATTGCTTTTAAGGTTATTTTGCAAATTTCAAAATTTTCACGTTCGTTCCCGTAACCGAAAAGAACCACTTAAAGGTTTTTCCACCTTCGTTCGCCCTTTTACACTTTTTTTTTTTTTTTTTTTTTTTTTAACCGAAAGCTTTTATTCCCCCAATTTGCCTTTTTCCTTAACTTTTTTTTTTTTTTTTTTTTTTACGTTTTCTGGGGGAATGGGGGGGGGGAAAATAAGAAAAAAAAAAAAAAAACCCAAAACGTAACGACTGGATGAAGTCTTTGAAAAGCTTTTCATACGTGACTTGAATTTACTTAAATTTTCAGGTTAAAAAAAAATTTTTTTTTTTTTTTTCAATCCCTCGTGCCTGTCGCTTCATAAAAAAAATTTTTTTTTTTTTTTCATATGTGATCTCTAAGCTTATCCCTACATTTTTTTTCCGCTTCCCTTATTATTCCACATGAATTTTCAACGATGAAAATATGAAAATTATATTTTAAACGAGTATTATTGTAAAAACGTTTTTTTTTTTTTTTTTTTTTTTTTTTATACTGAAATTATTCGCGCCATCGTGAATAACCTGGATTTTATTATTATTATTATTATTATTATTTTCACTTTTAAACGCGATGAGAATTTGTGTACTTGTCGAAGTTTTCAAACGATTATTCCACGTCTCTACCCCGATTCCTTAGGAATAAATCCTGGAATTTTTTGGGGTTGTTCCATATATCGCGATTTTCCTTTAAATACCTCAGAATTTTCTTTAAATTTCTCTTTTTGTTGATCGTGGCATGGTTCCAAGTGCTCCTCCGATGACCTAAATAGTTGGCTGTCGCAGTTCCGTCAGTGTGAATTTGTTGATCATACAGAACCGTGCATGAACCCGCCGTCGTAACCGGGAAGGGGGAGGCAGGAAACCATTCCTTGGCTAATCCATCCATTCCGGATTGACGAAGATATTCCAATCAAGATATCGACAAATTTTTGTTGACTCTCTAGGTATTCACGTTTTGCCAATATCGAACAACCGGAAATTAAATGTACTGTCGATGCACTTTTTCTGTTCCCACTTGCTCTCAAGTTCCTTTTTGGGATTGTGCTTCCTATCACAAGTTTCCAGCCGCTATTTTTCCATTCCGGTGTCTTTACTTCCCTCCACAATTTCCCTTTTTCTTTTGTGAACTCCTTTTCTCGGGCTAAGATCGTGTGTGGTGCTTTATCCCACATATTTCCCCCATTCCTGCGATAGCGTTATATATACGTACGCACCGCATACATTTTGCCGCAAACCTTTTCCATTATTATTATTATCATCCTTCCTACTTATTATTATTATTATTATCAAAATTTTTAACACTCGATTGTAACTTATTGAAGCAGCAACAAACGTTTTATTTATTTATTTATTTATTTATTTTCCATTTCTCTTTTCTAACTCACACATTTTCAAATTTTCTTAACTTGTTATTATTATAAATATTTATAACTTACTAAATACGCAATCATATTATCACGAACGAGGGGGGAGGGGGAAAAAAAAAACCTACGGGATTTTCCCCGATTTAAACGAAACACAATTACTTTCGCCATTTTGAATTTATTATATAACATTTTTCCACCCTCCCGAAATTTCCTATTTCTAAACTCGACTTTTTTTTGGACATCCATTCAAGAAAAAAGTTTTTCATTTTTCTATTTCCGTTTATTATTATTATTATTATTATTATTATTATTTATCGATACACAAAACCGTTGACGTAAAATAAAAATATCATTATCATTATTATTATTATTATTATCATTAAGTTAAATGCATACTAAATTTAATTAAATACAAAAAACGTTCGGAATCTTTTTTTTTTTTTTTTTTTCATCTTCTTCTTTACATCATTTCCCTTATTTAATAATTAAATTAATAATAATAATAATAATTTTTTTTTTGTAATGACGTCACAAAGGGGTAAAAACTTTTATATTTTTATTATTTAAAAGCTAACACAAAGAATTATTATTATTATTATTATTATTGTAATTATTTATTTATTTATTCGAATAATAATAATAATAATAACTAAACGCTGAATGTTTATTATGCTTTTTATCATTATTATTTATTATGTAAGAGTTTTAAAAAAATGGCGCGAGATTTAATTTTTTTTTTTTTTTAATCCTCTCGTGAATTATACAAGTTATGTAATCAAATTTAAAATTAAATGCATTCCTTTATTTATTTATTTAATTATTTATTTATTTTCTTGTCGGGTTCGCGCTAAATAAAATAAAAAAGAAAAACGAAAAGAAAAGAAATGAAAAAAGTTTTCGTGTCGTTATAAATTAAATTATTATAAAAAAAAAAAAAAAAAAAAAAAAGAAAAGAAAAATTTTCACGTGGAAAAAGAAAGTAAACGAACCTTACAAAAGGTAAAGCAAACAAACAAAAAAATTTTCGACACTTGAAAACAACTTTATTCCCACGTCTGTCGTCGTCCTTTAAATTTCTTCTTTTCCTTTACCCCCTTCCCTTCCCATCCCATCCCATTCCACTCCCAAGGGATATTTTCATCTCGACCCTGATTTCATAAATAATTTGACTCCGATTCAAAAAAAGGAAAAAGGTTAATTTCGAACGTGAAAGAAAAAAAAAAAAAAATCGATCGATCGATCGATCCATCGATAAACTAAACTTTTCAACCATCATCTCGAAATGCGAATTTCGATATTATTTTATATATAAATAAATAAATTCTTACCGGTTTCCGGTTTCGTCAATTGATTTTAAATGAAAACTGCGGCAACCGGAACTCGAGTATGTATGGAGTCCATTTTCGATATTCCGTTGAACGAATCGATAAGAATTGTTTTTGTCGTTTTTGTTGTCATCGAACGTTTCGTTTACCTAATTAAAAAAAAAAATTAGTGATTGATTATTAATTAAAAAGTTTTTTTTCTCCTCACCGCATCCCCTCCCCCTCCTCCACCACCGCTCCGTCGCAGTAAAAATTTGTTTAAATTATGTATTTACAATTAATGTGGCTTAAATGAGAACAGGAGTAAATTGGATGGAAATTCGATCTTTTTACCCTTATTTCAACCCTTCATCTACCACCTTCCTATCCACCACCACAACCACCCCCTCCTTCTTCCCATTCGCAGCCGGAATCTTTTTGTTAATTTACTGTTTTGGTCGACAGACTTGGGGCGCCACGAACCAAAAAAATTTTTTGAACCATGAAAACTACGAATCGTGTGCGTCAACTTTTATTTTTGCCAAAGAATGATTTTTTTTTCCTTTTTTTTTTTTTTTCTTTTGTTGGCAATCTCACCACAATTATAAATAATGAATGTTATTTATTATTTTTAAAAGACTTTTTGTTGTTGTTGTTGTTGCTGCTGCTGCTGCTGCTGTCGTTATTTAAAAAAAAAAAGAATTGGAAAATTCCATTCGCAAAAATTTTCCCTAATTATTATCACATTTTATGAATTCATTCAAAAATAAAAAATAAAATATAAACAATTTGCCAACATAACAAAAAAAAAAAAATTAACACGCTACCACATATAGAAAAAAAAAAAAAAAAAGGAAAAATTTAAAGAATGATTGTATGGAAATGTAAAGAGGAAGGAAAAGAAAAGAAAAGAAAAGAGAGAAAAAAAAATTATGAAATAGTAAACCGGATAAAGAAACGAAGCGAAAAATATAAAATAGAAAGTGAAAAAGGAAGACGGAAAATAATAAAAAAAAAATAATAAAAAAAAATAAGAAAGAAACCGGAAACAGAATGGAAATGTGAGTTTCGGAAACGAAACGAAATGAAAAAAAAAAGCAAAAAAAAAATTTTTTTACGTTTTCTTTTTTTTTTTTTTTCGTGCTTGATTCATAAATATTTACCGCGAATTTGTTTTTCGAATTAAACAAAATAAATTAATTTAATAAAACTTTTCCAAACTCGCTACCGCGGCCGCCATTTTTTCCCTCCCCCTCTTTTCCCCCCGCCCCGCCCTTTCTAAATCGGTTTTATATAAAACTTAATAGAATTGAGTGACAATTTTCAAACCGAAATCATTTCAATAATAATAATAATTTTTTTCTTGCGGCTTATCTTTCTGTTGCAGATGTCAGACGAAGACCGAATGTCTCTGACAACGGCTGTCAGCGACGAAGAGGATGGAGAATCCGTTCACAATTCTCCGTATCGTGCCAAACAAACTGGAACGGCTGCTGCTTCCTTCAATTGCACTGGAGCCGTTCGAAAAGCCGGGTAAGCTTTTACTCATACACCTTTTTATATTAATATTTATCGATTTCGTATAAAAAAAAAAATTTTTTTTTCGTCGTTTACATTTTTTCTTTCTCAGGTAAAAAAACCCCCCTCCCTCCCCACCATTCGCCCCCTCTATTTCTTCCCCGCCCCCCTCACAAAAAAGAAACCCCGAAAACTTATAGCCGACGATAATAATAATAATAATAATAATAATAATATTTATTAAATTTTTATGATAAAAATAAAAATTAATCGAAAAAATATATAATAATAATAATAATAATGATGATAAAGTTTTCACGGAAAGAAACTAATACGAAAGGGAAAAAGATTGTAAAATAATAATAATAATAATTCTTTTTCTCTCTCTTTTTCCACCCTTGGATAAAAAAAAAAAAAAAAAAAAATCTGACGTGAAAGAGTTACAAAGACAGTTATTGAGAAAAAAAAAAAAAAAGGAAAAAAAAGGAAAAAAGGAAAAAAGATGGACGTGTAGGCGACCCGAGATTTTCTTCGGATTGGCAATACGTGAGAAAAAAAAAATATCAAAGGAAAGTAAAAAAATAAAAAAAAATTCGGTTTAAAGGAAAAAAAAGGAAAAAAAGGAAAACTTTTTTTTTTTTTTATGAAACAAAATTTAAATTCCTTTGAGATCAAACTTAAAAAAAAAAAAAAAAAACGGAAAATTTTTATTTTTTTTTTTATTTTCCCTTCGCAACTGGCAGGTACGACATGCGACAAAAATTTTCCTTCTTTTTTTCTTTTTTTTTTGCTCTCGCGATTATGAAACGACGATTATGAATTATTTCATTAAAAAAAAAAGGATCGAAAAGGTTTTTTTTTAAAAGGTTCTAAAAGATTCTAAAAGGTTTTTAAATACGTCGAAAAAAAAATAATTAATTTCAAGTTAAAATTTTAATTGTTTAACCGACAAAAAAAAAAAAAAAATAAAATAAAATCCAACCGCAATCGCTAAAAATTTTTTTTTTTTTAATTTAAATGATGATAATGATGATGATGATAATGAAGGGCTTCTTATTGAATTCGCCTAACGAAACCCTGGAGGGATTTTCTGGAAATTTAATTGATTTTAAAATCCTTTAATTCTTTTTCTTAGTTTTCATTTTCTTATTCCTTATTCTGATTATATTTGAATCAAGGTATTAAATTTTTAGGTTTAAGGTTTTCGATAATAATAATAATAATAAATCTTTTTCCCCCCTTCTTTTCTCCTACTTCCTCCCCCTCTCGTCTTATTTTTTCCCCAAAAAAAAAAAAAAAAAAAAAAATTAATAAAAACCGACCCCGTTGAAAAACATGTGAAAATTTTTTTTTTTTCTCCAGTAAAAATACACTGAAAAAATTTCAATTTTCGCTTAATGCTTTCTTTTCCCCTCCTCCTCCTTTCCCTTCTCCTTTCCCTCCTCTCCTCTTCCTCCTCCTCCTCCAAAAGAAAAAAAAAATGAACCGATTTTGTTTTATATATTAATTTGTCACGTTGAAATTTTCAATCTTTTTTTTTTTTTTTTTACTCCAGTGACATTTAAACAATTGTAAAAACCTTCAATTTTCTGGAGAGCAATTTTTTTTTTGTAACGATTTTTAGCATTTTTCTTTCCTTTTTTTTTTTTTTTCAATTTTAAACCCAATTTATATTTTCCAAAAAAAAAAAAAAAAAAAAAAAAAAACGTTTTCCCGATTTAATACAACTTCATTTCGTTTACCTGTTTATTTTTTTTATTTTTATTTTTTTTTCTGGAAAAACTTTCGTTTTTACATCCGTATTTTATTTCCAGTTTCTTTTTTTTTCCCCAGTAAAAGGAAGAAGAGACAACTGGAGGGAATTTTTCTTTTTTTTTTTTTCTCCAAAAAATGAAAATTGAATAGATAAAATTCAGTTTTTGAAGTTTTACAAAAAAAAAAATATATATATATATATAATATTTTGTTGCCATGGAAATTTAAAACGAATTTCATTATTATTATTATCATCATTATTATTATTATCCCTCTTTCTCTATATATACTATAAAATTAAATTATAGTTTATCTATAAATTATAGACTTATATTATTATTTTTATATTGTATCTACAAACGATGATTCGTTTGTTAAAAACAAAAACAAAAAACCCCCCACTTTTCCTCCCCCTTCCTCCCTCGAATAGAATAAATTAATTAATTAATTTTTTTGTCCAGTCAAAATTTTGTCCAGTAAATTTTCAATTATGATAACGACGATTTGATAATAATAATGATAATAAATCGAAACTCGTAAGAAATATTAAAACGTGTATGTATATATGAGAAAATGAGTGAAAAAATGAAAAACCCAAAAAAAAAAAATTTGAATGAGAAAGAGGGGGGACCGAAAGGGGAGGGGGAAGGTTTGTTTTTTTTCGAGAGGGGGGGGAGGAAAAAACGGGTGAAAGAGCTTTTGGATAATTTCCAGATGATTTTTAAATCGTTTTTTTTTTTTTAAAAAAAAAAAAAAAAAAAAAGAATGAAATTCAAAAATAAATTAATTTTTTTTTTTCAAAGCTTTTCGAAACGATGAGTTGAAGCTGGGGGGGAAGAGAGGGAAGGGGAGGGGAGGGAAACGATGGGTTCAAAAAGGGAAAAAAACGGTAAAGGGTGACAACCTCAAAGGGAGGGAGGGAGGAAAGAGATTCAAATTAAAAATTTTCATCAAAAAAACAAAATTTTTCCCTATTTTCCGATGGTAAAATTAAAATATTTTTTTTTCCCCCCAACCGGAACCACAAAAACTAATTTCC
>NW_002987887.1:2349045-2350071 GCF_000006295.1 Pediculus humanus corporis | reverse complement strand
AATTAAAATTCGTTTTGTTTTTTTTCTGGGGGGGGGGGGGAAGAGAAAGAGGGAAATCGTGTCCGATTACGATGTTTGTCTGTTGTTCGCCTTGAAAAACTTTTTCGAACGAACGAAAAGAATCCGATTGACGCGCACAATAAATTTTCCAATTCTTGCAATTTTTCCCCCTTTCCCCCCCTCTCATCTTTTTCCATTTTCCATTCCGTTTTAATATCGATAATGAACATAATTTGTATATTGAGATAATAATAATAATAATGATAACGATAAAATTTAAAACAAAACAAACTTAAAAACACTAAATCGAAGAAATTCGTAACGATAATAAATATATATAAAATTCAAGGACGAAATAATTATTTCCAAAGTTTTTTTTTTCGAGAGAAAAAACTATCAATCGATAATCGATTAATTGAAATGTATCGATAAAATCATTCGCGACGCGTCGACGACGAAAACAAAATTTTTAAATCGAAAAAAAAAAATAATAAAAAATAATTTTCCGCTGTTGTTGGCATTTTTCCGTACAAAAATTTTCACGTTCGCGCGTTTTTTGATTTTATTTTCGAACCATTATTATTATTATTAACCGTGACGTAAAGTTCATATATATTAAATTAAGTGAAAAAAAAAAAAGAAAAAAGTAGATATCATTATTATCATTAACGTAAGAATTAACAAAAAAAAAAAAAAAAAAAATTCAATAAAATAACAATAAATTAACTTTTTTAAAAAAAAAAATTGCTTACGTCACAAAAAGTTTTCCTTTTTTTTTCTAATGCATCTGTCATTAAGTTTATTTTTCTTTTTTAAAATTTATGTTTTTGTTTTTTTTGTTTTTGTTTGAAATTTTAGATGTTACATTATGTTTTTGTTTGTTTTAAAAAAAAAAAAATTTCTTTTTTTTCTATCTTTTTATAACGATATCGATTTTCTTTTTTTTTTTTTTTTGGTTAAAAAAATTCTTAATTGAAATTTTATATTAACTTAAAATTAATTAAATTTTTTTTTTGAATAAAAAAA
>NW_002987887.1:2323364-2349025 GCF_000006295.1 Pediculus humanus corporis | reverse complement strand
AAAAAACAACGAAACAAAACATAAATTTCGGTTGTTTTTGTTGTTTTTGTTTTAGTTGTTATAAATTAAAGAAAAAGAGAGATCTTTCTCTCTCTCTCTCTCTCTCTCTCTCTATCTCTATCTCTATCTCTCGTTAATCCTTTTTTAATGAATTTGTTTTAAATTGTGTTTTCATTTTGACACACAAACACACACATTTACAAAATGATGAAATATATTTTTTTTTCTCTCTCATATATATATATATTATTTTTGTATCCGAATGTTTGTTCGTTCGTTTGTTTGTTTGTTTGTTTGTTTGTTTTTTTTTTTTTTTGTTTTTTTTTTACTAATACGAATTTTTCAAACTAAGATATATAATTCAACCCGTCTAACCGATCAATAATTAAAGAAATTTATTTAGTATTTTATCTTTGAATAACCGCAAATTTAACTCTATTAACAAAGGATGGCTAATTAAGTTATGTATGATTTTATGTTATTGTTTCTAGAAAAAAAAAAAAAACCTTTTTCGAAAAGGTATACGTTACTCACATGAAATGAAAACACGACCAAATAAATCACATTATAACGATTAATAATCCTTTCTCGTTTGTGTGTGTTCCTTTCTCGTCTTGTAACTAAACTATTACTAAAAATCAAATTGAAAATTACGTATTATCTTATTATTATCATTATTATTATTTTCAATTTTGTACAAACTCGACAAGTTTGTACATGTCGGAGTTTTTAAACATACATTCCAGGTTTTTATTCGATTTCTATTGATTGGTGCTATCGAAGAATGTGTGCCGTCTCGCGTGACGCAATTTCCGGTTTTTTCTTTTAAATTATTCAAAATCTTTTTTAAATTTTCTTTTGTTGATTGTCGCCTAGACTCCCAGTGCTGCCCCCACGATGACCGGAATAGTTTCTGTCTTTATTCCCCGCATCAGCCTTTTGCCTGCTTCTTTGGCTGTCTGGTGTTTTTTTCCGCCGGCACTGAATTATGTCGCAGGATGATATCCGGTTTGTTGGCTGGCACAGTTCTGTCTGTGTGAATTTGTTGATCGTATAGAACTGTGCGGGGGGAGCCACTGTCGTAACCGGGGTTGGAATGTGATCGTACCATTTCTTGTGTAATCCATCCATTCCATATTCACGACAGATTTTCCAATGAATTATTATTATTATTATTATTATTTTTCCTTTTGTCATTTATTTCCTTTTCACGTCCTCATTTTTGTTTTTATTTTATTTTTAAATTTGAAATAATAATAATAATAATTAAAAATAAAACAAATAAATTTTCCACTTTGAGTTTTTGTTTGTTTATGTTTTCTTGCGTGCGTGTGTGTGGGTGTGTGCGTGCGCGCGCATGCGTGTAAAATTTTTTGACATTTTATATATTTTTTGTTTGACGTCTCATTTGTGTGTCTTGTCCCTTTTTTTTTTTTTTTGTTGTTGCGTTTGTCGTTAAACGTTAAGGTAAACCCTGAGAGGTTCTTCTTTTTTTTTTCTTTCTCGCAGCAAATTTGACGTTTGATGGTTCTTTTATCATTCTCAAGGGATTTTATCGTGTCAATAAATATGTGGTAGCAAAAAAAAAAAAAAAATCTTTTCCATTTTGTTTCTCGTGTCCTTCAATCATGTTTTTATATTCCAAAAAATTTTAACTTTTTAAAGATTTTTTCCCTTTCTCTCTTTCTCTTTCTTGACATTTTTTCCTTTTTTCTTTTTCTGCTTTTTTTTCCTTTTTCCTTTATTGTATTTTATTTTCCTCGTCGTCGTCGTCTTAATAGTCGTAAACATTAAATATAAATCGCTCCTTTTTTCTTATTTTTTCTTCTTCTTTTTTACTTTTTAAATAAGATTTAAAATAAAAGATAAAAAAAAAAAAAATTTAATCAAACTGTTTAAATTTTTAACAAAATAATAATAATAATAATAATAATTTTTTTTCTTATTCGTTTTGTGCCACCGTGTGATAAAAAGTTTTTTTTTTTCCATACAATTGGTTTTAAATAATCGATATAAAATAAATATCGATTTGAAAAAATCTTTTGTGTTATTTTTTATTTATTATTATTATTATTATCAACGCGATATACGCGACGAGTTTTTTTCGTATTTTACCATTTAAGACACATTTACGATTTTGACGCCATTTTGGTTTTTAAAAAAAAAAGGTTTTATTTAAATCTCGACGGTCCCATTTATAAAAAAATTTTCACTCGTTTCACGTTACAAAAAAGGTTTTTATAAAATATCTTATTTTAAATTGTTTAACAAAAAAAGAAAAATTCACTTGAAATGGTCCTTTAGCGACGATTGTCGTCTGATCACGATTCTTCTCCCACGACGAAAAAAATTATTTTTACATTTACCTTCTTTTTCAAGCATTCTAAAAAATTTTTTTAATTTTGTAAATTCCGATTATTTCGGTTTATTCCCGTTTGTTGTTTTTATTTCCTTTCTTCCGTAAGCGAAAATCGATTAAATTAAAATTCGTTTTGTTTTTTTTCTGGGGGGGGGGGAGAGAAAGAGGGAAATCGTGTCTGATTACGATGTTTGTCTGTTGTTCGCCTTGAAAAACTTTTTCGAACGAACGAAAAGAATCCGATTGACGCGCACAATAAATTTTCCAATTCTTGCAATTTTTCCCCCTTTCCCCCCCTCTCATCTTTTTCCATTTTCCATTCCGTTTTAATATCGATAATGAACATAATTTGTATATTGAGATAATAATAATAATAATGATAACGATAAAATTTAAAACAAAACAAACTTAAAAACACTAAATCGAAGAAATTCGTAACGATAATAAATATATATAAAATTCAAGGACGAAATAATTATTTCCAAAGTTTTTTTTTTCGAGAGAAAAAACTATCAATCGATAATCGATTAATTGAAATGTATCGATAAAATCATTCGCGACGCGTCGACGACGAAAACAAAATTTTTAAATCGAAAAAAAAAATAATAAAAAATAATTTTCCGCTGTTGTTGGCATTTTTCCGTACAAAAATTTTCACGTTCGCGCGTTTTTTGATTTTATTTTCGAACCATTATTATTATTATTATTATTACTATTATTATTATTATTATTATTATTATTATTATTATTATTATTAACCGGGACGTAAAGTTCAAATATATTAAATTAAGTGAAAAAAAAAAAAAAAGAAAAAAGTAGATATCATTATTATCATTAACGTAAGAATTAACAAAAAAAAAAAAAAATTCAATAAAATAACAATAAATTAACTTTTTTTTTTGAAAAATTGCTTACGTCACAAAAAGTTTTTCTTTTTCTAATGCATCTGTCATTAAGTTTATTTTTCTTTTTTAGAATTTATGTTTTTGTTTTTTTTGTTTTTGTTTGAAATTTTAGATGTTACATTATGTTTTTGTTTGTTTTAAAAAAAAAAAATTTTCTTTTTTTTCTATCTTTTTTTAACGATATCGATTTTCTTTTTTTTTTTTTTTTTTTGTTTAAAAAAATTCTTAATTGAAATTTTATATTAACTTAAAATTAATTAAATTTTTTTTTTAAATAAAAAAAATCTCGTAAAACTTTTTTTTTAACTTCCGGTTTTGCGACGATATATAATACATTCACGAAAAAATTAAGTTTTAATAAATCGTTTTTTTTTAAATAATTAAAAATTCGACCGAAAAATTATTATTATTATTATTATTATTATTATTATTATTATTATTATTATTATTATTAATTTGACGATTTCGAATGTACTAGAAAAGAAAAAATCGATGACCGAAAAAATTTCCTTTTTTTTTTTTTTTTAATTACGTTTTTCCCCGCTGGGAAAATTTTTTTTTTTTTTTTTTTTTTTTTTTTAATTCGAAAAATTTAAATATCCAATCAAAGGAAATTAGTTTTATTTAAAAACAAATAATAAATAAATAAATACGAAATAATTCCCTACTTCCCTCCCTTTCCTCCCCTTCCCCTCGTTTTTTTTTTTTTTTTTACCCCCCAGGAAATAATTTCGCGATCTCATTTTATAAATAAAAACAATTAAACATTCATTTAAAAATGAACACAACGCAATACATTTTGTTTAATTTTTAATTCAACGTATAAATTAATAATAATACCATTGTCGCCTTAATGTAATAGTTAACATTTGTTTTTACTCCCCTACCCTCCCCCACTTCTTCCTCCATCATCCCCCCAAAAAATCCGATTTAAATAGGACGCAAAAAAAAAGCGCGCGCGTATAACAAACATCGTCCTTACATTTTCACTCGAAAAAAAAAAATATCGTATTCCACTCTCTTTCTCTCTTTTCTCTCTCTCTCTCTCTCTCGCTCCCTCTCGTAATAATAATAATAATGATGATGATAATGATAATGTAAATATAAACGTAATTTATATCACCTGACAAAAAAATTTTTTTTACAAAAAATTTTAAAAAAATTACATTTGTGCAAATGATATTATTATTATTAATATTAAATTTTTTTTTTCGTACGTACGTAAACCGAAAATTAATAATTAATTAATAAATAAATAAATAATAATAATAATAATAATAATAATTCATTTAAATAAAAATTTAATTAATTATAAATCGTTGGTAAAAATCACGGGGCGAAATTTTTTTTATTAAACGATTCGATTTTTTTTTTTTTTTGCTGGATTATAATAACTCGAGGTCATATTATCAGCATTATTATCATTATTATTATTTTTTCTTTCTCCCTACAATTTCATTTTTCAATAAATTCAAAACCGACCATTACCATCACCACCACCACCACCATCATCATGACCACCGCATAACGCGTTTTGTTTAACACACACACACACGCAAAGAGAGATAGAGATAGAGAGAGTGAGAGAGAGTGAGAGAGAGAGAGAGAGAGATTGAAAAAAAAAAAAGAGTTTTTAATAATCGTATTTGAAAACTCTTACCTCTCTAATGGTTATTTCCGTTTTAATCAACGTGAAATAATTTTTCACTAACACGATTGGAATTTTCCCATTTTCATACGAAATTTAAAATATCATCATTAAATTTTCTCAATATCCGGAAATTTACAAAAAATTTTCTTTTTTCTTTTTTTTCTTTTTTCTCTGCCTTCGACACGAAAAAATAATAATAATAATAATAATAATAATCTCGAATGAGTTTATTTGTTTCTTCTTCTATTATCTTTCCATCCATTATCGAAAAAATTCTATTATTATTATTATTAATAATAAGATTTCAAAAATAATAAAATGGCCGTTCGTAAACTTTAATCTTCTTTATGTTCTACCTACAAAAAAAAAATAATAATAATAATAATGATAAATCGAATTAAGTATTTTATTGGTTTTATATATATATAATATTTATTACAAATAATAATAATAATAATAATAATAATAATAAATTTTCATGACGAAACGTAGTAGAGAGAGAGAGAGAGAGAGAGAATTAAAACGTATGTGTAAATATTTAACCTTAATTCATTCATTATTATTATTATTACGCTCTTCTTTAAGAATTTTTTTTTTTTTCACTACGATAAAGTAAACGTGACTACAAAACGACATATTGTTTTCCCCTCCCTTTCCCCTCCCCTTTAATTCGTGACGTCATCATAAAACATTCAGTTGAATATTTGTATAGTATAAAAAAAAGGAAAAAATGCTTTTTAATTATTTCTATTAAATAAATTAAATGAAAAACGTTTATGATTTCCAAAAAAAAAAAAAAGGGAAAAAGGAAAATTTATTATTATTATTATTATCATTATTATCGTTATTAAATTTTTTATGCCGATAAAAATAAAAAAAAACTTTTATTTTATTATTAAACGAATAAAAAAAAAAAGAAAATAATTTTTTTGCACAACGGGAAATTCAAGAGTGAAAATTTGAATAAAAATGAAATTATAAAATCATATCCTGTCAGAATAAAATTATTTTTATTTCTCATTTTAAATGTTAATATTTAAGAGAGAGAGAGAGAGAGAGAGGGGGGGAGGGGAAAAATTGA
The DNA here is from genome assembly GCF_000006295.1 of Pediculus humanus corporis. Lineage (NCBI taxonomy): Eukaryota > Metazoa > Arthropoda > Insecta > Psocodea > Pediculidae > Pediculus > Pediculus humanus. The sequence goes on along the minus strand of NW_002987887.1, from coordinate 2,343,029 downwards.
TGAAAATGATTTTACAGTTTGAATTTAACTGTTTCAACGATTTACAACATTTCAACATTTTTTTTTTTTTTTACTTGTTAAACAAGAAAACTTCAGCTTTATCTTCATTTTCTTCTTTTTCTACAAATGCTCTCTCTCTCTTACCAAAGGATTAATTTTTCCATTGAGTTTCTCTCTATCTATCTTTCTCTCTTTTCTGGAAAATCTTTCTCATTGAATCGAATTTTTTTTTTTTTCGGTTCCTTAATCTGGAATTATTTGGTTTTTTTTTTTTTTCCCTCAACCTTTTTATTCGGTTAATCCTTCAAAGTTTCTCCTTTTTTTTTACGTTATCACTTCCAACCTTTTTTTTTAACGGATTTTCCAAAAAAAGGAATTTTTTAATTGAAAACGATATAACAACGATAAAATCACAATTAGAATTTTCCGTTACAGATTTTCCAAAAAAAAAAAATTCCAATTCAATATAATCAATTTTTACAAAAAAAAAAAAAAATTTTCAAAACTAATATCGTTAAGAGAGAGTGAGAGAGAGAGAGAGAGAGATGGAAAAACTTTTTAAAAAAAAAATTTTCCGTTACCCAATTTAAAAGCCACGTCATCGAAATCATAACTTTTTTTTTTTTTTTTATTAAAATTAAAACCGGAAAATTACATATCTGGAAAACTGGAATGCTCAAATGCCCAAATCTAATTTATGCGACAGTCGATTTTCCATAAAAAAAAAGTCAAAAGGTAAAGTTATAAGATTACATATATCTTTCCTTATGGGATTTTTTTTTTGACAAACTTTTCTTTTTTTTTTTAATCTAAATATTTGTTTTCGTTGATAATGAAATTAAAAAAAAAAGAAAGAGGAAACGGAAGTGTATGAGATGTGCAAAAAAATCCCTTTTGTTTTACAATTGTCACGTTTAATTAACACACGTAATTTACATTCGTGTCGTTCGTGTTAATACGATTATTTATAACAAAACCGATTTTATTACAATTACTAAGCTTCTATGAAACCGACAAAGAAAAAAAATAATACATTATGTGGGGAGTGGTGGCGGTGGTGAAGAAAAATGGGGGTCAATTTTTAACCCTAATAATTTTTTATTCAACCATTTTTTTTCCTTTTTTTTTAACCCCGGAAAAATGCGTTTCGCACTAACCTCCCTAACCGGTAGCAGGGACTCGGCCCAAGCCCTATACCCAACTAAAACTCTTGGACGTGTTTTACTCTTTCCCGGAGGGAGGGGTGAGAAGTACAACCTACATTTCAGCCTCCACCTCTTCCTGAACTAGAACCATAAGGTACACACTCCCGAAAAGACGAAACCCCACCTGAGGAAGATTCCGGAACTTCCCCTTTTTACCCTTTGAGGGACAGTATCGAGCTGCCACCGTCGTTCCTACCTCCAGAGTCTGCGAATCCTGTTGATCGTTCATCTGTCTCCCTTTCACGTCTCATCTCCACATTTACCCTATTTGGATCAAGTACCCAGTTTCACCCCCTCTAACAAGGGTCAACACATCTCTAATCCCTCGAAAGGGTGCTAGCTCACTTATCCCCTTACATAGGTACAGGTTCTAGTTTGGAGGAGTCGAAATTGAACTCCCATTTCCAAGATTCGAACTCACGACTCTCAGGGCTGTGACTTTTGGGCCCCTTTCGATTCTAACTTACTCTACCTCGGGCTCCTTCTAGACATATAAACTGAAGATTTACCCCTAACAAACATTTGGGAAATCCAATTCCGAAACCTCCACCCTTAAAACCTCTTCTACACCCAACCTCATAGTTGAATTACAGTAGTACACCCCCACCACCACCACCACCACCACTCCCGGCTATTTTACATTAAACCAACACCCACCCATTTCTATTTAATTTTTTTGTTCTCGAAAAAAATTATTATTATTATTAATTTTTTATATCATTTTTTTTTTGTGTGTGTTAAATATGATGAATATTATTTCTTCTGCTCGTGATAATAATAAAATTTATTAAAAAAACGTGCTGTTTAAGAAAGAAAGAAAGAAAGAAAGAAAGAAAAAAATGAATTAAATTTTTTTTTTTTTCACTAAGAAAATTACCCAGATTGTGCATAAAAAATTATTTTTAAAACAAATTTTAAAACTACGGTTCAATTATTATTATTATTACTATTATTATTATTATTATTATTACGGTTTATCTTTTCGAATAAAAGCGAGAAAAAAAAAAACTTCGTTCGAAAAAAATGATTCGTTTAATTTAATAATAATAATAATATATTTTACTTTTGATTTATTTTTTGTTTGTTCGTTTGTTTGTTTGTTATTCGTTTAAAATTTCAATTTATATATATATATATTTTTTTTTTGTTTTAATTGTTTTTCGATGTACGTGATTGTTTAAAAAAAAAAAAAAAAAAAAAACCAGGTCAGACTAATAATTTTTATTTATTTATTGACAATTTTTAATAAAAAAAAAAAACTGTCAAAAATGTGAAGCTTTAGCTTTTTATAAATATTAATTATTTTATATAAATATATATATATATATATATAAATCATAAATAATTATTTAATTTTTAGCTGCCAATTAATAAAAATAATATAAACGGAGAGAGGGGAGGGTAGGGGAAGGGAGTGCGTGTGAACAAAAAGGAAGCAAAAAAAATTTTTTTTTTAAATTAACGTGCGAGTTCTAATCCGAAAACAACAACAACATTAAAATTAAATATATATATATATATATATACGTATAAAATTTCCCAACAACCCCACCATTTTTGTGACGTCATTAAGTGAACAAAAGATAGGTGACGTCATAAAAAGTCAATCGATATGAGTTTTGTTCCGTTGAACGAAAAAAAAAAAAAAAAAAAAGCTTTCAACTCGGAATTATTTTCATTTTCTTTCACCTTTTTCTTCATTATTATTATTATTTTTTTCTTTTTCGTCCGCCATTTTTTTTTTTTACGTCATAATGATTTAAATTAACATTTAATTTATGTAAAATCATGGTTTTCATTTTACGTATATAGTGAAATAAAATTACAATATGAATTTAACGTACGAATTCATTTTAAAATCAAATGAATGTATGAATGGATAAAATTACTTAGGTAAATGTCATTTCCTCTTTATTATTATTATTATTATTCTTTAAACTAAATCGAATTAATGTTTTTGTTCAAACGTTTCTCGTTGTTTAGTTAACTTAAGAATACATTTACTAAGACGATGATAATGATAATGATAAGTTTAATATGCATAAATTAAAGAAAAGAAAAATTTTAACGCATTTCTCTCTCTCTCTCTCTCTCCCCCTCTACGACAGCCATTTTTTTTTCTTTTCTGAACAATATTTATAAAAATGTTTTTTGTTTTCTTATCAATTTGACATATTTTATTAATCGATACGGATGATATGATTTTCGTATTAATTAATATATAAACCTGTACTAACTAATTTCCTTTTACTTCCCTACATGCATGCATTTCCTTCTAATTTAATAGCTTAACGTGACGTCACACGTTTACCTAAATTTGTTATATTATATCCTCCCTCCCTCCCTTCTCTCCCTCCTCTCTCCACCACCCCGGGGGGCGGATTAATTTTTTCCCCGTTAATAATTTTTTTGTTCTCGAAACTTTCAAATCCTACATTATTATTATTATTATTAAAAATTGAATGATGACACGACAACGAAATATAATTAAATTCTCGTTTAAATTAGAACGCGAATGAATATTATTTAAATTTTTCATACTTGATTCGGGGGGAGGGGGGAGGGGGGAAAGGAGGGTAAACAAAAATTGAATTATTGATTGAATACAATACTTGACTTGTAATTCGCTTATTTCCTTTGAATTTTAAAATGATGAGAAATCAAAAAATAAAAAAATAAAAAATGAAAGAAATAAAAATAAAAAATTGAATTAATGCGAATAAAAAAAAAAAAAAAAAGAAAAATTTTGTTTGTTATTTTCATTTCGTTTGAGCCCCCCCTCCCCATTAAAAAAAAAAAAAGCAATATTTTAAAGTATTTTCACTCTTGAAAGGTTTTTTAAACGTAATAATAATAATAATAATAATAATAATAATAATAATAATAATAATAATAATAATAATAAAAGACAAATTATACAGTTCGTTAATTTTTTAAATACGATAATATACATTAAATACATTTTAACCATCGATAAATTTTATATATATATTTATTAAATAAAAATTATTTTTATTCATTTCCGTTTTTAAAAAAAAAAAAAAATGGCGCGAATTTAAAATATAATAATCTAAATTTAATTATTTGTGAAAAAAATAAAAAATAATAATTTTTTTTATTAAATAATCCCCGATAAAAAAAAAAAAAACAAAGTTGATATAAATTAAATATGGCCGAAGTCATTTATAATAATATTTAAAACGTTTTTTGTCCCTACTACTATAATTATTTTTATGTACATAAATATAGATTATTTATTTAAAAAATAATCCATTATTAATTAATTTAAAATAAAAATTTAATTTTTTTAAAACCTTTCAAAAAGAAATGTAAAAAATCTAAAATTTTATTGATAAATTTATTTATTTTTTTATTTATTTATTTATTTAAAGATTTCTAAGCGTTAAAAAATGGCTTTTGCGTAAAAAACATCAGATAGAACTCGCTAGAAAAAGAGGTTGGAAAGGTTATTGGGTTTGTTTGAAAGGAACGACTTTGTTATTTTACCCGTGCGATAGTCGAGAAGGAAGATCCGTGGAAGCTGCACCCAAACATTTAATTATTGTCGATGGAGCTATTATGCAACCGATACCGGAACATCCGAAAAGAGATTATATATTTTGTTTGAGTACAGCTTTCGGTGATGCTTATTTATTTCAGGTACGCGACTTAAACCCGGTTTTACCAACAAAAAAAAATTAAAAAATAAAACTTACATATTGTGTTTAGGCACCCTGTCAAGTTGAACTTGAAAATTGGGTTAATAGTATACACAGTGCTTGTGCAGCTGCATTTGCAAGACACAGAGGTAAAACAGGAACATTACATCTCCTGCAAGAAGAAATATTCAGATTAGAAAAAGCCATTGAATCGGTAAGAATGTTTTATTTCATTACCAAATTTAAACATATTAATAATTTTTTTTTTATAACAAACTTAAAATAATAATAATAATAATAAATGAGAAAAAAAAATAAGCTGCAAATTTTGTGCCTCATTGAATTTTCTCAATAAAAAGAAATTTTTTTTTTTTATCAAAGTTAGTTAACTTCTTTTCAGATTTCAATAGGTTAGTTAAAAAGAAGTTAATGAAGCTTAAAACTACGCAAAACAATCTGCTACCCCCGAAATAAACTTTCTTTTTAAATAATTTAAAATTCAGTTATCGATTTCTATCTTTTTTTTTTTTTTTTGTTAACTTTTAAAAAAACCTTTAATTTTAACAACAACAGCAACAGCAACAATAATAAAAAAAACATGTCATGTGCGGTTATTATAAATGCATTTTTACCAACACTTAACTTTATGTTGTTTATGTTCTAAAATTATGTTTTTAATGTTTTGTTTTATAATAACAATCGTTTTATGTTTTCTTTTTTTTTTTGTTTATGCAGAGCGTTTAAAATTTCCTCGTATTTCCGTAAGGGGAAAATACGACGATTTTAATAAATAATTATTTATATATATATATATTATTATTATTAATAATAAATAGGATCACAAATTGAAACATATGGCAGATTTACAACAAAGCGTAGTTTCTGATCCGGAGACAAAACAACAAATTTATGGCCAAATCGTCGAATGGGAAGAAAATTTAGAAAGATTACATTGCGAACAATTTAGACTCAGATGTTACATGGCGAGTTTACATAATGGAGAACTTCCTAATCCAAAGGTAAGAAGACATAATAATAATAGATTTACGACTATATATACTTACTATCGTTATTTCAAAATATTAATGGTGGTGGTGGTGGTGATAATAATAATAATTTTATATTTGACGTCGTCGTCGTAGTAGCAAGCAACACTCCTCCAACCACTGAAACAAAAACATTTTTTTTATCGTGAGAATAATAAACAATCCGTGCAAAACAAAAAAAAAAAAAAAAAAAATTCACGATATTAAATTACATTAAAATGAATGAATGAATGATGCAAGAGATAATTATTTAAGTTTAAAACAACTGTAACGACATTTTTATTCTTTTAAATAATAATAATAATAATAATAATAATAGTACTGTTAAACAAAAGTAAAAGAGTTTTTTTTTATATAATTTATTTTAAATTGACTTGATTATTAATTAAATATTGAGAGTTTTTAAAACTTTATAAAATTTTAACTTTCCTAATTTAAGTTAAATTAAAGAAAAAGAAGAAAAGAAAAAAATTTTTTTTTTTTTTTTTTTTTTGCTTCTTGATGTATAAAGCATTCAAATAATTGCATGTCCTCTACCACCACCACCACCACCCCCTTCTCCTCCTTCCCAATGGGGTTTTTCCTTTTTATTACTCTACTCCTCCCTATAATAGTAAGTTTTTTTTTGTAATTTTAATGTCTTTAAAGTCCAACCTGTAATTTTTAATTATATTATTTAAATTTTTTTTTTTTTTTTTATAAAATTAAATTATTATTCAACATGTTGATCTGTTTTTCAATAATCTAACAATGATTTGATTTAACATGAAAGTTTAACTTTATTATTTTGTCTAAAGTTTTTGTATACAAAAGTTTACTAGTGAAATTTTAAAGTTTAAAATTCATATTCATGGAACAGTGAGTTTTTCAAAAATAGTTTTACTCTTTCAAAAATAGAGAATCACCTTCTAAAAAGAGAAAGATATATATATATATATATATATATATATATATATATAATATGGTAATTGGAAACTTTTTTTTTTTTTTTTTGGAGACAAATAAAAATTTAGGGTGGTAGAGACAAAAATGAATTCTTAAAACAATTTTTCTATTTTTTTAAATTGCTACTACCACAAATTTATGATAATTATGTGGTGCTTATATCTTTAAAATCTCAACATCATTATTATAAATCAGAATTAAATATAAAAAATAATAATTATTATCTCTTTAAAGTTCTTGAACATCATTAACTCTCAACAAAAGAAAATTTTTTTTTTTGTGTAAAAATTGTGATAACGATGATAATAATAATAATAATCGTTAGCATTCGTTACAGTTAATTTATAAAAAATAAAAAAATGCTCAAATTGTTCATGAGAGAATGGTTACATTAAAACAGTTATAAAATGATTAATGTTATAATTTGATCACTCACCTCTGCATGCAAAAAAATGTGAATTTTTTTGTTCTGTTTTTTGTAGAGTCTTTTAACTCATGTTTCAAGAGCAACGAAAAACACTCTTAATAAATTGGGAGTATTTACTGTATCTTCATTTCATGCTTTTATATGTGCAAGAAGTCCATCATTGCTAAATAATTTATTAGCAGGAAGAGGAGCAACAAAAAGAAGGCCTCCCATGTTGTCTAGAAGTAATTCAGGAAGTTCTAGAAGGAGTCTTCAAATGAATTCAAAAGATGAATCAGAAAAGAGTGTCAAGGTTTCACTTCCAGACAATCAGGTTAGATAAAATTTTTGATATTATTATTTTCCTTCATTATCGATGATGATGATGATGATTATTTTAAATAGAATGTTGGAATTAATATGGTTTCCATGGCGTCATTGTTGAGTGTGATTCCAATATCTAAAATATATATTAATTATTGATTAGTTAAATCACAAATTAATTACGTACAAACTACATAAATTATTAATTACACGATAAACAAATGAATATTATTCCTATTTTTTTTCCCCGGGATGTAAATTTTTATCAAGTTAAAATTTTAATAATCATCATGTCGCCGACATTAAACCTAATAAATTTTATAAGAGAACACGAGTTGTTATTTATATTGAAATTTTTATAAAATTAGATTACCTTTTTTCTTTTTACAAGAATTTTTAAGTTTAAAACTTTGTTAATTTATTAACACTGAAATGTATTAATCCATAAATACCATAAATTCCAACAATAAAATATATAACAAATGCCGCCAAATTGTTAACTAACAACCGTTAAAAAAAACTAGTGGATTACTACTCGAGTCAAAACTTTTACTTTTCCAATAAATTTAAATTAATTTTTAAAATGGGACTTTAATTTATATATTTTTATTGAAAAAAATTAACGAGTTTAAAATTAATTTTAAATTTTTTCACATGTATTAAAATGGTAAATTTTGTTAATTTTCTTTTTTTCTTTTCTTTTCGATTCGAATATTTTATTAAAAAACGCTAACGGTTTTATTTTACAAGAGGATACAATAAAATACACCGCTTCATAAGCTAAATATAGGTTTTAACTTGAATTCTGAGAATATTACGTCATTTTAATGACATTCGCGGCTATCAATAAGATACAGTCTGTCAGTATGAGAAGATATAAGGAATTATTTAAAAATTTTTTGAATGAAAATGAATTAAGTGAAAATGTCTGTCATGAGTATTAGATTTTTTTAAAATGTTTCAAAAGTTTTGGGAATTTTGCGGTTGTTTAAAAAAAGTAAATCATCACCTTTCTTTTTAAAAAAATAATAATAATAATGAGAAATCATATTTTTTGACAATTTATGATCATGAAAATATAAGTTTATTAAATTGAATTGTTTAAATTAATTCATCTTTGTAAAATAATTTCATATGATATTTTTTTATTATAGACGGCACATGTGTACATTCGAGAATCAATGTCGGTTGAGGAATTCTTGGCCAGTGCTTGCAATAGAAAGAACTTAAATGCCATGGAACACTTTGTTAGAGTTAAGAAAAGACGAGATATGGAAGATCACAATTATTTTGTACCTCACAGAACAGATCTCATCGAAACATATGTGAGTTTTTACAAATCAAACAAAATAACAATTTAAAAGGGACAAAAAAATTAATTTTTTAAATTCATTATTCATTACAGCTCCATACTCATGAAATTGTCGAAGTTTGTGCCAAAATATTATACCAAGTAGAATTACAAAGAACCACACTCGAACAAATGTGGGGATTTTCTGTTGAAGCTGAACTTATCGAAAATGCTGATAAGCAAGATGAACTTTGTTGTTATGTCAGTAGAGTAGAAGACAAGAGTGTTGCAATGCAAAACGGTGATTAATATTACAAAATTATTAAACAAATTTTTGTTTTTTTTTAAAAACGATTTGAATTTTGTTCCGAATTCACAATTTTTTTTTTTTTATTTATTTCAGGAATAATAAAAGGGGATGAAATAATGGTTATTAATGGAGCCATAGTCAGTGATTTAGATATGATGTATTTAGAAAGTGTACTTCAAGAAGAATTGGCTCTTTGTATGATGATGAGATCTAGCAGAACAGAACCGCCTGATTTAACTGGTAAATATTAAAGTCTTACAATGAAATGTTTTTCGACAAATCGAAGGGCTAAAAGTAAAACAATTAATTTTTATGATTTTCTGTAATGATTTACAGAACTGGAAGATCTTGAAGCTGTTTCTGGAATTATGAGATCAACAGATGACATAATTGAAAGCTTAGTTTGCCCCCCACCACCATCAGATCCCCCAGTGATCAGTGAGGAAATGATATCTGGCTTAATCGTGCCTGCTCCAGCCTGGAGTAAGTCATTTAATTTATTTTTCATGCAAATTCTATATATGTAGTGTTATTTAAATGAAAAATTTTTCTATAATTATGTTAGGTAAAGAATTGTATTCCCCAGATGAACCTGAAACATCCCCAGCTGTATCATCTGAAAATCCAAAAGCAACATCTAGGACTAATTCATTCGAAATTGAAAATCTTTTGAAAACTGCTGAACAAGTTACAGGTTAGTACGCTTATTGAGAATGGAGAATTTCAATATCGATTGTTTATTTTTTATAATTTAATCTCTATTTTTTGTGCTTCAGGATTTTGCAGAAGTCCTCAAGAAGCTAGAAATAGTCCTACAGGAAGCGTGGCTAGTCAACAATTACAAAGTATTTATCCACCTGGGAGACAATTAACACATGCTGAAAAACTTAGAAAAGTGATTTTGGAATTGGTAGACACAGAAAGAACCTACGTTGAAGTATACATATTTTCCTCTATTATTAAGCAATCGATACAAATCCTAAAAAATTTAATTAATTTTATTGTCCCCCCCTCCATTTTTTTTTTTTTACAGCACTTGAACAATCTCTTAGAAAATTATTTAAAACCATTGAAAAAGGAAACATTTTTATCAAATGCGGAAATTAATGCCCTCTTTGGTAATATACAAGAAATCGTTACATTTCAAAGGCTGTTTTTACAAAATTTGGAAGAATCGTTAAAACTCGAACCGGACTTTCACAAATTTGATCATCCTAGTCAATTTAAAGTAAATAATTTTCTCTCTCTCTCTCTCTCTTATTCTGCCCGTATTAAGTAATTTGTCAAAAATAAATTAAATTTTTTTTTTTTCTAGAATGTTCTTCTCTCTATCGGAAGCGCTTTTCTGTATTATGTTAATTATTTTAAACTGTACAGTTCATTTTGCGCAAGTCATTCAAAAGCTCAAAAAGTTTTACATCCCAGTAAGTATTTTTTTTTTTTTTTATCATGCATGCGACATTTTGTTTTTTTTTTCTAAATATTTTTTTTCCCTACAGATGAAGGGAATCAAGCATTGCAAGAATTTTTAGCAGCGAGAAATCCGAGACAACAACATTCTTTTACCCTAGAGTCATACTTAATCAAACCAATACAAAGAATTTTAAAGTATCCGTTGCTACTTCAACAGCTTAGAAATCTCACGGATCCACAAAGCAATCAACATCAGCATTTAGTCGGTTTGTACAAAAAGAAAAAACAAAAAGCTTGGGTCGTGTTTTGGTATTTGCACGTGCATACGACCAATTTTTGTTTTTCCAGAGGCATTGAAAGGAATGGAAAAAGTCGCGGAACACATAAACGAAATGCAAAGAATACACGAAGAATATGGTGCGATATTCGATCATTTGTTCAGACAACATCAGAAATCTTGCAAACAGGTAACAGGACTTTTCCTTTCAAATAAAAACGATTTTTCTTTTAAATTATTATTATTATTATTATTATTATTATTTATTGTTTTAATTAAAAGCCTATCGATTTGAGTCCCGGGGATCTTTTGTACTATGGCGGAGTCGAATGGTTAAATATATCTGATTTTCTGGGTAAAATAAAAAAAGGACTCGAACTTCACGCCATGTGTTTCGTTTTTAAATCTGCTGTTGTTTTCCTTTGCAAAGAAAGGCTTCGTCAAAAGAAAAAATTGATGGTGAGCAAGTCATCGAAATGAAATTTCAAAAAAAAAAAAAAAAATTTTCCTAACGTGATTTTAAAACTTTGTTTTTTTTTTTTTTTTCCCCCCAGGGTGTTTCTTCCAAGAGCAGTTCGAACGAAGTAGAAATAATTCGATATCAAGTATTGATACCAGTTACCGAAGTTCAAGTGAGAGCATCGTCTGCTAAAGATATGGATTCTCACTTTTTATGGGAATTGATTCACTTGAGAAGTCAACTACATCGAAGATCGGAAAAAGTTTACGTTTTATCCAATAGGTACCCTTTACTCCGATTAAAATATTTAAAAAAAAAAAAAAAGCAAAAGTAAAATTGTGTCATGTTTTTGTTTTATACAGCACGGCCGATTTTAGAAACGCTTTTTTGAAAACTATTAGACAAATCATTCGTGAGAGTGTGCGAAATATGAGTATACCTGCCACAAAACCAGGTAACTCTTCGTTGAACGGTGCGTTAACACTACCGAAACCTCCTCCTCGAGATTTTAGCACTTCCAGCAAGGGAAGCACTTCCGGTAAAAAAAAAAAAAAAAAATTTCGATAACTCATTTGCAAAAAAAAAATTAAAAAAAAAAAATCGATCACGGATTTTGATTTCGTCATCAGGTAGTCAATCGGAATCATCATCACAACGACCGGTTTCACAGCATCAGTTAACGATATCGACTCAATCACCTCAAACTCAAACAACGGGTTCATTGAAACCTCGGATCAAGCCAAAGCCTCCCCAACGTCATTCGACTCCGAACACCACCGAATGCGACAACACCGATGTCGATGAAGGATCTGTAGGTGGTTACAAAAATAACAATAAACCAGTTAACGAATCTGGTAACAAAGACTAGCGAATAACCAAAATTTAGAGCGTGACTATAAAATTTAATTTCTTTTAGAGAAAGCACAATCGTTTAAAACAAAATCAGAGCCCGATCCAGGTACGAAATCAGAAGGAGAAGAAGATTCACAATCGGGAATAATGCCTGGGAAAAAAACACTCGGAAAAACTCCCAATCATTTAACGTTATCATCTACGAGCACACTATCGGCCATGAGTGCCGGATCTCAGGCAAAACTCATTCAAAGCTCTCATCATCCGGAAAATTACCAGCCTTCTCAAGTGAAAGATTTAGGTACGTAAAAATTACAAAGGGGGGGGGGGAAGGTACGAGAGCCACATAATTCGGTCATGAATGGGAAATTTTAATTCGTAGGATCACCGGTTTGGAAACCACGTGGCATGATAGGATTCGGAGAAGCGACGACGTTACCCCGACATAAATCGAAAACGAGTAGCACGAGTTCGGATACGGGAAGCGATCGACATTCCGTTCCTCAAGGACACGGTACGGCAACCAGACCGGGACGGGGAAGGAAATCAATAGCAGACGTTATGATGCACGAAAACAAATAATAATAATAATAATAATAATAACAAAAAGAAGTGGCACTTGTTAAAAAAAAAAAAAAAACCATCGGTGGTCAATGTCTTCCAACAACTACTACTACTACTACTACTACTTATATCGCATTGAATGGAAATTAAAAAAATTTTTTGGAAAATTTAATACAGAAAAAAAAAAGCCACGGATTCGTCAAAAACCAAAAAAAAAAAAAAATTCAAAACGGTAAAAACTATTAAAAAAAAAAAAAAAAAAAAAACACAAAAAACGGAAAAAAGAAGAAAAAAAAACAAAAGAAAATTATAATGGAAAAACCCCAAAAATTTCTTCCTGTATATTTCGAGGGTGTAAAATTAGTCGTCGTCGTCGTCCCCCCACTCCCACACACCTCCCCATTATTAACTAAAAACGGATTTTTTTCTTTTTTTTTTTTTAATTTTTCGAAAATAGAATGTAATTCGCTATAGCCCTTATCATTATTATTATTATTATTATTAAGTCGTAGTATTTATGGAGGATTTACATTTATTATGAAATTTTTAAAAATTTTATTTTTCGCGTTCGAATAATAATAATAATAATAATAATAATAATAATAATAATAATAATGATAATAATAATTTACAAAAACAAAAACGAGAGCACAAAATACATTTGAAAAAAAAAATGTGCCAAAAAAAAAAACTTCGTCGTCTTTCTTCCTACCCTCCCCCCCCACTCCCTCCCTTCACTTAATTTTCAAGTCGTGAACGAATGAATTTTTTTTTTTAAAGAAAGAGAAAGAAAAAATTATTTAGCTTCCCCCCTCCTCCCTTCTTCTTATTCTCCTCCCCTTTCCGAAAAATTTTTTTTTTTTCATTATTTTATTATTATTATTATTATTATTAACCTTATTATTACTATTTTATGAATGTTTATGATTTTTTATTTATTTATTTATTTAATTTTTTTTGACTTATTAAATTTATTAAAATTTCGTAATTGTTTAAATAACGCAACAAACAAAATGTTTGTTGTTGTTGTTGTTTGTTGTTTTTTGTTTACTTTTGTTTACACACGTTAAAAAACTTTTTCTTTCATTTTTTATATAAAAACATTCGTTTTTACTATTATTATTATTATTAAACGATATGAAATTATTTTATTATTATTATTATTATTATTATTATTAGTTTAATGACCCATACAACAAAAAAAAAATTTTTTTTATTTATTAGACTGGGAAAATATTTAAAGAATAAATTAAAGACGAAAAAAAAAAGATAGAAATAAAATGCACAAAAAAAAAAAATATATAATACTCATGATAATGATAATGATAATGATAATGATTGATAATAATGATGATAATGTTAATAAGGAAGGGTATTATCATAGCGTGGGTATATTTAATATTATTATTATTACCGTAAAAAAAAAAAAAGAAAGAAAGAAAGAAAGAAGATTAACGAGAATTTTCGTTATAATAATAATAATATACATAAGAGAAAAAATTATATAAATAATTATTATTATTATTATTATTATTATTATTAATTTTCGCTCAATTTTTTGTCTTATACATATACATATACATATATATATATATAAATATAGAATAATAATAATGATTTAAATTTTTTTTGTTTGTTTGTTTGTTTGTTTTTAAAAAAAATAAAAAATCATTTTGATCGACAATGTTTTACGTATTATTATTATTATTATTATTATTATTATTATTATATTCGAATATGATATATATATATATATATATATATATATATATATATATATATATGTACCTGTTTAAAAGCAAAACATGATAAAAGGTATTTATTTGTTGTAAATAAACGATTATACCAACTATTGAACATTAAAAAAAAAAAATGAAATGATATTATTCTCTCTCTATTACGTTTTGTGTCGAGTGTGCGTGAGTGCGTGTGTGCGTGCGCGTGAACAGTTAGGATTTAAAATAAGAGGAAAAAAGAAAAATTATTATATTATAAAGTAAAATATTATTAATAATAATAATAATAAAACAAGGTATAAATATATATATATAAATGTCGATATTAGAAAGAAATTAATTATTATTATTATTATTTACTTTTTTTTCGTTTGTTTTTCGTTTGTTTTGTTTTTTATTATTATTATTATTAGATTAAAATTTTGAATTTAACGAAAAATATAATAAAATAAATAAATAAATAAATAGACCAAATTGTTTTGTTTTGTGTTTGTCGTCATCATCACACGTCACGCGTAATCATCATCATCATCATCTTTTACTACTACTACTACTACTAATTATTATTATTATTATTATTATTATAAAAAATAATAATAAAATATTTTTTTCCGAATATAACTTAATAATTAATCACTACTGATAAATTCATAATTTTTATTGTAATAATAATAATAATAATAATAATAATAATAATAATAATAATAATGATAATAATAATAATAATAGTGAAGATAAACGATATAATGCATTTTAAACGCTTTTTTTATTTTTTTTGGGTAAATTTTAAATTTTTGAAATTTAACTTTTCAATAAATAATAATAATAATAATAATAATAATAAATAGTTATAATATTAATAATAATGATGATGATAATATTGATAATGATTATGAAAGTATTTGCAGGTTTTTTTGTTTTTCGTTATTTTTTTGCATCTCTTCCGTATAAAACAAAAAAAAAAAAAAAATGATAATGATAATAACAAAACCTCACAACCTCAGGAAGTTTTATCAAATACATTTTTTGCGTGTGCGTGTGTGCGCGTGTATGTACGAGTATTCATGAATTTGTTTGAAAGTTACCACAATTAAATATGCATTTGTTTGTTTGTTTGTTTGTTTGTTTGTTCGTGTTGAAAAAAAAAAAAATTTGGTTTAGAGGAAAATTACGCAAGAAACGAAAGGATTGATTATTATTATTATTATAATTATTATTATTATTACTTTTCGGGAATTATAATTTCGACACACGCGTGATTTATTTATTTATTATTATTATTATTATTATTATTATTAAAATTTTTTCGATGCGTAATATCGTGACGAATAATTAATTAATTAATTATATTATTAATTATTTATTATTATTTATTATTATTATTATTATTATTATGTTGTAAACTAAATTATATTCAATAAATAAATAAAAATATATAAATTGCTCAAAATAAATTTTTAATTTTTTTCTTTTTCCTCCCTCCCGTTTTACTCCTGAACGAATGAATGAATGAACGAACGAACGAATGAATGAATGAAAGAATGAATGAATGAATGTTATTCGATGATATCAATAATAAAGCAGACGATTTTTAATATTTTCCGATAATGAAACGTGCGTACTTATACGTGAGCGTGTAAGTTGATATATTATTATTATTATTTAATTGTTTTTAACAAATTTAAACAAATTCGCGAAAATTTTTTTTTTTTACAAAAATAATGATAATGATAATAAAATCGTGACGTCATAAGATTGTCAAATCGTCTTTGCGAATTATAAATAAATTTTTTTTTATTATTTTTAAAAACCCCCCATTAAAAAAAAAAAAAAAAAAACCAAAAACTTTTAACTCTCTCATATAAAAATAAAATAAACGTGTAATTAGACAAAATTAATAATAATAATAATAATAATAATAATAAATAATAATAATAATAATAATAATAATAATAATAATAATAATAATAATAATAATAATAATAATAATAATAATAATAATAATAATGATAATATTCAGCATGAAATAAAAAAAAGTAAAATAAAAGGCACCGTTCGTGAGTTTTCTCCACGGGTTATTATTAAAGAACTTATTAATTAATTAATTTTTTTTTAAACGAACACGACAGTAAATTATAATAATAATAATAAATAATTAATTATTGATAATAGGAAGAGGTTAAAGCATAGAAAGAGAGAGAGAGAGAGAGAGAGTAGGTGGGTCAATAAAAAATGACGAGAAATTTATGATAAATGACTATGAAGGGGGTAGCGTTAAGAAAGAAAGAAAGAAAAGAAAAAAAACGTAAAAAGCGAGATTTAAGGGTTAAAAGGGAAAATACCGGAAAACGCAATGAGAGAGAGAGATAGAGAGAGAAAGAGAGAGAGAGAGAGAGAGGGAGGGAAAGAGAAATAGGGAAAAATATGGAAACCAAAGTATGGAATAAGAAAGGGGATATTGTTATTATCATTATTATTATTATTATTATTATTATTATTATTATTATTATTATTATTATTATTATTATTATTTCGTAATGGTCTTCCATTGTGTATTTTCAAATGGGTGTTTTACCAGCAATAACGTGACGCATTTTAATTTAAGCTCATGCGCAAATTTTTGACCAATCCGAAACCTTCCCTTAATAAAACTTTTTTTAAAACGTCTTATATGAAATATTAGGGTTGTTTTTTGTATCACGCGATCCTCTCCCTCTCTCTCTCTCTCTTTCTCTCTCTCATCCCTTTTAAATATTTTTTATATGTATGTATACTTATATATATGTCGGAACAAATTCGTTAAAAAAGATGATAATAATAATGACGATAATAATAAGTAAACCGAATGAAAGATTTCATTTTTACTTCATTTAAACGAGTATTACGATTATTATTATTATTATTACTCTATAACCATTGTACGTATTACTATATATATGTGCCAGAAAATTCTATTAGGTTTAGTAAAGGGTCCTAATTTGGGGTAAGGGGAGGGGGTTAAAATTGGGGGTAAGAAAGAAAACATTAACGAACGTATTTAATAATTTAACCCACGTGTGTTTGAATGAGAAAAAAGAATAGAAAATAATAATAATTATTATTAATACTTTTTTTGTGTTTTCGAATTGGTCGCTAACCTGTACAAAAAAAAAAATAAAAATTCATTTTAACAACAAACAACAAACAACAACAACAACAAAAAAGACGACGACGGGGTCTGAGAACGTTTGAACGTCTATAACACCTGTTAAAAATAATATTTTTTATGGGGAAATCACATCCTCTGTTTTTTTATTGTATAAAGCAGGAGGGTGGGGGGAGAGCGGGTTGATAAGGGCTCACGGGGTACATCACTTAACTTTTGAAAAATGATCCTTTGGATTTTTCTTTTTAATTCAGGACCGGATTAAAACCCCCTCGTGAAATCCTTAAAAAAAAATTAATTCCTTACATCAAACTTACAAACTTTTTTTTTTAAATAATTATATTTAAATAATTATTTATTTATTTTCTCGATTCTTTAATAAAAAAAAAAAAAATTATTGTGTACGTCACGTGATTTAATAATATAACAAATTCCTAAAACCGTCACTGATTTTTTTTTTTTGTTATAAAATATGAATTTCTATTACGAAACTAAAAATTCTCGTTATTGAGTAATGAACTATTGTTAAATTATTATTATTATTATTATTTCTTAATAATATTTTAAACTTATTTTTATTATCATTATCATCCCTTATTACATAATTAATAATATTATTATTATCATCATCATCATTCAAACCCCGTTTATTAAAATAAATAAAAAATCGTTTTGGTAATAATAATAATAATATGAAAAATAATAAAATTTATTTATTTATTTATTTATTAATAATTAAAATTTTATTAATAAATAAATTTTACGTATGGATAAGGTGAGGTAGAAGGGGGGAGGGAAAAAGTACATAATTCATCACTTTGGTTTTTAGATGGGGGGAAGGGGAGGATGGCGAGTTTTAATAAAACCGGAAAAGATTTTCAACGGTCAACATGTGTGTGTGTGTGTGTGTGTGTGTGTGAGTGAGTGAGTGCGTTCGTGCGTGTGTATGCGTGCGTGTGTGTGCGTGCACACGATATTTTTTCTGAGAAATAATGATTTAAGAGGAAAATTAACACTCATCATTGTCAAATTAAAAAAGAAAACAGAGAAGGAGGGGCCCCGCGTGTGAAATGCGGCACATGCCTTCTGGTCCACGATCTTAAGAGGAGGGATTTCCCAAAGATAAGAGGAATCCTTATTTTATATAAATAACGTTCGCATATATACACGGGGGATGCGGATTTAAACATTATTACTATTATTATTTATTAAAATAATAATAATAATAAATTTTATTAACTTTTTTTTTCTACTCCTTAAAAAAGTGATTTTTTATGTAAGTTTAATTAAAAAAATTTATCTATTTATTAATATTCGCGATCAACGTACGAATTTATTTAATAAGAAAAAATGTGATTTCCTTTAAAAATTATTAATTAATAATTTATTAATTTATTAATTAATTTATTTATTTAAATACGAGTAATGAGTTTAAATTTATCAAATCGTGATAAAATGTTTTCAATTGATAACATATTAAAACGTGATTATGGAACGTTAGGTGAGTGTCATCTCATTTATTTATTTATTTATGTGTTATGTACATAACTTACATAACTCCTATTAAAAATGTTTTGTTATTGTTTTAAGAATTGTTTGGTTGTTTTTAACGGTCATCGTTTGTCGTTTGTCATACGAATTTTTATTTTTATTTTTTGGTCTACAGATAAATATAAAAATTTTAGCAGTAGTAATAATAATAATAATAATAATTTAAATGATATAGAAGAAAAAAAATTAAAAAGCGAAGATGAAAGTGACGATGATGATGATGAAGATGATGATGATGATGATGGATTCGAAGATGAGAATAAAAAAATAACAAACGGGTAAAAAAAAAATTTAAAAAAAATTTTTTTTGACGAATCCAATTAATTTAAATATGTCATTATTATTATTATCATTCAAACGGGAATTTTTCAGAAAAGAAGAGGAAGAAGTTTCGATAGGGATAAAAATACCAAAAATTGATTTCGACGTGAAATATAAAGAAAAAAAAAAAAAAGGGAAAAATGATGACGTACTAAATATA
>NW_002987887.1:2322257-2322943 GCF_000006295.1 Pediculus humanus corporis | reverse complement strand
ATTTTCTCGTGCCTTATCAAAAACGCAAAAAAAAAAAAAAAAAATTATGTGCCAAACGGAAATGAATTTGAGAATTAATTAAGATTTGTCGTTTGTCCCTGATGAATGTCTGATTGTGGGGGGGGGGGGGGCGTGAGTGCGTGCAAAATCAAAAAAATTTAAAAAAACCCGCGAAAACACAAAACCTTTTGGAAATAAACTAAAATAACAACCCATTTCAGTCACACAAATCACGAAAGTTAAAAAAATTCCAGTGACCGTTTCCGGAAAATCATTTCGTATAAAAATCCTCGTAAACAAAAAAAAAAAAAAAAAAAAAAAAAAAATTAGTACTTACCATATGCGTGCGTGATTTTTTTTCAACAAAACTTTTCCGTTTTCCAGACGATTTCTTTTTTAATTTCTCCAAGAAAAACCATTCCAAAATTCTTTTTGTTTTTTCTCTACCGAACCTTTCATCTAAATACCTGTAATTATAAATTATTATTATTATTATTTTCGTTTTCAAATTATTTTAGTTAAAAAAAAAAGAACTGGAAAATTTTTTTTTGTGTTTTTTTTTTTTTTTTTAATGGCGGAAATTATTAAATGAATTTTTTTTGCTGCTGTCGTTATTTTTTTGCGATTTTTTTTTCTGTAGTTTTCTATAGTTTTTTCTGTTCTTTTCCAGATTCAAAAAAAAACCG